>NC_081560.1:112354601-112654601 GCF_022355385.1 Mustela nigripes
ACACACACACACACACACACACACACACACACACACACACACACACACATTATTCGGCCATTAAAAAGGAAACCTTGCCATTTGCAACCATATGGATAGAACTTGAGGGTGTTAGGCTAAATGAAATAAGGCAGACAGAAAAAGATAAATTCTCCATGATCTCCCTAACAGGTGGGATCGAAGGAAACACCAACCCCCCCAAGAAAATCAACAAAAAACCAAGTTCACAGACCTAGAGAAGAGATTGGGGGTTGCCTCAAGAGGGCTTGGCAATGGACAAAATTGTTGAAAGCAGTTAAAAGGTACCCATTTCCAGTTACAAAATAAAGTCATGAAGAGGTAATGTACAGCACGGTAACTATATTTACTGCTGCATCACATATTTTAAAGTAGACAAGTTATGGGGTTGCTTGGGTGGCTCTGGGGGTTAAGCCTCTGCCTGCAGCTCAGGTCATGATCTCAGGGTCCTGGGATCAAGCCCAGCATCCGGCTCTCTGCTCAGCAGGGGGCCTGCTCCCCTCCCCCCCACCTCTCTGTCTGCATCTCTGCCTACTTGTGATCTCTGTCTGTCAAATAAATAAAATGTTCAAAATAAATAAATAAATAAAATCTTTAAAAGAAATTAAAAACATTTTTTAAAAAGTAGACAAGTTACATCTTGAAAGTTCTCATCACAAGAAAAACAATTTTTTTACCTTTATGGTGACAGATTAACTGGATTTGTTGTGATCATTTTGCAGTATATACAGATGTCAAATCCTTATGTTGTACTCCTGAAACTAGTTTAATGTGTCAGTTATAGCTCACCTAAAAAAATAAAAGTGGGAGGGGAAGACGGAGGAGAAAACCGGGAAGATCCAGAATGAGGATGCCACTCAACGCTGCGGCATTTGAGGGAGCCGGGAGCCAAGGCGGGCTGCGTCGAGTTGCTGGGAACGGCCAGGATTCTCCTACTCGAGCCTCCTGGTCAAGCTGACACCCCGATTTTAGCCCAGGGAGATTCCTTTTAGGCTTTGACCCCCTCAACGGTAAGATCATCAATTTATCGAAGCCACAGAAAACAAAACCTGCAACACCGACAACAAACACGTCATCCAAAATTCCAAAAAGCGAGGAAAAGAGATCCTCAAGATTTCTGAAAAGGAAAATAGTTTGTGTTCAGGAATCAGAATGCTCTTTGGACTTGAGAAGAATAATTTTAGAAACTAGAAGACAATGGAGAAAGAATTTTCAAAATTCTCAGGGAAAATGACCTAGAATTCACCCAGCTGAGTCATCAGACAACTATGAGAGTAGGAAAAAGACATGTGAGGTCTAAAACATGAATCCCTCATACAGCTGAAAGACAGGCCTCCACTAGAATTGAAAAACAATCAAAAAGGAAGAAATGGGACCAAAAGAGGAGAATCCAACACAGAAAGGTAAAAGGAATTGCCAAGAGGGGCAGTGATGGGAAACCCCAGGTTGAGAGCCCAACAGGCCCAGAGTGGGTTCTAGAAAAAAGCGACATTTGAATCTATCGACGGGAGATTTGTACTTCTGTCAAAGTTGGTAATTTTAATTGAGGAAAAGAAAGAAATGAACAAAGTCAAACAAGGCATCAGAACCTATTTTCTACTTCAAGTTGAACGTTTCCATTCTGTTAGTGGACGTTGAGATGTAAGGCAACTATGTGATTTCTATCATGGCTGCGCTGAACTTGGGATGTGGCAGGTGTGTCTGCGTGAGGTACTGAGAGATGCACAGAGGGTAACGCCGTTGGGCTGAGGCAGGCCCTCAAGGTCAGGGACACGAGCACCTCCAGCCGGAGCGTCCTCTGGACAGCACCCGATCTTGTCAGAGAAGCCAGCGAGGGTCCCCATCAGTCATGGTAGCAACAGATGACACTTATTGCCAAAGACGGTTTCAAATATTTGACCGACATCCCTCTTTCCTTTTTTCTTTTCTACATAAGCTTTATGCCCAACATGGGGCTTGAACTCGGGACCCCGAGATTCAGAGTCACCTGCACCATGGACTGAGCCAGCCACGAGCCCCTTCGCGTTCCCATTTCTCACAGCCCAAGAGGGATTAGCATCATCCTTAGCTTACGGATGAGGAGCCTGAGGCTTTGAGTACGAGTAAATCACACCAGAACACAGGACTAGTGCATGGCAGAGTTGGATTTCAACCCCAGCTGGGCTCCGGACCTTGCATTTTCAGCTGCTTCATAATATTGTGTTTGGTGAGGAGACTTTCTTGGAAAGCCACATGCTATGGGTCTTTTTTCTTTTCTTTTCTTTTCTTTTTGAAGATTTTATTTATTTGACAGACAGATCACAAGCAGGCAGAGAAGCAGGCAGAGAGAGAGAAGAGGAAGCAGGCTCCCCGCTGAGCAGAGAGCCCGATGCAGGGCTCCATCCCAGGACCCTGGGATCATGACCTGAGCCAAAGGCAGAGACTTAACCCACTGAGCCACCCAGGTGCCCTGCCGTGGGTCTTTTTATTTCTTTCAAAGCAGTGGTAGCTTCACAATCTGTAGACTGGTGGGAGCAGAAGAGCTGAGGGACAGCATATGGCTTAGAACTATGGCTGGGTACGGGTGTGTGTGTGGGGTAGGGCCCGGGATATGTGCTTTGAAAGTACATTAGCATAGGACACCTGCTAGCCTCTAAGATGTTAGGTTTCCTTAAGTTGCTTGAGAGGGTCGGAAGAGACAGAGGTCCGTCTCTCACAGCAACCGAGGCCACCTTTGGTTTTGGTCGCACCCCGTCTTCCTGCCCCTCCACTACCTTCTTAGCTGCTGGCCAGGAGCAAGCTGACAGGGGCTGGCTCCCGGAGCTCCAGGATTTGCCACCCAGACCTGAAATGTGTTTAGTGTAAACAAGTCATCTTACCCCGCCTTCAGACCTTAGATGCACAGTATGACTGTCACGGAGAAAACCAAATAACCATAGCTGAGTGAATGGGGATTCAGTCTAAGGTGCACTTGGTCAACAACGACCCGCCCGGCTCCCAGGCTCTCAGCTGTCTGGACTCACACTCTCAACGTGGGCGGCAGCAGCTGGGTGCCATGAAATCCGTCGAGCTGGCGTGCCATGAAATCCTTTGCCAGGGAACATTGTTTAATTGCCGCCTTAGTATCAACACACATGAATCTCCGACTTCCCAAACAAGCAGAGCGACACAGAGGACATCCCTGATGCTGGTGCACAGACTGGCCTGGAGGCTTTCCACAATCTGTGTGGGCAGCAGAGACAGCCTGGCCTTTGCAAAACCAGTGCCCATTCCAGGGCTCTGGACACTGCCAGCCCCGGCGCCACATGCCAAAACTCTGCAACGTTTTCCGAAGCACTTATATTCCCGTTCCGATGTTTTACGAGTCCCTAAGCCCTCATCTGTGTTGACCCTGTTGCTATGGACTGACTTGTGGCCCCCCAAATTCTGATCTTGGAGCCCTAACCACCCCGCCCCCACATCACTGTGGAGATGGAGCCTCTGGGGAGTAGCTGGGACTGTGCTGAGTAGTGAGGCCGGCGGTGCCATGGGGGCACGAGCAAGGTGGGGCCTCCCGTGAGCCCAGAGAGAGGCCTGAGAGGGAATCCCACCTTGCTGGCACCTTGATCTTAGGACTTGTAGCCCTGGACACTGGGAGGAAAAGAAATTTCTGCTGTGTAAGCCACCCTCCTCCCACCTGGTCGCTCATCGTGGCAGCCCAAGCCCACTGCCACCCCTGCCTTTCCTGTGTCGGCCACGCTGCTCTTTCAGGTGCTCCAGAAGCAGCCCCGGGACACTCTGATCTCTCTTCTCTCTGCACAGCTCACCCCCGGACTCCTAATCCCACACAGGGCTGGCACTGGCTCATCTCAGTGCTCGACTTCAATGTCACTCCCAGAGGTGGCTGTCACAGCGTTTGGTATTCACCCATCTTATTTCAAATTTTTCCAAATTTTTTTTAAAGTTTACTTTTTATTAAAGATTATTTGAGAGAGCAAGCGAGTGAGCACAAGCAGGGGGATGGGCAGAGGAGAAGGACAAGCAGACTCCCCACTGAGCAGGGAGCCCGATGTGGGGCTCGATCCCAGGACTCTGGGATCATGACCTGAGCCAGAGGCAGATGCTTAACGACTGAGCCACTCAGGCGCCCGACAATTTAAGTAATCTCTGCACCCAACATCAGGCTTGAATTCACGACAGCAAGAGCAAGAGTCACACGCTCTACTGAGCCAGCCAGACAGCCCCCCACCCAATTCTTAGGCCCATTTTTTCCCCTTAAGCCTATTCCTGCTACATCACCAACTTCTCTTTGTCGCACGTACTTCCTCTGAAGCACTTTTAGTGATGAGGCCCTTGGGTGGCAAACTTTTACGGAAGCTAGCGAAGTGATTACACAGTTCTGCCCAACCTGGACCGGACTGAGGCCTCTGCATGGAAGGGCAGCCACGAGAGACGGAGCTGTGCCCTTCCCGGTGGTTTGCTCCTGACAGCCGCGCCACCAGTGTCCATGTCACAGTGTAATTCACAAGTCAGCACAACAAGTTTAATACACGTGATGGTAAGATAAAAACTGTTAGTGAAATAGGACTGGGATTTGTTTTTCCAAACATATTTCCAAAGGCTATTTTATTTTAAAACACACACAGAGTTGGACATGAAAGCCTTTTTAAGTGTTGTGGAGAGCATTACACGGACTGCCCTTCTACCGGTCACCTCTTCCTCTCCGCTGAGCCTGAGGATGTCCTAAGAAGCATGAGCAGATGGCTCTCTTCCTTCATGTCCCTGCTTGCTGGAGTGAGTCCTTGGATGACAGCAATTATGTGACCGAATTTCCTGTAACTGTTTGGCAATATTAAAGTTTTGCAGTCACTGGCTTTCCTACTGGTGTCTTACAACCTAAGGAAAAAAAAAGCCCATGAAATGACCTTGAGTTTGCCCTTCCTCACCAAGCTGTTTAAGCCTCGTGGTTTCAGAGGCTGACCGAGCAGCGAGCAGCGAGGGAGAACACCCGCCCCTCTGCGGGGGAAGCAGCAGCGGCCCCCACCCACGGGCCTACAGCCAGGAGTAGAGCCAGAATCAGAACAGTTTGCCTTCGGGACTTTTGTTCTAGTATGTTCTAGCACATTCATACCCATGTCATATCTGCCACCTGTGATTAATGAATCAGTTCTGTCATCCTCACAGAATGAGGGCTTTGGAGGTTGTTTCAAAGCTAGATGCTCCTCTCACCAAACTCAAAATCGAGTTTCAAGGGTACATATTCTCAGAATTCAGACATAATATAAACAGAAGACGGAGATTTCAACCTTCACGTTTTCTTCAACAAGAAACTAGTATTTCCATCTTCCCCACTGATGTCAACCATTTCTTTGCTTTCTACCCTTTCTCTTCAGCCATTCTGCTTTACCATTCGTTTTTCCCTCATCCCACTGGACGTCGAGCTGAAGCTCTTCCATGCAGGCTTAACAAACGTACTGCATTTGGGTTAGGTACAAGAATACTACTTATAAGAATATCCATTCAAAAATGTCGTGCTTATTCAATACAGTCAGCAGATAGTATTTTTTTTCTTTCAAATACTGATACCCTCCCATTCCAAAACTACCCCATTATTCCTAAGAGAAATGTTCGCTACTTCCTCTGACCTCTTAGATCTCTTTCCTTACATCCACACTCTTGACTCTCTCTTCGTACTGCAAACAAATGACCTTGCCCCTCTGGACTGAACTACCTATTGATAAGCTGATGGTGTCTGGAGAAGAGTACGGGTTGGATTATTCTCCTAAGGATACGCTATCAGCTCCAATTCTGAGTTCAGGAAGTCTATATGCTGTGAACACTGATCCCAACCCTTTGCCAGGGAAAGAAGGGATCCAAGAGTCGAGAGGAGGAGAATAAATCCAAGGACTCAGACAAGAGGTATTTTCTCCATGTCCACCAAGACGGGATGTGAGGGTCCAGATCTCAGACCCTCATTAGTTATGGTAGATGCTGACAGTTATGTTGCAGAAGATCGACCATGTTCAGCCTGTTGTGTTTCCTCTGCACTTTCTCCTTACTTCCCTTGAGAAAAACCCAGATGATATAAATAATTCTGTTTGTATTAAAACTCTGTTGGTTCATTTTGATAAAGTATCTGGTGCCACAGTCTACTTTCTCGTCTTACTGGATGGTGATAAATACAAGTGAAAACCCACCATGGGTCCCTGAACTGTACTTACCGAGCATTTCTTCTAATTTTGTCAGGGCAGGTTCGTTCACATTAAATACAGTGTCACTATTTCTGGGGAAAAAGGCAAAAAGCTCTTATTACATAAACTTGGGTGGGGGAAGTCGACATTCATTATTATCTTATATAGTAAGACTTCTTTTCTTAATATTTTATTTATTTGACAGAGACACAGAGAGAGAAGATAAACGGGGAGTGACAGGCAGAAGGAGAAGCAGGCTCCCTGCTGAGCAAGAGGCCCGATGCGGGGCTTGATCCCAGGCCTCGGGACCATGACCTGAGCCAAAGGCAGACGCTTAACTGACTGAGCCACCCAGGCGTACCAAGACTACTTTTCAAGTTTATTATTTTTATTTATTTTTTTAAAATCTCTACATCCCATGTCGGGGTCTAACTCATGACTCCAAGATCAAGAATCATAGGTTCTACCAACTGAGCCAGCCAGGTTCTCCAAGACTACTTCTCGAAGGCCAAGTCTTTCAGTAGCCGACAATCCTGTCGCTCCTGCCCTACTCGCTGGCTTCACGCTTCATCCCCCTGATGACAGGAGAGATATACTACGAGACTCTCCCCGCGAAGCTGGGTCACTCTTCAATTCCTTCACTCAGAGAGGAAACCGCGAACTATCTGCACACACAGGTGTGTCTTTATGTACTATACATGCATGTTTGTGTGCGTATATAAGTGTGCGCGCACACACACACACACAAACACACACACTCTTTCTCTCTCTCTCTACTACACTCCCCAAAAATCTCTCTTATATAGTTCATCTATACATTTCAATAGTAGGTCAAGGCCAAAATGCTGGCCTAGAATACTTTGTCTTTGCTTCAATACTGTCTTCATTCATAACCACATAAAACTTGCACAGTAACCCATACTGACATAACTCATCGGGAGGCAGGGGAGGGAAGCAGGATATCCTGTTTCGAGGACTTGCTCTGCATTCCGTGCTCAGCGGCCGTTAGCTGCCACCGTTCACCCGGTCCCGTATGCAGTACTTACACTTTCTTCTTCTCTACCACACCTAGCCTCACAAAAGCTGCTAAGGCATTTTTCTGCACGTCGCAGGACAAGACATCGTAACACTGCGAGGCACCTGCGAGGGAGAAAGAGTCAGTGGACCCTTTTGTTCTCCACTGCAAGAAGTCGCCACGCACGGTAGTGTGACTAACCTTGATCCAGAAGCTGACCTGCGAACTTTCGGACTCCAGCCAAGTACTGTTTCTCAGTGAAGTAGTCTTCTTCATTCAGGAGGTATTTGCAAATTATCTGATTTTAACAGAAAGGGTGAGGGGAAATGAAAGAGGAAAAGGCAGCCAAACACCCTGCACTGGCGACGGCCGTGCCGTGGCCCCCATGATAGAAAGCTATGTCGTGTGGGAGCAGAATAAAGGCTCTCTAATGCTGGAGCACAGAGAAGCTACAGAATTCTTAGGAGGTCGCCCTGGAGCTGGTATCACTGCTTATAGTTGGAAAACAAAGAGCGTGAACTTATACTGACATTGTTTAAAATACACTTCCTCACTTGAATGGTTGTGAGTTGAGTGAATTACCATCAGCTGAACAGGTCTTACACTGCTTAGGAAGAAAGTGGCCAGATTCTGTGTAACTGCTTTTTCCCTAAAAACACCTAAGAGCCTGTTGGGCCCCCAGATGCATGAAGACTTACACCGCAGAAAGTGCTTACGGGTAGAAGGAGCATCTCTCAGCTGCCCGCTCAGTGCGGGACTTGGCGCAGGGGCTCACTCGGTCAGGGGTCAGAGCACCCCCTGC
The DNA here is from genome assembly GCF_022355385.1 of Mustela nigripes. Taxonomy (NCBI): domain Eukaryota; kingdom Metazoa; phylum Chordata; class Mammalia; order Carnivora; family Mustelidae; genus Mustela; species Mustela nigripes. The sequence goes on from NC_081560.1 coordinate 112,362,586, forward strand.
CAGAATGTCGGTCCCGGGGGCCACTGACCAGTGCTGAGCGCTCAGAGCTCAGAGCCAGGGTCGGCTTCTGGTGAATACACACAGCCCCTGTGAGGGGCTCTGCTGCAAACTCCCCTTGCCCTTGGAATCCTGGCACCATTCCTGCCCGGCATCTCTACCCTCCCCCTCTGTTTAACCACTCCTTAGAGCTCTGACAAGCTCTTCTGGGCACTTGCACTTGAACCTTGACTTCCCTTTCCATTAGCCTTTAGTGATACAATCGCTGACATGATGAATCATTCCAGTCTTGCACTGACTGAGTGCCTGCAATATAGCAAGCATCGAGCTATGAGAAAAGCCTCGAAGGGACAGTATGATGGCACTCGGGTCTAGGTGTGGTTCTGGGCATCCTGGGGTCTGTAAGGGACTCCTTTAGGGGAGCAAGGTCTCCACCTGAGAGGTGACTCTTCCAACCTGCTGAGCAATCTCTAGTTCCACCATTCACCTGGGGAAGGCACTTGCCCTCCGTACCACAGGGTGGGAGGTCTTAGTTATACTGGATACGGGGGAATGAAGGAGAACTTGCAAAGGAGATACATACCTGATAACATTCCACAAAAGGTTTAAAGAGACCTATTAAAAATTCCAGCACAGTATTTCCTTTCTCTGTAACTAGGATGTCTCTTGTCGTCACTTGTATCGTCTCATTTTTACAGAGGAGGTAACAGCCTTCTTCAAAGTCCTAGGAAGGGAAGGGAGAAGACAGGGAGCATCGACTAATTTAGGTTAACAGGAACTCTGCTGGTCTCAGTAAACACAGCCATGGGTCTTCAGAACTAGAGAACACCAGCTAATTCCACAACCCATCCAAAAGGTTCTGTGTCGCTCTCTGCCTGCAAGAACGACCCGCAGACGAGGTGAGTGGCAAACTTCTTTTATTACTAATGGTAATGTACTAATGCTAATGGCGGCCGCGCCGCACCAAGCACTTACAGCAGTATATATTCACGTGTGTACGCCCCCCTTCCTGCCCAATCAGAATGCCGTGCATGCAGTGCCCTCGTGCGCTCTTATGTAACCGAGCAGGATTCTTTTGTTCTCTAGCAGTGATCATGCATATATCTCTTGGCTCCTAGTGCTGTTCACGCGCCGATCACGAGCGCGCCCACATTCTCCTCAACCAATCATCCTCATTTCCTCAATCCACGGGCACATCCATCTATGTGACTCCTTGCATCTGCTGGATGGCTCTCCACAGTTCTGCTTATTAGATAGCAGCCAGAGAAGCATGTGTTCGAACACTCAAAATGTTGAACCCCAAACACAGCAAACACACAAGAGATTTAGGAGCCTTAGAAACCATGACCTGGGTGATGGCTTTTTCTCACTTTGCACAGCCACATTCCTTAAATTTAAATAGAGCATATAACTGGTCCTAAAAATATGTGGAATTATGCTTATGCTCAAAAAACTGCTGACTTCGTTCTCAACGGAGTAAAACCTGGGCTCCTCGGCACAGTGTACAGAAACCTGACCACCTTCTGTCTATCCTGGTATATCCCCTGCCCTAGCACACCTGAAGTCCAGCTCTGAGGGTCCAATCCCTCACGAGCTGTCTATATTGTCAGGCAAGACCACTGCTCTCTAATCTCAAAGCAAAGGGCCCCATACATTGCAACAAGTTGTTAACAGGAAAATGTGTACTGGCTGATAAATTTTTTAACCAAACAGTGTGGACTTACAGTGGCTACACTCAAGGTTTAAGGTTTAAGACTTTCTTTTCACCAAATAATCCCTACGTTACTGATTAACCTTGACCAAGAATCAAAACAGAGCTCATGAAATGTGAGTTTCCAATTTTGTTATTTCTGCTGCATACAGCCTTGGGGAAAGGGAAGTCGCACGTGTGAATCCAAGCCTACCACTTCTAGAACTCACACTGTGAACACACTTGTGCTCTTTGGCTGTAAAGATTTACCTTTAGTGTGTTTCCTGGAAGGAAGATGAACTCATCTGAAAAAACACTGAGCAGGAAGTGAAAGCAACTGTAGACATCCTCTGGAAATAAATAAATTACATCCAATTACAATGCTGGTTTTAAACTTTCAGGAAGTACCAAGAAGTCTGCAATTCTCCAAAATGCAGCACTCCAAAGGCATATTATTCAATGCCAAGGACGAGAATGCAGGCCCCCAAAGGAAGTTATAGAGCCAATCCAAATTTTACCTACAGAGCGCACTATAGTGTAGCAGTACCAAGAGCTAGACCTGAGTCACAGCCAGGCCTCTACCCAGTCAGTGTGCTGATGTGTGAGAGGCTACATTTCTCAGAAGCTAGGGTGCTTCACGTTCCCCTGCCCATGGCTCCCGAGTAGAGAAGGAAAGGAATGAATTACTTCGATTCCTTCTCTAGTCCTTTTTCCTGTTGTCTTTCCCGTATCTTTAGCACTAGAATACACCAGCACACAACAGAAAATACTGTTTCATTCTCCAGAAACATAGGTCTCCCTGCCCATTAGTTAATGAAGAACAGAGGTTTCTTCGTCTTTCTGACACATGCTATGAACACTCTCATTAGAAGAGTATGTAGACATCTGGACACGAAGTGCTGTCTCCATGTTCAGGGTGGTCCCAACACTCTAGAAGACCACGCAGGTACCATCCCCGCAGCTGTGAACAAACTCCGATGTAAGAAACCTCAGAACTAAGACCAAGATTTAAGTTTTCTGTGTCTGGAACTAAGCTGACTTCTCTGGCCCGTTTCCTCATTCACGAATGAGGGTATGGACACAGGACCTCAGGTTCCTTCCGAGGCTAAAGGTCAAAGTCTGACTCTTCCTTAGAATGATCTATGGAGCGTTGAAAAACAAAAATGAGAACATCAGCATCTGACCCCACCCTGGACCAATCGAAAGGTGCGGCTCACCCTCCAGGAACTCCAGGGGAGCCTGGGTAGAACACCCTGGACCTTGAGGAGAGGTTCCTGGGAACAAAAGGGTGTGATTCATGGTTCCGCTCCTCAGTGCCACTAGAGCCCGCCTGCGTATCCACACGGCACTCCTGCACTGCTCGACTGTTTCCCCACTCCCCCACCCCCCACCTTCTGTCAGATAAGGGAGAAAGGGCCTCAGGCCAGGAGAGGGAGAGCTGTGCTCTAATCTCACAGCCAGGCTCGGGGAATTACATAACTTGCTAAGCCTCACTTTCCATATTTATAAAAGGAAAGGTCTGGGTTAATTTCTTCCGTCCCTTTTCATTCCCAAATTTGAAGCAGAGGGCCATGTACTGGGGGCACAAACCTAACTGCTTCTGAGTGTACAGGCCCCACTTTTGCTGCTGTCTGGGGTGCACACATGTGGCTGAGCACTGTAAGGCTTCAAATGTTGCTCCCTAGGTGGAACTGGAAGGCCAGGTCTCTTCCAAAGTTCAAGACCACTTTCCCATGAGTTACCTTTCCGGAACCCCGGGGTCATCTGCAGTGCCAGAGCTACTAAGGAAGGGCGGACGAAAATGTTGAGCAACTGGTTCCTGTAGGCCGAGCACATGAGGAGGGTGATATGCTGGAAAATAAGTCCATCGACCACTTCGGAGTCTCCAGAGTCCATATTCAGAACCACCTGGTCTTTGACGAGGCTAGCGATGTTGGAGTGCAGGAGAATGTTGGACTGGATAACTTCCTCAGCAGGCTCATTATCTACACACAGAGACAAGGCATTCAGGCAGGCGGCGGAGACAGGACGGGCCTCTGCTGGGTGTCCAGCAATGCTAGTGGCCTGGCACATTCACTTTCCAGTGCCAGGTTCGAGCTCTGGACTCTACCAATCGAAGTAATGAGACCCCATGGGAAAGACACATTTTTTTTCCTGGTTTTTTGTTTATTTATTTATTTTTTAAGTAATCTCTGTGCCCAATGTGGGGCTCAAACTGATGACCCTGAGCTTAAGAGTCACAGGTTCTTCCAACGGAGCCAGCCGGGCACCCTGTGAAAGAGACTATGAAAGTACTGTAACTCTCTCTCTAAAGACATTTAACACGCCTTCTTATCTACTCCCAATCTGTCCACTCTTCTGAAATACATATCGATCCCCACTCTGAAAACCAACACTTCCGCAGGAACCAAGTGTGTCCCAAGGACTGTAAAAGCAAGTTACAGGACAAGAAAATCACATACCAGAAGGTTCACGCTTAGAATGTGCTTCATTCGCTCACACACACACTCCCTGCTTAGACCAATTAATTCCAAGACTGCAAGAATATCGCTTTGCAACTTTGCCGGTGAACCAAAGAGCAACCCAAGAGGCACTCCCCTAGCACAGGCCTCCCTGGTGAGATCTTCTGGTTTTCCCACATCTGAGAAAAAGAAACACGGGGCCCGTTCAGATCCTGGTAACTCACTCCACTGACACTTCATTAGCCTGGAGATAGCCAAGGAGTTAGAACTACCAAAGTACAAGGAGACGTGGTGACAGTCAGCCTTCTTGGCAAGGGAGATCATTTTCCTGTTACCCTGGGCCACACAGCAGGCTGCCAGGCTACGTAACCATAGGGACCGCTCCAGCTGGCCAACGAGGTCGACCGAGGGGTGTGGCTTTCCTTCTGAGCTCCACCACACCGTTCTGGGCTCACAGGCCTTGGGCCAGCATGTTCGAGGTTATGATACAACCTATGATACTGTTATACACATCACAGAGCATGGAACAGTATGCCAGGACAATAGGATACAGCAAAGAGCTCCAGCCATGAGATCGCAGGGGAGATGAGTGGAGTAAGAAGAAAAAAGGAACTGAATTAGGAAATGTGCCGAATCACTCTCCATGACGGCTACTTAATACCCACATGGTAGCTGGATTACTTTAGCTGCTCAACAGAGACTCTCAGCCATGGACTGGCTGCGCATCGACCCCACCTTGCAAGAGCAAAGTACTTGGAAGGAGGCGTTTGTGTTCTCGCAGGCTCCCGGGCCGGCAGGAGTCAGCACTTTACCAGTTCTTTTCCAGGATCTCCCACCTGAATCACACTCCTAGGAGACCATGAAAATACTGGGACACGTGTCTGACTCATCTTCATTTCCTCATTAGTGACCACCGTCCAGTTTTATGTCCCTTCTGTGAGCAGTTCCGCCTACACATCTGGTAGCTCGTCCCTGGCTCTGCCGCAGCTGGGTCAGGCTCCGGTCCTTCTCACCATGGCCGAGCAGCCTCCCGTCCCCACCCCCAACACCGTGGCCCACCTTTTAAGCTGACATGGGCTGTTTGCTATAGCTGTTTTCAGTCATGCTTCCCTGCTTAAAATTTGCTCCTGTGTGAGCAATCCTTCACCCACTCGTCTTCCTGAACGGCTCCCACTTTTCCATCAAGGTGAAACCTGACATCAAAAGTCACTTCTATGAAACCTTCCCAGAGCGGGGACCCTTCCCTACAGAGTATTCTCAGCAACTGTCTGTGGTCCGTCCATAGCTCTTTTTTTTTTTTTTTTTAATATTTTCTTATTTATTAGAGAGAGAAAGAGTACACATGAATACGGGGAGCAGCAGAGGGAGAGGGACAAGAAGACTTCTTGATAAACAGGGAGCCTGACCTGAGGCTCGATCCCAGGTCCCTGAGATCACAACCTGAGCCAAAGGCAGACGCTTAACCAACTGAGCCACCCAGGTGCCCAGATCCATAGCTCTCTCTGTTTACTTCACTGGACCTTGTCTCTAGGTCACCCAGCCCTGACTTCCACAAGCCAGGAGAACCTCACAGAGGCTGCAGCTTGTCCCCTTTGTATCCCTGGCCATTCCCAGCACCGACCAGACTCAAGAGGTTTAATGACTGAACAGCAGGGAGCTGCGTATAAATGGATCCCACTTCCGATGGCGGTCTCTGCAATTTTAACCCAGAGAGATTGAAAATGGGACTAAAGCTAACACTTGTCATATAACGTCCCAAACTTCCAGCATAGTATTTATAACTCTAATGAGGCTTTTACAAAGCTATTGTTTTCAGAGAATTGTATAAAGTTCTATACGACTGGCCCTTTAGTCCTTAGGACGCAGTGAGGCAAATGGGTTGCGAATACAAGAAGGTTTAAAAGGAGGGCGTAGCACCCCGGTCGTGGCAAGCACCGAGTCGTTCACAGAACTGTCACACCAGCGCTGCACACCAGAAACAAGTGGGACGTGCTATGCCGTGTTTCGGTAACAAAAATTTAGAAAAAATGAAAATAAAGAGGTGGCATGGAGGGAGGAATGTGTGGAGAACGAGAAGATCCACTTACTCTCCGGGCTGCTGGGTGCCGAGGAGACAGTGTTCTCCCTCTCCAGGTACTGAGTCTCCAGGAGGACATGGCATGTGAACTACTATTCATTCTCGAGGGATCACTGTGCTGCACAATGTTCCAGAGTGATACAGACAAGTAAAGTTTTCTTTCTCTTGGAGCAAAGCTTTGCTCCGTGTCCCATATAGGCTTTTTCATGCCTGGGCAAGGATTCTTCTAGAGTAGGAAACAAAAAGCACTCTCAGGACATGCACCCCACATACGTACCAGGCCAAGAGAGAAAGCCCCCGAAGGCCTGGGTTAAGCCTTTGAGCCATAAAGTCTTCTCCACCAGGGCGTCGAAGTCCATGGCTGGCCGGTTCTGGAGTAGAACGGCGGCCGTTAGGGCCCAGGGGCTCAGGACCAGGTTCTGGATCTGCAGCAGCTGCATCTTATAGGCCACTTCTGTGACGAAGGCGTGCACATCCTCCGGCTGCTTCTGAGGAATATACCTACGAGAACAGCAAAGACCGAGTCACCGCTCTGCGGTGTGAGTGGCGGGGGGTGGGGGGCGCGGAGACAGACCCTTGGGAAGGCTTCTCTGAATTCTCTCAGGTCACAATGCGAGACTACACCCTGACTTCACTACAGTGTAGCCTGCCCAATGGGACAGAGTCCTATTCTTTTGGGTTCCAGGCAAAAAAACCAAACAAACCCACAAAAACCACAACTGCTGCTGCTGCTGTATAAATGGATCCATCAATTCCCCTGTGAGAACGGAGGCCTCCGCCAGTAGACTGAACGACAGGGTCCCTGGAATCCTCTGTGCTCTGAACACCTGTCTCCCAGAACACGCGTGCCAGGGAAAATGTGACCAGTCATGTCTGTGCTGCACAGGCCATCCAGTTTGCCTGGCAGCTGCCCTACCCTTCTAAAAAGCACAAGGTCGCCTGCCACGTACTGCCACCATCCTCGCCTGACAGATTCTTCAGGCCTGTGTCAGCAACCTTGGAATCAGACGCTCTCCGGAGCCTGTGCAGAGCGGGATGAAGCAGGAATAGGTACAGGACCTAAAGCAGCCCCACAATAAGGTGGCTTCACGTGAAATCTAGGACCAATGAGGGCGCCCGGTCCTAGAGAACACCTGGCGGACCCAATCTGAGAGCTCGAGAGGGAAAGCTAACATCCGCTTCAGAGTGGAGGAAGCTGCTAGTGACGTACGCCAGTGGCCACGGGCCCCCGGCATGACAGATAAACGATGAGTGATGCTGTCGTCACAGTCAGCCTGGCTGAGCAGAGGGGTTCTGTCTCCCTTACTTCCCCAGGTGTGCTTCTCCAGGTTAAGAAAACCCAGGTGTATATCTGTACCTGCAGCCTGAAAGACCTAACACATATCTGTGCCCACGAACCTACAACCTTCTGGGGGCCCCTGGGTGGCCCAGTTGGTTAAGCATCTGACTCCTGGTTTCAGCTCAGGTCATGAGCCTGTGTCAGGCTCTGTGCTCAGTGCAGAGTCTGCTTATCCCTCTCCCTTTGCTCTCCTCCCCCACCTTCCCCCTCCCCCCCCCCCCCAAATAAATAAATAAAATCTTAACAAAACAAAACAAAACTGTAACCTTGAGGGTAGGGAGTCACCCTCATTCGTTATCATGTAATCCCTTCTAGGATCAAAAATAATACTTACCATATACTTTGGATGACCTACTAGTAGTGCTCAGCCACTGCCCTGCCCACAGAATGGGCAGGGTACTAAGTGGCGGAGTATAGTATAGGCAGGAGGGTACCGGTTCTCCTGAGAAGAACAAGCAGCACCGTCTGACTTTGGGTATTCGACATATATATCCTGCGGCTGGCTGTATAATTGGCAAATACAATTCTTTTCTTAAAAATTTTTTTTTACCTGTTATGTAATTCTCCATACCCAGTGTGGGGCTCAGACTCACAACCCCAAGATCAAGAGTCACAAGCTCCACCCGCCAAGTGGCTGGGCGCCCCGCAAACATAGTTCTTTAACTGGAGCTTCCCTGCTATGTGATCTCAGATAACCAGGTTCAGTCCTAGGAGGGGTCAACTCAAGAAGCCCAACCACACTTCCAGATGCTCATTCTTATTTCTACATCAGTTATGAAAACACAGGTCTTGCACCTTGGAACCAAATTATATGGGCTCCGACTCATCCTCCCAGCTGCCAGAGATCGAAGTGACACCGGGTCTCCAAAGTACACATGGATATTTCCAAAATTTTCAGAGAGGATCTTCCTGGCTTTCAACAATCCCTAATAGTATCAAAACAGAGGGAATGGAACAAAGAAGAGTAAGTTCAGAAAGGAGCTGGTGTACAAACTAGCATTTTCTCTAAATTCAAGGAAAATCAAGTTTGGTTTTCCTTTACGTACAGTTGTCGATTCTTTTGGTTTTGGAACCCCTAGAAGCTCGTACACGTAAAGAGTTTCTTCCAATACTTTATCATAACTGATGCTGACTGGAACAAGGTAGGTATCAAAAACTTCCCTTTTAAAAAATGGTTCCATCACAATATTCAGAAGACCTGTCAACAGGGAGAAATGGTTTTCTGTATGTAGTGAAATGTGGAGGAATGAGGGTCCGTAAATAGGAAGTATACGTTATATCCAGCCCATACATAGAAACAGTTACAACTTAAAGAAACAGTTACACTTATAAAGAAAAAAATGATCTTGCCATAAAAAAAGTGTCCAGCCATATTTAGCAGCTATGATGACCCCACACCTGGACGTATATTTTTTCGATCTCAAAAGGACCTACCAAATTTCGGAGTCAATGTCTTGGCAGAGCGACTTCTTGTCCCTTCGAGGAAAAATTCAACAGGAGCATAACCATTCTTTAAAGAGAAAACACAAACAAACAAAACAAAACACAAAACCCTTTGCCTACTCTCAAAGTGAGAAAAGGTTCTTTTGATTCCTTTCCCCAAACTGTCCCCCACCCCTAGCCTGAAACACACTGTGGGGGACAAGTAGCCAAGTGGGCCATTCAGGAGTGAGGAATTTAAGTAAGATCCTATGGCAAGCTCAAGCTTGAGTGAAAAGGAAATGTGGCTTGAAGGTAACTGGGATATTATCTGCCTTTACCCGCAACATGGTTTTCACGTATTCAGAGAACACCGCCCAGTAGAGTTTATTGCCACCAAAGGTGCGCCGCATAAAGAAGGCGCCCGACATCCGCAGCAGTTCCCCGACCATCTTCATTCCCAGGAAGTCTAAACAAAACACAGAGAAGGGGTTCATCGGTATTTGCAGATCCTGAAACTTTCTATAAATACCTAAACCCACATTCTGTAAAGAAATATCAGAAGACCACACGATGATATCACTACTCATATTTCCTGAGCTGAATATCTGTCCGAAGAAGTATCTAATAGAATCATGGGAGAGAAGGGACAGTGGGGGCAGGCCTACTGGGAGGCTACCTCATGCACCCCCACACACCTCCGTGTTTACAACCCAACCGACCTGAGACGGGGGCCACGACAGGCAACCTGACAAGCTCGGTGACGTCCCCATAATCGAGTACTTTAGCTACTGCTTCTGCTTGATGACAGAGCAGCCTGTGTCTTCCAAGCTTGACAGCTGGACAGATCAGCTCCCACCTTCCTTTTTTTTTTTTTTTTTTTAACCCAGGAGGTAAAAATATCAGCCTTCTTTTAGTGGCACAGATTAAATAAAGCAACTCTGGGATGCTTTATTCTACCATCGGTTTTAAAACCCTCCTTTTTCCCATTTTCCCTAACTTTCAAAGAACTTCCTCACATGTCTGTATGGATGAAAATGCTTTTAAAGTACTTAAGTCCCTGGCAATTTTTACCTTACTGTTGACTGCATTTATTAACCAAGGTGTATGCCTGAATCCCAACTTTCCTGGCTCCCTCCAAAGGGAGAAGATAAATAATGTTTGCATGAGCAATCCTGCTTTTAGGAATCAGTCCTCCAGTACCGATATGAGAATATACTGTAGAACTGCAACCACAGTACATCTATGCTGCTGAATGTTATAATGTTAGACATGAATTTAGGCCTTGATCTTACACTGCATGTAAAATTAACTTGAAATGGATCAAAGGCCTAAATGTAAGACCTAAAAGTATAAAATTCTTAGAAGAAAGCATAGAGGGAAAACTTCATGGTGTTAAATGTGGCAATGATTTCTTGGACAGCACACCAAAAGCACAGAGGACAAAAGACACTGACAAAGAAACTGGGCTACATCACCATGAAAAGCTTCTGTGCATCAGAGGATCCACTGACAGACTGAAGAGTCCAACTTTGGGAGAGATTCGATGGGTGAAGGGAAAAAATGTTTGCAGATCATGTATCTAATAAGGGATTCTTCTCTAGAATACATAAAGAACTCCTACAACTCAAGAACAACAATAACAGAAACAACCCAATTCAAAAATGGGTAAAGGACCTGAATAGATAACTGTTCCAAAAAAGATACAGAAATGGCCAAAAGTACATGAAAAGATGATCAACACTGCTTGTCATCAGGGAAATGTAAATCAAAATTACACTGTGTACCATGTCCTACCCATTAGGATGACTGTGATTAAAACAAAACAAAACAAAACAAAACAAGAAACAGGGACGCCTGTGTGGCTCAGTCGGTTAGGTGTCTGCCTTCGGCTCAGGTCACAGTCTCAGGGTCCTGGGATTGAATCCTGCAGAGCAGGGAACCTGTTTCTCCCTCTCTGCCTGTCCCTCCCCCTGCTTGCATTCTCTCTCTCCTCTTAAAAAAAAAAAAAAAAAACACAAAAACCACAAGAAATTAAGTGTTGGATGCAGAGAAACTGGACCCTCGGGCACTGCATTGGTGGGATGTGAAATGGTACAGTCACTATGGAAAACAATACGGTGATCCTCAAGAAAATTAAAAATTATCGCTTCTCGGCCTTTTGGCTAAGATCAAGTGAAGAAAATTAAAAATTAAAAAAAAAAGGAAAGAAAAAAGGAAAAGAAAATTAAAAATAAAACCAGCACATAAGCTAGCAATTCTACTTCTGGGTATATACCTAAAAGAATTTAAAGCAGAGACTCAAAGAGACATTTGCCCACCTATGTTCATAGCAGCGTTATTCATAATAGCCAAAATGTGGAAGCCACCCAAGCGTCCACGGGCAGAACAACGGATAAACAACATGTGCTCTTAAGTCCAGCCAAACAGGACTCAGCCTTTAGGAAGAAAATTCTGAAACATGGTGAAACATGAGCAGACCCTGAGTACATGCCCTGAGTGAGAGAAACCAGCCACGAAAGGACAAATCCTGTAAGTTCCACTCATATGCGGTATCTAGAGCAGTCAAATTCCTAGGGACAGAAAGTAAAATGGTGGTGGCCAGCAGCTGAGGGGAGAGCAGGAGTCAGTGCTGACTGGGGACAGAATTTCAGGTCTGCAAGATGAAAAGCAGGTGGAGATCCGTGTGTGGATTCACAGCGTGAATGTACTTAATACCACCAAACTATATGTTTCAAGATGGTTACGGTGGCAGACATAACATTTTGTGTATTTTACCATAATTAAAAATATGTAAAAGAAAAAAGTTAGATTTCCTGACCTTAGAGATAACCACGTATAAATTAACAAATAAAAAAAGCAAAGGCAGGTCATATATACAAGTGGTATCTCATTTACAAATCTAAACCAAAACCCCCGTGTGCACTTATCCTTGTTTCTGTCTGTAATGAAGCACAGCACAGAGAGACCTAATCCTGACTATCTGGGGTTATATTTACAATATATCTATTATATTATATTAATTATCTATTATAATATTTATAATATATTTATTATATTTGCGACATGGGGTCAGACAGCAGAAGGGAGAGGGGATCTGCATCCTCATTCTCAATCACCAGTAAAATCATTTCAGTGACTATTTTCATTCTAATAATGAAAGCAGAAGAGGAGAAAAACAATACGCACCCATTCCCGCAGCTATGACGGGTACCGGTAAATCATAATTGTATAAGAGAAAAGACAACATCAGAAAGTCAATGTAACTTCGATGACTGGGCAGCAGGACGACTGGGTGCTCCTGGATGGCTCGTTGTAGCTTTAAAAGAAAAGTTACAGTTCAAATACTCTCAGTTTTCCTATTATTAAAATCACATGTCACATCAGCAAATGGAAGAACGGGTATATATGGACAGACAGAATACTACCCATGCCTCCTTAATACATACAGAAAACTTATGTCAGAGTTCTAGTTAAATTACCTCACATACTGCAAGAACATTAAAAATGTACATTTTATAGATCATCATAAGAGAGATGATCACTAACATATTAATTGGGCACCATATTAAGCATTTTACATGCACCGTTTAGTATCACATATTTGTAAATAAGGCCTAAGCACTAGGTTCCCCAGTTGTGACATGGTCACGCGTCTCATCAATGGCCAAGCTGTGAGTGGAACTGAAGTGAGTCTGAATTAAAAAATCAGCTGTTGGGGCGCCTGGGTGGCTCAGTGGGTTAAGCCTCTGCCTTCGGCTCAGGTCATGATCTCAGGGTCCTGGGATCAAGCCCAGTGTTGAGCTCTCTGCTCAGCAGGGAGCCTGCTTCCCACCCCACCTCTGCCTGCCTCTCTGCCTACTTAGCTGTTACGCAGTGTGCTAGACCGATTGAGTTGCAGTAAGAGAGAACAAACTGTCTCTCAGGTAGATTAATAAAAACAAATCTGCATTGGTAGGTCAAATGAGCGGTATGGTATTTCTCTATTTATATACCGGACTTTCCACCAGGAAGAATGGGTGCCCTTAGTTAGAAGGAATTTGAACTTCCAGATATGTTCCATAGGCTCTGAGCCTCAAAAATATTCTGGGATCAGTGTGTTATCTGTTTTTTAAAAAATCTAGATAAAATTCACCAAGGCAAGCTCATGTGTGATCAGTTAAGAAGACGTGGCCAGTCAACATTCTCTGGATGGCTGTATCAAACACTTTTATTTTTATTTTTTTAAAGATTTTATTTATTTATTTGACAGAGAGAAATCACAAGTAGATGGAAAGGCAGGCAGAGAGAGAGAGAGGAGGAAGCAGGCTCCCTGCCAAGCAGAGAGCCTGATGCGGGACTCGATCCCAGGACCCTGAGATCATGACCTGAGCCGAAGGCAGCGGCTTAACCCACTGAGCCACCCAGGCGCCCCAGCACTTTTATTTTTTAAGATTTATTTATTTCTTTGAGAGAGTGAGAGAGTGCAGGAGCACGTGCAGTGGGGCGCAGAGGGGAAAAATCTCAAGCAGACTCTCCCTGCCGAGCACAGAGACGCAGGGCTCGATCTCATGACACATAAGGTCATGACCCCAGTCGAAACCAAGAGCTGGATACTCAACCGACTGAGCCAGCCAGGTGCCCCCCAAACATTCTCTGAGACAGAGCCAGAGACTAACCCAGCAAACTACAGAATAGTCATCAGAGGGGAAAACAAGAAATACATGAAAGTAAATGACTGAATAAAACATTAAAAGACATATGGAAGAAGGCCAAGGGAGGTAAGAGCTTCTTAATAAGAGGCAAAACATTAAAAATCATAAATGAATAAAAATAGGAAAAGCTCTTCTTTCCAGAAGAAAAAAGACTACACCGTGCCTGTTAAATAACTCTGGAGTGATGCAATTAGAAAAATCGCCATCTGGCAATCAGGAAAAATCATCAGTGTGAAACCTGTGGCAGAGACTCTGCTGGAAACCAGGACCCCTCACCATCCTTAGAGTCTCTCTTCACATGATTCTTGTTCATTGCCAAGGGAAACAGGGTAACTTCACAGCGGCTGATACCAGATGACGAAAGTGAACACTACCAGTAAGGGGACAGACAGCCACCACGCACTCCTTGAAGGAGAAAGATACAATGTTGTGTCCTGCCCAAGCTCTACAGAGTGAGTCTAATCCTGAGAAAACATCACTCAAATCCAAATCAAGACATGCTACAAAATAACCTGTCTTTTTTTTTTTTCCTAAACTAAACACAAAGACTAAGGAATTGTTCTACATTAAAGGAGTCGAAAGAGATACAGAAGCTGAATGTTAATCCCATGTAGGATTTCTTGCACTATACAAGATAAAACTGGTGATCCATGAGATATGAATGAGGTCTGTACTGCTGTGTACTAGTGTTGTATCAGTGCTGTATAGTACTGTGTATTAGTGTTGTATCAATGTCATTTTGCTTATTCTGATAACTGCACCATAAGGGAATGTTGCTTATGGGAAAAACATGGCAGAGTATTGAGGAGAGGATAAAGGAAATGTTGTAAGGGGATGCAGGTGGGTCGTATACAGAAATTCTTGGTATTACTTCTGTAGCTTTGCAGATACCTAACATGAGGTTAGTCTGGAAGTCTTACTGGACCAAGTGAGTTAGTCTGAAGTCTGTAGGTCCGAAAGTAAACAAGTACCACTCTCCAGAAAAACAAAGCCTCCTCCGCCAGCCAGGAAGCCAGCGGGCGAGGGCCTGCTTGTTTCGTGCAATGTGAGAGGTCTTAAAGTTGACTAAATCATGAGGCGGAAGAGGTTTCTTTTTAAACAAGCAATACTTACTTTCTGAATACCTTCTTCATTTACACACACTTTTGAGAAAATTTGTTTAAATATTTTGCTCAGGGCAAAGGCAAAAAACCGGATGGCTCCCAGACGCAGTTTGTGGCTCATCTCATCCAAAATCTCACAGACTTCCTCTCGGAGGACATCGATGGATTGAAGGGATTCCTTAGAAAGCTAGAAAGAAAGGGAAAGCAGGGATGTGTCTTTGAAGAAAAGCCAGAACTCGTGTTTACTCAAACCGCTACAACTAGTTCCAAACGGACCCTTATTACATAGCTCAAAAATGCTACATTTGCTTTCATTTCAACCGGCGCAATTTACTTTCCAACATAACTCAAGTAGATAAATGATCCTATTTAGACAACTTCAAAGATGGTAATTCAAAGAGAACAGGCCCTCGAGGAAAGCATCTCACCTTTCCATCTGATTTGTTAAGCTGACAACCAGGGGCGCCTGGGTGCCTCAGAGGGTTAAGCCTCAGAGGGTTAAGGCTCAGGTCATGATCTCAGGGTCCTGGGATCGAGTCCCACATCGGGCTCTCTGCTCAGCAGGGAGCCTGCTTCCTCCTCTCTCTCTTTCTGCCTGCCTCTTTACCTGCTTGTGATCTCTGTCTGTCAAATAAATAAATAAAATCTTTAAAAAAAAAAAAAAAAAGAAGAAGCTGACAGCCAAATTCTCTGAAGTAAGCTGCTGCCCATGAACCAGTGTGCTTTTAGCGGATTGCTGCCGCTCGACCTGCCCCTTGCTATCACAAGGTAAACGTACAAGGTAATACACAAAGTAAATAGAAGATCAGGTTGAAGTAACCATTCAGACTGTATCAGATCTACAGGTCACTGGGACAAACCTTTCCAAAGTATCCATGTAACTAGTGAAGCCAGTGCCCTCACACTAGAACTCTCTTTACTCCGAAGGGCACCACATCTTTTTCTAAAGAGAACAACATGTTGGCTGTATGCTAGGCCTGGAGACGGGGATAAGTAAGGCAGCTTCTGTCCTCAGGAACTCCAATTTGACCCCTTAAGCGAGCACGCTGAGATAGAACGGTGTCTATGTGATAAACTGTATTTATCCTTCACAGAGGAGAATGTTCCAGGATGTGGGCCAGAAGATGAGAGGGTAGGATGCTGGAGTCCCAGTTACCTCAATTACATGCAGTGGAGAAATAGCTTCTTTTTTAAAAAATAATTGAGGTGAAATTAACACACATAAAATTAGCCATTTCAAGCTAAATTCTGTGGCGCTTGGTACCTTCACAAACGGATAATCAACCTCTCCCTAGCTTCGTATTTTATCTTTTTTCAGGGGAACAGAGGAATCAATGGATTGGTGGTAAGGATGGATTTCAGGAAACAAGCCTAGGAAAAGGGAATACAGTTGGAAAGCCATCACGACAGTTCAGGGGAGAAACAGAAAAGGCCCCCAAAAGGCAATAATAGGCTGAAGGGAAGGGGAAGGGCAGTGAGATGCTCGGTTGTTTCGGGCAACAGAATGGATGGTGGGGCCGTCCTGAAATTGGGGATGGAGAGCAGGTGTAGAAGACAGTGTTGTGCAGGGGTTGAGAAGGTGGCTATACTGATTTTGATGTGTTTGGAGACGTATAAAGTAACTGCAGAGGGGAAGACAGTGGGAGATAAGAGTCTGAACCCCGATTATCTAGCCAAGGCTAGAGGTCCTCTTTGTGAATCAGCAGACTACAGATAAAAATGGAAATGACGGGAGTGTATAAAATGGACCAGGGAGGCTGCAGGATGATAAGATAAGATAAGAAGGCTTAGGGTTCAACCTTGACAAACACTTACCCATGGGATAGAAGAACTTGTAAAGAGACTAATAAGGAAAATGGCAAGAGAACTGTACTGTGTGATACCATGATGTGAAGGTAAGAGAGGTCCTGCAGGAGAGTGTCCAACAAAACTGGGCACAGTAGAAACACAGTGCAGACTAAAAGGACCCCCTGGACCGGGTCACTTGGAGATGCATAACAACCTTTACGGGAATCAAGGGCAGTGACCTGCTGAACGTGGAAGGTGCACGGGAAGGACACACGACACCTTTGAGGAGGTGGGATGAGAAGGGAAAGAGAAATGGAGCATTAAAAAAAAAATACATGGCTGAAAGGGGCTTCCTGCCCACCCCCCCACCAGGAAGTGCTGGCCCATGCAGAAGGCTGAAGAGGAGGACAGACAAGTCTTCAGGGGATCTAAAGGAAATGGACAGATGGAAGAACACAGGTGAGCAGGTTGGTCAGTTCAGAAGGAATGGCCTTCTCCAGGACTGGAGGAAAGCACAGAAGCAGAGAATGACCTATTCTCTTATTTTGTGCAATCGGGCTTCTCATTCACCCAACAGATATGTCTCCCCTTCCAGATCCTTCTTCCTGGAAACCTAAGATAAGATTAAAAGATGAGCATTAGCTCTGTAACTCCCCGCCCAGCATTGTCCCTTCTCAGTCTGTTCTCTACATCACAAACCAGAGTGGTTTCTTTTTTTTTCTAAGATTTTTATTTATTTGAGATAGCATGAGCAGGAACAGAGGCAAGCAGAGAGAGAGGGAGAAGACGACTCCCCTGCTGAGCAGAGAGCCTGACATGGGGCTCCATCCCAGGACCCCGGGGTTATGACCTCAGCCAAAGGCAGATGCTCAACCCACCGAGCCAGCCATTTGCCCCTGGCGATCATATCCTAAATGCAGAAGTAATCTCATCTTTCCTGGGCTGAAAGCCCTTCAAGGGCTGCATAGCATTCTGTGAGACAGAGGCAGCCTGAGTTGGCAGCAGAGATGGAAAGAAACAGACAAGAGCTATTGAGGAGAGCAAACTGGCAGCAGCTCTTAGTGACCCACAGCACAGGAAGGGAAAAGCGAGAAGCTGAAGACGGCGTGGAGATTTTTGGTAGGAGCAGCAGGCATATGGAAGGGCCGTTCTTGGAGATATGCAGAAGTGGGTGTAGGGGATGTACATGGTATAGTGGTGCGGGTGGGAGGGTCGAAGACTTTGACTCAGATATCCCGCATGTGAGATGCTTTTGGATTTTCCAAGTAGGGATTCCGGTGGACATAAAATACATAAAAATACATGTATGAAACTCAAAAGAGATCTGGGCTGAAGCAATAGATACCAGTTATTATTTACTACATATTGTTATTTATAATAATATATTATAAAAATATAATAGGGAGACATCAGCATAAGGAAGGTATTTACAATTCTGGTAATACATAAAACAGCCCAGTAAGTAGGCAGAATAAGAAGGGATTAGAACAAAACCTTGAGGAGCAGCAGACAGGCAAAGGGAAAGAAGCCCACAAAGACAACTGAGGAATGATGAAAAAGATTTGGTGGGGGGGGCACCTGGCTGGTTCCGTTGAAGCCTGTGTCTCTTGATCTCAGGATTGTGGGTTCGAGCCCCCCAGCGGGTGTAAAAATTACTTAAAAATAAAATCTTAAAAAAATTTTTGGTAGTAAGGGGGAGAATATGGTATCACAGAAACAAAGGAGGGAGAGTGTGCCAAGGGCTACAAAGGGTGTCAACAAGGTTGATTTTAGAAATCAGGAAGGAATCATTCTCAGTCTTGGAAAGAGCAATTACAGTGGGTTAGAAACCGGATGCCTGGGAGCTGCGTGTACAAGGAGGGTGAGAGAGTAGAGCCCCAAGTATGGCAAACACAGCCGACTTCTTCCCGGAGTAGAGAAGCGGGAAAGGAAGAGCCGAGTCACAAGGAGAGAAGGAATCTGCTCAAACGAGGCTGATCTCGGCAGGAAGAGGACTGCTCGAGTTCAGGGATGACGGTAAAGAGCCAATGAAAAGGAAGAGGTTGAAGACATTTGAGGGGAGAGACCATAAGCAAAGTCCCTGAGGAGGACGGAGCCGGTCAAGTTCAGAGCTCAGCAATAGAGGAGGGATTGAACTCCAACAGGAGAGAGAGCATCCTGTCCTGTTTTCCCTGGAGGGAAGAAGAGAATGAGGGTATCGGATACAGGTAAATTCGTAGCTTGATTGCATGAAGTTGAGAGTGGTCATATAACGGTATACATTTTCTTTGGGAAGTAGGAAGAAATGTCACCTGTTGAGGGTAAGGGGCGGAGGCTGGAGGTTCAGAAAGTCCTCGGTTGGAGGACTGACACTGACACTCCAGTTCGGAGAACGGGAGAGAGTTCCCTGGGGAAACAAGGAATTCTTGGGTAACACAGAAGGCCCAGCTGTGCTGCATGATCCTGAATTTATAGCAATTCCAATCTACCTACATTGAGTGATTTATTTTTTTTCCGCAGTAGAACAGCCAAGTCTGAGAAACACTGGCCTATATCAGTCAGGCTTAACCTGCCTGCATATGAGAATTCCTTGGGGGAACTTTTAAAAAAGGAAAAGAAGAAAGAGATACCTGGGTCCTATTCCAGACCAATTTATATCAGAATCACTGTGGACAGGACAAAAGCATTTTTTTTTCATTCATTCATTCAAGAAATATTTATTGGAAGTGTACTATGTGCTAGGCACTATAATACAGCAAAAAGAGAGAGAGGGAGACAGAGATAAATATATAGAATACAGAAAAAAAAAGGGAGTCATAAGGGAGATAAAAATTTTTGCCTTCATGGAGTTTACGTACTAGTAGAAAATAACAGCTAACCTTCTTATGAAAGTTCTGCGGTAATTTTTTTTCCCCCTCCAGGTAATTCTAACAAAGAGCCATATTGAGAACCACTGTCTTTAGGTTTTAACTGATAAGGAAACTTTACTTCACTTATGAAATAGCCTGAGTCAGACAGGACTAGTAGTTTCTCCCAAGACAAATCATGACAGGCAGATTAAACCAAAAGGATTAGGAGCACAGGTCATACGTTCAAATCATAAAAAAGCAGACAGAGGCGCTTGGGTGGCTCGGTTGGCTAAGAGTGTGCCCTCAGCTCAGGTCATGATCTGGAAGTCCTGGGCTTGAGCCCCAGGTCTGGCTCCTGCTTCTCCCTCTGCTCCTCATGCTACTCATTCTCTCTCTCTCTCAAATAAATAAATAAATGAATAAAATCTTTAAAAAAATGTTTTTAAAAAGAAGAAAACAGACAGCAGAGATAAAGAATTTCTCTGAGGTTGTAGGCCAGACTAAATTCCACTTAAAAATCAATAGAGGGGGCACTTTGGTGGGTGGCTCAGTGGGTTAAGCCTCTGCCTTAACCCACTTAATCTCAGGGTCCTGGGATCGAGTCCCACATCAGATTCTCTGCTCAGCAGGGAGCCTGCTTTCCCCTCTCTGCCTGCCTGCCTCTCTGCCTACTTGTGATCTCTCTCTCTTCTCTCTGTCGAATAAATAAATAAATAATCTTAAAAAAAAAAATCAGTGGGACACCTGGGTGGCTCAGTGGGTTAAGCCGCTGCCTTCGGCTCAGGTCATGATCTCAGGGTCCTGGGATCAAGTCCCGCATCGGGCTCTCTGCTCGGCGGGGAGTCTGCTTCCTCCCCTCTCTCTCTCTGCCTGCCTCTCTGCCTACTTGTGATCTCTCTCTCTGTCAAATAAATAAATAAATAAATAAATCTTTAAAAAAAAATCAGTGGAGGGGCACCTGGGTGGCTCAGGTTAGGCATCTGCCCTCAGTTCAGATCATGATCTGGGGGTCCTGGGATCAAGCTGAACATCAGGGTCCCTGCTCAGCAGCGGAGTCTGCTTCTCCTTCTCCCTCAGCCCCTGCTCGTGTACTCTCTCTCACTATCTCAAATAAATAAATCTTAAACAAACAAACAAAGTCAATGGAGCACAGTCTCTACAGGTAAACCTCAAAGCCTGGGAGCACCTGGACAATGTGACAGAGAGGGCCAGCCATGAGGAAGCTGTAATCGCGCCCCCTGAATACTTCTATCTGATGTCTTCAAATGACATGCCCAAAACAGACCTAGCTTTTCTCCCAAGTCCAATCCCTCTCCTAAGTTCCCTATCTCAGTGACTGCTTCTGTCATCCTGTCTCTCTTTTCCTTCCCATCATTCATCCAGTTGATCATAAATAAGGTCTACCCCACCTCTGAAATTTTTCTTTCTTCTTTTTTCTTAAGAGACGGAGCGAGAGAGGAGGAGGAAGGGGCAGAGGGAGGATCTTATGCAGGTCGCATGCTCAGCACAGAGCCTGACGCAGGGCTCTAGCTCACGACCCTGAGATCATGACCTGAGCCAAAATCCAAACATGGACACTTAACCAAGTGAGCTACCCAGGCAACCCTACCTCTTAAATTTCTTAAATCTGTCCATCTCTGTTTCTACAACCGCAGTCTAGGCAACTGTGATCCTACAAAGGGATTACTGGAAGAGCATCATAACCTCACTTCCTGTCTCCATTCGTTGGTGTTTCTAAAACATTAACTGATCAGGCCACACTCCAATCTGGAACCTTTCATTGGCTTTGCACTGTATGTGGGTTCAATCTAACTCCTCTGGATGGTTTATAAGATTTATTATTTATTTTTAGAGAGAGAGAGAGAGCATGCGCACACAAGTAGGGGGAGGGCAGAGGGAGAGAGAGTGGAGAAGAGAGAATTTCCAGCAGACTCCCCACTGAGCAGGAGCAGAACGTGGGGCTTGATCTCAAGACCCTGAGATCTGACCCAAGCTGAAGTCAGACACTTAACTGAGATGCCCAGCTGCTCCCTCTGCTCTGGATAGTTTATAAAACTCTCTGTGATGTGGCCCCCGTTTGGCTCTCTACATTCTTTCCATTGTACCCTGTCTTTGCTCTCTTTGGTCCGGTCATACCAAACTGCTTCTAGGACTCTGCGTATGCATGTTCTCTAGTTGCTAAAATGTGCTGGTGGTTCCCAAGCTCTGCTATATTTTGGAACCAACAGGGCTTCTCCTCCTTCTTCTCTCTCTCTCTCTCTTTTTTTTTTGAGAGAGAGAGGGAGGGAGAAACAGAATCTTAAGCAGGTGCCACGCCCAGCATGAAGCCCAACGAGGGGCTCCATCTCACGACCCTGAGATCCTTACCGGAGCTGAAACCAAGAGTCAGACACTTAACCAAATGAGCCACCCAGGTACCCCTTGACTGGGCTTCTTTAAAAACTACTACTAGGGGGCGCCTGGGTGGCTCAGTGGGTTAAGGCCTCTGCTTTCAGCTCAGGTCATGGTCTCAGGGTCCTGGGATCGAGTCCCGCATCGGGCTCTCTGCTCAGCGGGGAGCCTGCTTCCTCCTCTCTCTCTCTCTGCCTGCCTCTGTGCCTACCTGTGATCTCTGTCTGTCAAATTTAAAAAAAAAACTATTACTAGGATGTCTGGCTCCTTCCCCAACATTCTGATTTAATTCATATGGGGGTGAGATCTATGCACAGGGACTCTTGACACTTTTTCCAGCAATTTTAATGTGCAGTGAGATTTAACCATGGGGAAAAAGTTATTTGCTCTGCTAGGAATACTTCTTCACTCACTTCATCTGGAAAACCACTAACCATCTTTTAGGCATCATTTAAAAAAAAAGTCACTTTTCTAATTCCTTACACAAAATCATTTGCCCTATAATTACTGCCCCTGTACACTGGGCTCCCACTGGCGTGTCTTGTATCATATTCATTGTAATTGTACAACTAGCATCCTTCCCTGTCAGACTATAGTTGACCCTTGAAGAACATGGGGGCTGGGTGCCGATCCCCCATGTGCGTTGAAAATCCACGTGTAACTTTTGATTCCCCCAAAACGTGACTAATAGCCTACTCTTGACTGACAGCCTTACCGATAACATCAACAGTGGATTTACAAATATTTTTGATGTTACATGCATTATAGACTGTTTTTAAAGAAAAGTGTTTTTAAGAAAACTATAAGGAAAACACATTTACAGTACTGTACTGTATTTAAAAAAAAAAACACTAAAAAAAGCCCCAAACCAAAACAAAACTATGTATAAGTGGACCTGTGCGGTTCAAACCTGTGTTGTTCCTTACTGACAATGAACAAGTCCAGCTGTGGTTGAAGACGGAATCACTTACCTGTTTAATGACATAATGAACCTCTTCGGAACTGAGAACACTAGATTTAATATCACTTGGCTTGCAAGGAGTAATTCCCTTATAGACAAGAGGTGTGTAACACTTCATTGCAAATTTCAAGTCACTGACATGCCTCCTCTCCTCTAAAATGTCTTCAAATTCATCCCATTTTTTGAGCTCCTTCTGTGGGTAAGGCAAATGAGAGAAAGTAAAGCTTACAATGTAAAGTAAATCAGGATAGATTAGAGACTACATTGGTAAGGTTTCATCTTTGCCCACATTCTTATGCTATGACATATGAATACACTGATAACACATCTTTCTATACTAAGGAAAGGAAATGTAAGGGCGCCTGGTGGCTCAGTCGTTAAACATCTGCCTTTGGCTTAGGTCATGATCCCAGCATCCTGGGATCAAGCCCTGCATCACATCCAGCTCCCTGCTTGGCGGGAGGCCTGCTTCTCCCTCTCCCGCTCCCCTTGCTTGTATTCCCTCTCTCACTGTGTCTCTCTGTGTCAAATAAATAAATAAAATCTTAAAAGAAAAGAAAAAGAGGAAATGTAATGATAGTTTGGGTCACAAAATGGATATTGAGTATAATATTTTATTATTTCTGCTTGTTGTCTTTGTAAATCCAGGATCCCTCCAGGGAAGTTAAGAAAGAGAGCAAAGACTGAGACTTTAAGCTCGAGAATAATCTGATTAACTTTACAATCAATTTTATTTGATCAATTTTATCAAACACATTGATGAAATTTGTTGGTCTCTTCTACTTAGCTTTAAAATAAGAGCATACAACAGAAATTCAAAATTATGTTCAACCGAATAAAAATATATGGGTGCAAATAAAAGGAAAATTCACTTAAGAAAAAAGTGCTCCCAACTATCACATGGTCTCCCTGATATGAGGAAGTGGAGATGCAACGTGGGGGGTTTGGGGGTAGGAAAAGAATAAATGAAACAAGATGGGATCGGGAGGGAGACAAACCATAAGAGACTCTTAATCTCACAAAACAAACTGGGGCGGGGGTAGGGAGAGCGTGGTGGGGTTATGGACATTGGGGAGGGCATGTGCTATGGTGAGTGCTGGGAAGTGGGTAAACCTGGCGACTCACAGACCTGGACTCCTAGGGCTAATAATATAGTATATGTTTATAAAAAAATTTAAAAAAATTAAAAAAAAAAAAAAAAGAAAAAGTGCTCCCAGAGAAGCTACTGGCGAGCAGTCGGTTCTTGCTAGGACTACTTTCTTATCCCCTTTTGACTCCGGACAGTTTAGCTTCCATCCAACCAGCCCCTGAAACCGCTATTTATCAGGTTACCTATGACTTCTGAATTGTTAATTCTTAAAATTCTGTTTTTCTGATTATAAAAGTAATAATAGTAATAATGATAATTTTAGCTAACGTGTGTAGTTGTTTGCTAAATGTCATGCCCTATTCTAAGGCATTATTCCTAAATACAGGAATGATCCTCACAAAAATGGGAAAACCAAGGCACAAAGAACCCAAATAACTTACTTCGTTCTACAGCTCGCAAAGGGCAGAGACATGATTCAAACTTGAGCCTTATGGCTTCACAGACCTTGCTCCTAACCTCTATCCCACACTGCTCACCATATTAACTATGGAAAGTTTGGAAACATGGAAACATATAGGTAAACATATATTGCCCACAATTTTATACCCCAGGAATAACAACTCTTTACCACTTCCTACTTTTCCTTTTTTTTCATTCACAGCTACACAAATACACAGTTTTTATTCAAAATGTGGACCATACCAAATATAGTTTTATCTTGCCTTTTCAAATATGGTATGCACATTTTCCTGTATTAACTATTGTTTTAAAGCATTTTAGTGGAGGCAACTTCAACTTCTTCAAATACTTTTTTCCCTGGTGACGGAAGGGCTGGGGTTTGGCCTTTACCCTCCTGGAGAAGTGCTGCTGAGATGGTGGAGACGCCTGGTCATGCATGGCTCCCGCCACTTCCATCTATGGGGCTGTGATGGGAAGCCAAGAGCCATATCCCTTCTCCCTAGCTACTATGGGTTTTGCTGACACAAGGCTGTCTTCCATCTGGGGCTGGGTAGACCCTAGGAACTTAACATCTATCCTGCACTAACCTATGGGGCAGCTGTCAACTTACTGGAGAAAATATGCTTAGCAATCAGGTCACTTTTACTTCTTTACTTTATCTCAAACAGGTAGACGGTTTCATAAAAAAAAAAAAATTCTCCTAATTACCAAAGCGCTTATAAAAATCTGGAAGATACAGTAAAACACACAGAAGAAAATTAAAATCACCTGTTGTCCAATGACCCAGGGTCCATTTTAGAGGATGCTTTTTTTTTCTGGGCATGTGGACACACTCCCTCCCCTGACACACATACATTTTGATTTGCCCACGTAATTTTTCCACCTTATGTTATAAATGCTTCCCTCTCTTTTAAGTTCCTTCCACTGCATTATTTTTAATAATGGACATGTGAATTATTTTTCATGCGTTGCTATTAGAAGAAAACGCAACACACATTATTACTTCTTTCAAATTTAATCATTCAACCCTCGTCTCTTTCTAGTCTTCAACTTCCTAGACCTCCCTCCAGCCTGATGCCATTCCCAAAGGCTCCTTCCTTTCCCCATCTCCAACCATCCTGAAATTTTCCTACTTTGGTTTTTAGTTCACTACTCTTGTCACAGCAGAAGATCTACCCCATTGCCCTAAACCAGTGGTTCTCAACCTGAAGGGAACCCCCCCCCAAACTAAAATATGTCTTCTTTCTTCCCACTTCCCTTAATGTTAACATCTCCAACCCTCCTATCTTCATACACGGTGCTGAGTCCTCACACCTACTCAGCTGGCTTTAGATCCTAATTATACACGCTGTTGAATTTCCTGCTCTGTTCTCTTCACCCATGTGAGTTCCTGACAAACACATTTAGTTGCAAACACTTCACCTTTGGCCTTTCCCAAACTGATCTCATTTCTCCTCAGTACGATCCTATAACCTGATTATTTCCCAGAAATCTCAACAACGGCCATGCCACATACATCCCTTTGCCTTATCCTAGACCCTCTTCCCTCACCCTTACACATGATCCATCTAATCCTGTCCAGGTGGCCTTTCAGGATGTAGCAGGACTACTCCTCGGTCCCAGGTCTAGCCTGTGCACTTTATCACTCTAACCCCCTCACTCCTTGCCCCTTTGAATCAACCCTCCATGCTCCCATGTGCTCTTTTCAAAACACAATTCTGACCAAATTATTCCCTGGTTAAAATACTTCAATGACTCCCCACCTCCTTCAGAATTATGGCCTAAGCCACTTCTGGTATCATACAAGAAACTCTATGAACTTGTGCTTGTCCTTTCCCTCTCTAGACTCACTGCCCACCATGCTCAAGGTCTACTCGATAGCAAGTGATTCACCTTTCCCTAATACAATCTATTGTGGACATGCTTCTGGGCCTTGGTCCCTGCTCATCTCTGGGCCCTGAAGGCCTTTTTGTTCCTCTGTCATTCTTGCTCAAGCATCCCTGCTATGAAAACCCTCTGTGAGCTGCGCACAAGGATGCACTCTGCCTTTCTCATTACAATGTCTTTGCCTACTACCTACATATTTTAGGGTATGTAGTCATAACCCTGCAATCATTTGCATGTCTAAGATGCAATTATCTTGAAGGTGGGAAACACATGTATTTCCCAACACCAAGCTGCTTTTGGAATATAGCATAATTGAACAACTATATGTTGAAGTAATGAAAAAGATACAGAATGTTAAACTGAGAACATGACCAGGTTAATAAGAATATAAACAGAAGACCATTTGTGAGTTTCAACATAAAAAGGGTAGCACGTAAAACATATGAATATGCAAACATCAACACATATATGGAGAATATACATGGGAAAAATCTAACTGCTAGAATTCTGGTGGAAAACGGCAACTCCCTGTAACATACTATGCTCTTGATTCTAAGTTTGAAGAACCTTCTCAAACTTCACATTTCTCATTAGAAAAACAAAAGGCAGTTTATATATAGACTCAGACTTGGTACAATGCAACAAGCTATCATAAATTATATAATTTTAGAGATAAAAGGGGACTCAGAGACTTTCCACTTAGTGGTCCTGGGGGTGGAAAGAGAAAAGGATCAGAATCAGCTGGGGAGACAAATATATATTATATATATTAACATACAGGCATTTATAAACAGGTTACATATGTTTACAAATATGTAAAATATATACAAAATACATAAAATACATACAAGTATACGTGTGTATATACATATATACAGAGGGGGAGGGGGAGAGAGGAGAGAGACAGAGAAACAGGGAGAGACCCTTTCTGCACTGTTCACCTGGGAATACTCAGCCATCAACCACCGCTCATGTTTACCTCTGTGTACCATTTCCCGATTCCCCCCTCAACCGAGACTGAATTGATCATCTTCTTTGAGTCCTGACTGAGCCTTTCATAACAGCATCTAAAATACGTCATTAGCCTGGATTGGTATCTCCCCTACATGCCTATAAACTTCTTGTCTGTGTAGGTAATGTGTAGGTCTGTGTAGGTAATGCTTTGTCTTCTCACTTCTTAGTAAGCACTCAATCACTGTAGAATGAAAAAAATAAATTACTGAATGAAGCCACCTCCTGAACCCTGCAGATGAGGGCTCCCTAGTACTCCCAGGCTAACGCTCCCACTTCTCCCACTCTGGCCCAGCTGACGTCTAATCCAGCAGTTTCTAACCCAGGCTGCACATGAGAATAACCTAGGCACTTAAAAAATGTACTGATGCCCAGGCCCCCCTAGAGATTTTATTTTTATTTTTTTAAAGATTTTATTTATGTATTTGACAGAGAGAGACACAGCGAGGGAGGTAACACAAGCAGGGGGAGTGGGAGAGGGGGAAGCAGGCTCCTGGTCGAGCTGGGAGCCCGATGTGGGTTCCATCCCAGGATCCTGGGATCATGACCTGAGCCAAAGGCGGATACTTAATGACTGAGCCACCCAGGCACCTTGAAATTTTTTTTTTTTTTTTAAGTAGGCTCCACGCCCTGAGACCAACCCCTGAGATAAAGAGTCAGACGCTGAAATGATTGAGCCATCCAGGTACCCCTAGAGATTCTTGATTAATTTGGTCTGTGAATGGTACCTGGGCATCAGAATGATTTTTAAAAGTACTCCCAGTGACTCTTACATGCAGCTAGGGTTGAGTGTTAACTACTCATTCGTTGGCCTTCCCAAAACCATGATGGAGAAGTATTTACCATCATAAGATATATATATTTACAAGTCTACTTACCCAGGAGCACAATACAAAGAGGAGCCCAAAAAAGGTCTAGGTTATTTCTCCACTTTGTTTCTCTCTTACTTTTTACAGCAGCCCCCTCCTTATTTGCGAGTAAACAGGCTTCTCCTCGTACCGCTCTCTTGTTTTTTTTTTTTTTTTAAGATTTATTTAGTTGACAGAAAGAGATCACAAATAGGCAGAGAGGCAGGCAGAGAGAGAGAAGGGAAGCAGGCTCCCCACTGAGCAGCGAGCCCGATGCCAGGCTCGATCCCAGGACACTGAGATCTTGACCTGAGCTGAAGGCAGAGGCTTAACCCTTGAGCCACCCAGGCGCCCCTCGTACCTTTCTTTTGAAGCCCTGGAGGCTCCATTCATTCAACAGAGTTACGAAGAGCCCACAATGTACCAGGCACTGGTCCACAGGCTGTGAATAAAGCACGAACAAAGCAGACAAAGAATGTGTACTAAAGGGGCGCCTGGGTGGCTCAATGGGTTAAAGCCTCTGCCTTCGGCTCAGGTCATGATCCCAGGGTCCTGGGATCGATCTCTGCATCGGGCTCTCTGCTCAGCGGGAGTTTGCTTCTCCCTCTCTCTCTGCCTGCCTCTCTGCCTACTTGTGACCTCTGTTTGCCAAATAAATAAATAATATCTTTAAA
This sequence comes from Mustela nigripes, assembly GCF_022355385.1. NCBI lineage: Eukaryota > Metazoa > Chordata > Mammalia > Carnivora > Mustelidae > Mustela > Mustela nigripes. The sequence goes on from NC_081560.1 coordinate 112,391,304, forward strand.
AAAAAAAACTTAAAGAAAAAATAAAGAATGTGTACTGAAGGAGCCTACACTCCCTTAAGGAAAGACAGACAACAAATAAACAAGTTTACTTAGGCGTACTAGCGGTAGCATGCCGATGAGTGTTTAACTACATGAGAGCCCTGATTTATAGCACTTGCCAATTTCGGTGGCATTTACACTCCCACCATGGCAGATTTCAAGCTACCAACATGACCTCACTGAACAAGGAGCTGGGGAGAGCTGTGTAGTAGACATGATTACATAGGATAGTCATCTCCCAGCGTCTCGGACATAAATAACCTAAAAGCATACATAATAGTAAAATCTAGTAAAATAATTAGGAAGTGCTGAGTTTTTAGTATTTGTTACTTTTGTTTTTAACAATTTCTTTAACTGTAAATTTGTAAAACTTAATCTTTAATTTTTAATAGCGGCTGTGTTCCAACAATGGGCTCATAAACGTCATGGAAAATTAACAATGAGCTTTGAGAGCAGCACAACCCTGGAAAAGGAATATGAAGAAAATAGAGTAACGAGAAGGAGTGACTGGAGAGCTACTTTAGATCGAATGATTGGGTAAGGCCTCTTCGAGAGGTGATATTTGAGCTGCGACCTCAAAAAAAATCGGGGTGGGGAGCAGCAATGCCAATTTCTGGGAAAAGAGCATGCCACACAGAAGGAACGGCGTGCCCTCCTGAGAGAGCAGGCTTACTGTCTGAGAAACAGAAGGCCAGCGTGGTTGAAAACCAGTGCACAAGATAGGTAAAATCAGGGAGGTAGCAATTACATAGTCTTGTAAGATGTTGTAAGGAGTCCAGATTTTTCATTCAGACTTTAACAGGAAATCATAGTTTGGGTTCTGGATATACCAGTAATTCCCCAGCCCCACTCTTCTTTTTTCATTCTGAGGAGAGATTTCTGGCAGACCTATGGCTTCCCATACAATCTACTGGCTGATGTCTGACGAATCCATAGATTTAGGCCAGACCTTGTTTGCTCTGGTACCATATTTCTAACTCTATCTGGATGTCTCCCCCTACATTTTGTAAGTTCTCAGGTCCATAATAATAATCCATTAGTTAAAAGTCATTCATTTTACCACTGGCGTCTCACACTGAACACATCCCAAACTGAAATTATTATATTACCCCGACTAAACCTGTTCCTCTCCCCAGATTTCCTATGAGCAAAAGGCATCAACATCCACCCAGAGGCCAAATCACAGAAACCTCCTCTTCCTTAGTCACGGCACTTCCCCTGTCCTAAATATCACACACGCCCATCTCCCCTCTCCCCAGGCTCACTGCCATTGCCTCAGGCTTTCATCACTTCTTGGAATTACTGCAGTAGTGTTCTGCTGATCTCCACGCTTTTGGCATCCGATTCCTTTCTCCAATCAGATTCTCCTACAGTCTGTGCTCAAGTAAAGGTTATCCACACAAACAACCACTCTGGAAACCTAGTCTTACACTTTCAAAAATACAAATCTGATCATCCTGAAATGCTCCCTCAGAAAGTGAAGACTTTATCCTTAAGGGGTATAAACCTGGTATATAAAACTCCCTTAGGAAGTACCTTCTGCCTACTTCCTTAGTTTTGTTTCTCACATCTCCTTTATTTGACCCCTACCTAACCTCTTGGTTCTCCCAAACATGCAAAGAACTGGCTTTCTTACAGGGATGCCTGGGCCAGTCTTCTTCTCCTCCCTCATCTCCCAGTCACACCTCAGAAACTCAGCTCCGGTATCACCTTCTCCTAAAAGCCTTCTCTGAAGCCTGGAACAGGTCCGGTGCTCCTTCTCTTTCCTCCAACAACATACTGTGCGTGATTCGGTCATTGCCCTTATCTCAACTCTGTTTATTGCTGTGACTTCAAGTCCAAGGACACATGGGGTGGATCTTTCACATCTTGGGAGTGGAGAATGAGCAGGATGCTACAGGTAAGGAGTGCAGTAATGTTTGCTGCAATCAGGAGTATCTTAAATATCTCTGAGCACTACTCTCATATTAGAGTATTGTACAGTACCTGTGGCTGAGGAAGGAAGGCCAGCCTGAAATAGTAAGAAAAAGTTCAGGTCATCATGAAAGTAGACTAGGCAGTAGTGAGGGTTCTGTCCAGCTTCAGAAGCAGAAAAAGCTCACATACAATTGCTTTAACTTTTCATGTGAGAAAGTTGGCAAAAGTGTTATCATGAAAGAACCAGGGGTAAACGGGGAAGTAAAAAACCAGTTCTTTCCTTTAACACACAGGTGCAAAGTTGCAGTCAACTCACAAACCGGTTTAGGGCAGAAAAAAGCTAGCGGATGTACACAGCAAGCTGCGTCGCTGCACCTTGGCTCTGGAATACCAGAGTCAGAAAACGAGGTCAAAATAGTTCTACTACAGAGGTGTGGGGTAAGAAGGTAGATGAGAAGACAGGTTAAAGTACTAACCCTACAGAAGTGGACAGTTAACAGAAATTATAGGCCCAGAGCTCTCTACATCACGGAAACAGAGACACCAGTATTCTTTGGAACATGGAGAAACTTGTTTCCCTGATATACAGCGGTATATATTGGTTCTCTTCTGAAACCAAGTTTTTCATCTATCTTGTTTCATCTTCTCCCTGTTATGACCTTCTTACACACATTAACATTAAAGTCAGAAACTGGCACTAACCTGCAGGACATAGTAACATGCTTTGAAAATGCACTTTTATTTCCTTGTAAAGTAGATAAAAATTAATTTAGTGGTTAAAAAGAAAAAGATCAGTTCCCCCATAATTGTCATAGTAACATGCTTTGAAAATGCATTCTTTTATTTCCTTGTAAAGTAGATAAAAATTAATTTAGTGGTTAAAAAGAAAAAGATCAGTTCCCCCATAATTGTACCACCCTGAGAACTACAAAGGGCTCACCTCATAATTTCTTCACATAAATTGTGAGTGACCAACATTGCGGCAGCAAAAAAGATCAGTTAAAATCAGGAGAGGGAGGACGGGGCTGGGGGTTGTAGGGCAAGCTGGGAGAGGCTGGGTGGCCTCTGGTGTCTTCCAGAATGACTTTCGCGAAAAGTACGGATGAAGACAAAAACGCAATAAAAATTTCCAGAAGTTCCCAATCTTTCTAGATTAAACACTTCACGTCTTACAAACTCTATGCCCACATACCAGCCAAAGACTCTTCTCCCAGGAACCTAACGGCAGCAACAAAAGGGCGGGTTGGGGAGCCGCACGCTGATGCAGCTCCGGCCAGGTCAGACCCGCAGGTTTCTCAGGTTTAACCAAAAGGCAGCCCATGCGGGAGACGGAGAGCCAACTCGCACGCCTCATTCCTGTACCACGGGCTTTCCGAAGGCCCCGTGCGTGGTAGAGGAAACGGGGAGCAGCGAGTGGAAAGGAACCAGAGGAACCATCGCCCGCAGAAACTTCTAAAAGCACACACGCATTTACACGCGCGGCGAGACACCGTTGCCCTGGAAACCAAGTCAACCACCTAACCCCTCCTCGGCGGCCCCGGCACCCACTCTTTCCGGCCAGGGGTCGTGGTCCGTGGGAGGCCGGGACCGAGCGGGGTTGGGGGTGGGGGGGTCCTCTCTCGCGGCCCCGCCCCGGGCCTCGTTCCCCCGGGCGCCTACCGAGTAGAGGAGCACGACAGCGCCGGGACTGGCGGAGCCGACGGAGCAACAAGAGTTGGATGAACTGGAAGAATCCATGGTGCGGCTGCCGTCCCGGGCGGGGCCTGAAAATGTTTGCTAGGCGGTGGTGGTGCTGCTGCTGGGGGCGGTTCTTCCGCGCTGGGCGGCCCGACCTCGCCTAGGGCGGCGGCACCCTCTGCGGCCGCTCCACAGGACCCCGGGCGCCGCCATCTTAACCAGGACGGAAGCCGCGCCGGGACCTGCGACGCGCGCGCGCAGCGCGTCGGAACTCGGAAGTGTGGGTGCCCCGCGGGCTGTGGGCGGCACCGCGGCGGCGCCCCCCACCCCACCCTCCGCCCCGGATGGCTCAGGAGCAGGGGCTGGGGGCCCGCGCGCTTCCGGGCTCGCAGACGCTGCTGGACGCCCTGCTCCGGAACCTCTACGATTTGGGTGAGTGCGGGAACTCGGGGCCCACGTGGGAAGCGGACTGGCCGCTGAGGGTCTGCTGTACCTTCGAGACTGGGCCGCCCTCGGCCCTTGCACGTGGAGCACCCCTCAGCTTTTCGACCTGGTTCCCGGGGTGGGTGCAGCACACGCCTCCGACAGAGGTCCCCTTCCCCGCGCCCCACGGTCGTGGCTCTTCTTGGACCGAGCCTCCCGAGCCGTCCCTGGGTGTGGGCAACGGCGTGGCTGCTCGTCGGAAGCGCCGAGGCTTTCAGGCTTGCAGCGTGTGATGCGCGCAGGACCTTGGGCTCCCGAGCACAGCCCCCCACCCCACCCCGTGGACATTTCCCGGCCGTCTGCGAAGCCCGCTTGCCCCACTCCGCCCTGGTGCCACCTTGTCTCCGTAGTTCCCCAACCTTCAGTGCGTTCCTCCCCCGCGGACTTCCTTCCACTAAGTTGGCCGTCCTCTCTTTTTTTGTTTGGGGAGAAGGAGAGAAAAACGGTTATTTGAGATTGGCCACCGCCTGGCACGTTAGTAGGAAAGGACAGTTCCACACATTCTGGAGAATTTGGTCCAGGTTAGGTGACATCCCTTGTTCAGGCAAGAGATAGCCTGGGCATTGGTGTCTTTAAGGAGCAAACATTTCTTCAAATTGTAACGTGCTGTTGCGAAAGCTATTGTAGTTGGGAGCCATTGCTCAAGATTCTAAGCTGGTGGGGGAGGGAGACCTGGGTGGCTCTTGGGGTTAAAGCCTCTGCCTTCCTCTCAGGTCATGGGATGGAGCCCGGCACCGGGCTCTCTGCTCAGTGGGGAACCTGCTTCCTCCTCTCTCTCTCTGCCTGCCTCTTTGCCTACTTGAGATCTCTGTCAAATAAATAAATAAACGCTTAAAAAAAAAAGATTCTAAGCTCACTTACACAGTAAAAATAATAGCTAAAAAGTATGGAGAATTTGCCATATAGTTCCCGTCTTTCATGTATTTACTCATTTAATCTTCACTTCTGGTGAAATACATGGTCATTAATCCCATTTATTACAAATGTAGAAACAAGCCGTAGGGGTTAAAATGCTTACCGAAATTCACCTAGCTGTTAATTTGCAGAGCGTGGGTTCCAGTGTCCAGACTGTCCAGCCCCTGCCCCTCGCCTTGTATTGACTTGGCCTGTGGACAGGACGTTTCTACCCCCTTGGGAATATATCGGAGGACAGAGAAGACTTAGTCTCTGGCCTTGAGAGGTTTAAAAACTAGAGGAAAAGAAAATTCTGCCAAATCCTAAATATAGTTTATTTAGCACAGGCTTGAGATTATTCAAGGAGCTCTGAAGGCTTGGGCCGTAACTACCCATTTTTAGGTGCCCAATGCCAAAGTTTAGGTACCTTGTATATAAGTAAACAGAAATGATCAGTCGGTATTTAGAAAGCGCTGTGATACTTGCGGTGCAGGTGAGCACTTGATGTCAGAGTCTTCAGGTGGCTGGTCAGAATTGAACAGGTGAAACATAGAGGCAATACAGGGATTTCGTAGAAAATTAATGTGTTCACATTGAACCACTTGTCGTAGGTTCATCCTAATGCATAACTGAAAAAAAATGGGAAGACTGTAATACCCACCCGCAACCCTAGAGAGTATCAAAAAATAAAACATCAGCTGTAGTGGCAGACCTTTTTCGCACAAAGTGTGAGCCAATGGGGATTGCCAGTTCCCTGGAGACTGTTGCCTTGAGGTTGCTCTTAGTATGGACTGAGGTCAGGGCTGAAGTAATTGCACTGTGGGTCAGAGACACGACCATAGTTAGTTACCTAGCAAAAGATGTTGCGTCTTGGATTCTACATATTGTGCAAATACAACAAACCGTAAGAGAATCATAGAAAACAAACAGGGTTACTGGAGGGGGCATGGGGAATGGGGTAAGTGGGTGATGAGTGTTAAGGAGGGCATGTGATGTAATGAGCACTGGGTATTATATGAGACTGATAAATCACAGACCTGTACTTCTGAAACCAATAATACTTATATGTTAATTAATTGAATTAAAATTTTAAAAGAAAATAAAAATACCCCTGCCCCAAATTGTGCAAAAATCACCCCATTTGAAGAAAAAGAAATCTTTTGTTTCTTTGTATTTCTGGGTATTGATAGCTGTGGCGTACATACAGACACATTCACGTGATTTGACAATTTGATAAAGCCAAAGCTATTTATTTTCCTGCTCTGTGTTTGAAGAAACAGAGGAGACAGAAGATGAACCAGAACAGAAAAGGATCAGGAAGAGAGGAGAAACCAAGAAGAGAGGTGCCGAAACGCCGGTCTCGCCGGTGGCGGCAGCAGAGCCAGCTCCCCTACCTGGTTCCTTTGGAAGAGGTCAAAGGAAGAGTGCCTCCAGCTTCTTCAAGGAACTCCAAGAAGAGCTGCGGTGTGCCCCTGCTGTGACCCCCACTGGTTCCCCTTCAGGACCAGAAGCCCCTAGTGCTGCGGTATCTCCCCCAACCCTGAAGAACCCCAGAGGGCCAGTAGAGGTGATAGAATTTCACAGCAGAAATAAGAAAAGAAAAGAGAAGCTGGATCGAGATGAAAACACACAGGTAATGAGTTGGTTAGTTTCTGTGTATATGGTGAAAGCCCTGATATCGCAGTTTTAGAGAGGCATCTTTTCTTTGTTCTCTCTTTTTCCATTTTCTTTTTTTTTTTTTAAAGGGTTTGGCTGCTTGGGTGATTCTGTCTGCTAGGCTGCCTTCAGCTCAGATTGTGACCTCAGGGTGCTGGGAGCTAGGCTTTCTGCTCAGCGGGGAGTCTCCTTCTCCTTCTCCCTCTGCTCGTGCTTTCTCTGTCTCTCTTTCGTTCTCAAATAAATAAATTGTTTTTCAAAAAGTTTTTTTTTAATAAAAAAACATATAAAAGGTTTTATTCATTTAAGCACTCTTACCTGACATGGGGCTTGAACTCATGACCCCAAGATCAAGAGTTGCAGGCTGTACCAACTGAGCCTGCCAGACTCCCTTAGATGACTGTCTTTTTAGACCGTGTCAGGGATCCCCAAGACCACCCTTTGGCTTGATGGTTTGCGAAAAGCACTCACAGGCCTCAACACTCAGCATGAAGTCACCATGATGGTTACAAGTTACCACAGCAAAAGGATACAGAGTAAAAGCAGTGCAGGAAAAAAGTGCAGGGAGGGAGGCCTGGAGGAAACCAGGTGTCAGTGTGTAGATGTCCCCTCCCAGTGGAATTGCATGGGATGTGTTTCATTCCCCCAGTGGCAACGTGTGACAGCTTGTGGGGTGTTGGCCAGCCATGGAATTTCACCCCAGCCTGGGTATCCACAGTTTTCACTGAGAAATGCGTTAAGTAGACATACAGACTGACAGTAGTTACTGAAGCTCTAGGCACCCAGGAAAAAAGTAGATATTAACCATCAATCACATTGTTGCTATAAATAATCTGGGCAAACTCAGTACAGCTTAGCTCAGGGCCTTGGGGATGCAAAAACACTCTTATCACCCAATTGGTCAGCTCTCAGGAACCAGGAGGGCCAGTTCTGAAGACAAGACTTCCTTAGGCATGTACAGAGTTTGAGGAACATAAGCCTGCTGAGTGTACCCTTCCATGCTGATAAGCCTTCTGCCTGATGGTGCTCAGAAAAGTCAGTTAGTCAACTATTTCTGGCCGCAAGTCATGGGGATACAGCATTGAACAAAAGAGACAAAACTGCTTTTTCTCAAGGAACTTGCATTCCGGTGGAAAGCAGCTAGATTTCACTGAGCAGTAATCTCTCCCAGACTGAATGTGTTAAGTCTCATGCAAAATTCGGTCCAGGAGAGAGGTGTAGTTGCCTATCCAACTTTCCCCACAAGGGCATTAAGGATCCGTGCAAAAATCCAGGCATTCTATTTCTGTTGCATTCCTCATGTCCTATAAACTTTTGTCTATCATCAGAGGAAAAGGGGACTGTATTGGTTTTCTAGGGCTGCTGGGCAGATGTTTGTTCTCTTACAGTTCTGCAGGCCAGAAAGGCCGACATCAAGGTGTTGGTTGGGCACACTCGCCTCCGAAAGGGAATCCTTCCTTCTTCCACCTGTGGCTCTAGGCTTGGCTCGTGGCTGCATCACCGTCAACTCCTCATCAGAGTCTCAAATCTCCCTCTACCTTTCTCCTAGAAGAACAGCTATCATTGGGATTAGGGCCCACCCGAAATCTAGGACGGGTCCCGTCATGAGATCCTTAATTATACTGTGAAGACCCTTTTTTGTTTTTGTTTTTTTTTGAAGATTTTATTTTATTTGAGAGAGAGAGAGAGAGAACATGAGAGGCAAGAGGTCAGAGGGAGAAGCAGACTCCCCACCAAGCTGGGAGCTTGATGCAGGACTCGATCCCGAGACTCCAGGATCATGACCTGAGCCGAAGGCAGTTAGTTCCTTAACCACCTGAGCCACCCAGGCGCCCTTGTAAAGACCCTTTTTAGAAATAAGATCCATTCGCTGATTCTGGGGATTAGAACATGGTCACATCTCTTTTTGGAGACCACAATTCAACCCACTGCAAAGATAGTCAGGCTTGCATCATTCTTGGTGAACGTGTGTGAGCACGTGCTAGCATCCAGTGCTTACCGCATCTTGTTTGTGGTTTAAAAAACCCAGCTGTGGTATCTTTCCTAGCGTTCAGGTAGCTCTTCATGTCAGGTTCACCAGCTTGTCTTCCTCAAAGACTAATAGTGCTTTTTGTAATCATCTACCTTTATTTTAGGATTCTAGGTCAGTTTCCAACTCCAAATACTGGAACACTGGGAGCTGTCACAGGTAGGCCAGGGAGTGGATTTCCTTGGCCATTCAGCTGGTCAGAGTCACCACATTGGCCAGCCGGGGAAGCTTACAGTGGTCAGTATTACGATAGCAAACCCTTGTGCACCAAACCTTGTGTACCATAGTATTTTCTGTGTGTGCCATGCAGTGAAAAATGTTGAACACTGCATCATATATAATTCTGGTTTGGGGAATTTAACACACAAACATCTGTATACCTCTCTCATTTCTTCAGGTGTCTCGGTCTTCTCTTTCCTCTTACACTCGTTGGGTTCTTTCTAGAATGGAAAGTTTTCTAATAGCACAAAAACGTTGGCATTGAGTGAGTGCATTTCTCTGTCTCTTAGTAACAGAACATCTGCTTCCAGCTGTTAGATCCTTTTTCATCCTCTTCTGATTGACGCCTTTTTCATTGGCTTTTCTTGGGAACCTCAGCTTATCCAACATTTTGGATTTTCTGACCTTAATAAAATTTTTCAGTTGCTCTTGGCATTCTGCCCTTTCCTTTTTTTTTTTTTTTTTTAAGATTTTATTTATTTATTTGACAGAGATCACAAGTAGGCAGAGAGACAGGCAGAGAGACAGGGGAAGCAGGCTCCCCGCTGAGCAGAGAGCCTGATGTGGGGCTTGATCCCAGGACCCTGGGATCACGACCTAAGCCGAAGGCAGAGGCTTTAACCCACTGAGCCACCCGGGCAGTCCTTCCCTTTCCTTCTTTTTAAAACGTATCTTTTGAACACATGAATGTGTCTGGATAAGGAGACCAAAAACGAACACAATAAAAACACATACGCCTATAAAAAACTCCATGTCGTATTGCGACTTGTAAACAAATACAGAGGAAGAGAACGCTGGGTATTAATGGCATATCCTGGTAAAGGGGATGTCAGCTAAGGATGTCAGCTGGGAGTAATTAGGATAAGTCATGCTATGCCAAGGGTTTGTATAACGTAGTAAATAATAGTTGTGGTCCCTGTTCTCTGAAAGCTTCGGGTCATTGTAGGACAGTTCAGACAGACATGGAATCTGCCCAAATAGCTAGTAAGGTAATAACAGCCCACATGGAGTCCGCTGGTTGTCTTTGGAGAATACTTGAGAGATACAAGTTGGACAACCCAGCTAGCCCTGCCTGAACCCCAGAAGTGACCTTCTTTCCCTAGAACTTGGACCTGTGACCTATATACTGTGATTAAACAGCATTGTGTATTGAAACAGGGTCCATGGTGTACTATGGAGATTTATAATGAGAAATATATTTATATTTGGTTTTTGTGCCTCATTTCTGGCACAGAACTCCTGTAACCCCTGTAATTCCCTAGGGGATGTAAAGGTGTTTTTTGTTAGCAAGTGATGTGGAAATGCTTTAAAGGTGGGAACAGGTTGCTAGGAGAATCAGTTGCACAATTAGAGGTTTAGAAATTTTCAGTGCCATCTCCCTGACCTCTGGGGAGAAGTAATGGGTTGGAGGTTGAATTGACTGCCTGTGACCAGCGATTTAATCTGGCATAGTTAAGTAATGAAGCCTCCGTAGAAACCCAAAGGGTTGGGAGAGCTAGGTTGGTGACCGTGTGGAGGTGCTTGGAGAGTGACACGTTCAGAGAGGACATGGAAGTGCCTCGTTCTGTCCCACATACCTTGCCCTGTGCGTCCCCTCATCTGCCTGTTCCTGAGTTACATCCTTTTACAGTCAGCCAGTGCGCTGTAAGGTGGATGGCTTTCCTGAGTTCTGTGAGCCACTCTAGCAAACTAATCGAACCCAAGGAGGGGGTTTGTGGGAGCTGCTGATCTGTAGGCAGTTGGTCCAAAGCACAGACAGGCGACAGCACGGGCTTGTGGCTGCTGAGTGATGTGGGCGGCAGTCTTGTAGGACTGAGCCCGTAACCTGTGCAATCTGATGCCATTTCCAGGTAGAGCATGTCACAGTTGAGTTGAATTGTAGCTGGTGTGGGAGCATTTGCTTGTTGGCTCTGTGGGGAAACCCATCCCCAACATCACTCCATTTCATGGATTAATCAGGGAACTTGGCCACCATTTATAGAACATTTTACCCATTCCAACTGTCTAACCTATAAATGGACTTCCTGATCCTATCCCTTTTATAAAGCAGTGACTATAGAAGTAGTTTGGTAGGAAATAGTAGGTAACAGATCATTTATGCACTTAACTCATTTATTCACAAATAATTGGGTGCCCACTACTTGCCAGACCCACTAGATCCAGCAGTGAACGAGATACAGTCCTCTGCCCTTGTGGAGTATACAGTCTACTGCTAGAGTCAGATCCCAAGTCAATTAATAATATAGTTAAAAAGAGTTTTAAAGGGCACCTGGGTGGCTCAGTCGATTAAGTGTCTGCTTTCAGCTCAGGTCATGATCCCAGGGTCCTGGGATCGAGGCCCATATTCAGACTCCCTGTTCAGCCAGGAGTCAGCCTCTCCCTCTCTCTCTGCCCCTCATGCTAGCTTGCTCGCTCTCCCTCCCTCCCTCTCTCAAATTAATAAACTCTTTAAAAAAAAAAAAAAGTTTTGAACCCTCTAAGGGAAAGAAATAGGGTCTTGAGAGTAAGAGACAGAGCGTCCTTTCAGTGGAGTGGGCAGGCAGTCTCAGGACGAGGTGACACTCTGCTAACGCTGGCCCCTGAGAGGAGCCGGAAGAGCCAACACACTGGAAGAGTGCCCGGGGGGTGAGAAGGCCTGAGGGGGTCTGGGAGCTGGAAGCCTAGCGGTGTAGGACAGAGGGGAGAGAAGATGAGCTGTGGTGCAGGGTCAGGCCGGGGCCGACCTGGACTTGGGATTTAAGGACTGAGTGCGAGGCTGCCTGTGAGGGGGAGTGAAAGCCCCAGGTTAGCACCTGGAAAAGAGCCGAGAGTTGCTTGGCTGATGTGTCTTCTCGGTATTTTCTTCGCCCTTAGCATCATCTGTGTCCTGAACCTTAGCCTCCTTTGTAGCCTCCATAGAAAGAGATAAGAAAGACATCCTAGGGGCGCCTGGGTGGCTCAGTGGGTTAAAGCCTCTGCCTTCAGCTCAGATCACGATCTTAGGATCCTGGGATCGAGCCCCACATCGGGCTCTCTGCTTGCAAGGGAACCTGCTTCCCCCTCTCTCTCTGCCTGCCTCTCTGCCTACTTGTGATCTCTCTCTGTCAAATAAATAAGTAAAATCTTAAAAAAAAAAAAAAAAAAAAAGACATCCTAGAAATCCGAGGACAGTGGACTCTAGATCCAAAGAGCCTATTGCCTCCTGTGGCCCACACACAGGTGCGTGCAGACCGCTCCCAAGCACGTAGCAGATCATTGTAACACCTGACATTTATGGGGCTTGTCTGCCGCTCGAGTGATTACTTACTTAGTCTGGTCGCTAATTCCTTATCTCCCTGAATCCTGACAAGTTTCCCTGTCTTCATCGCTGCCTAGAGAGACTAAGATACTTGCCCCACGTTTCAACAGTCAGCTGCCCTCTCTCTGCAGTTACAGAAGCCCAGAGCTTTGGAAGGCACAGCTTTGGTTTGATTTTGTTTGGAAGCTTGGTGCAGGTTTATTTGGTAGCAAAACCTGACCTGAACTCATACGAGGCTTAGGCATTATTTTTGTCTGTTCCGTTTGGCTTGAATATCCACAGCTCGTGCGGCAGAGATACGAATGTCCTTAATGACGGGCTTCTGCCGTGGCCCCCACTCCAAGTGGTATTTTGTCTTCAGTACGTTGGCAGCGTGACCTTCCTAAAATGTGAAAGCCTCTGAATTTTCTAAGGATTCCACAGAAGGGACTGTGGATGTGAAGTAAGAACCAGAGCTCAGGTTCAGACCCCAGGCTTTCTGACTTGAAAGCTGTTCGCTAGAGAGAGAGAGAGACAGAGAGCAAGCGAGTGGAGAGCGAGCAGATTAGGTTAGGCTCCTTGTCCTTTGAGTAACAGAAGCGCATGGACTGGGAATCTTCACCAGGAAGAAAGACCTGTCCCCCATGTTACCGCCTCAGTGCTTACTGTTCTCATGACCTCTGCAATATCTTGATCCCTCCCTGCGGCTCAACCCTGAAATCCTCTACCCTCCAGGGCACCCTGTAACTTTGCTCCACACCCCTGTTCTTTTTTTTTTTTTTTTAAGATTTTATTTATTTATTTGACAGAGAGAGATCACAAGTAGGCAGAGAGGCAGGCAGAGAGAGAGGAAGGGAAGCAGGCTCCCTGCTGAGCAGAGAGCCTGATGCGGGACTTGATCCCAGGACCCTGAGATCCTGACCTGAGCCGAAGGCAGCGGCTTAATCCACTGAGCCACCCAGGCGCCCCACACCCCTGTTCTTTAGCAAATCCAGGGCTGGTAAAAAAGAAAGTGTTTACTTACCCAATTGCTCTCTCTCTGGACAAAGGTTGGGCAGTGACTAGTAGAAGAAAAGAATCTTACCAGTGCAGCCAGTCAGCCCATGGACACGTTCACCGAGCCCCAGGGGCCTGCCGGCCTTCATCTCGCACCCCAAACTCTTCCTTCGTTTTATAGCTTTCTTCTGTCTTCGGAGCCTGACATGCAAGTTCTCAAAATGTGCAAAGCTTTCTCTTTCCTGTGTGTGGGACCCTATAGCTCTAGTGGTCAGGATAGATAAGTCTGTGGTTCGATAGTTTAGTCCCTACATCTTAGTGGTTTGAAGGCAAAAGTTAATTATTTTTACATGTCCATCAGGGTTGGCAAGGACGGTGTGCTGTCACACACTGTCGTTGTCTAGGGGCCCAGGATAATAGGAACTCCGCCAGCTGGAAAGCTCTCAGTTGCTCTGGCGGAGAAGGGGAGTCGATGGTTGGCTCTTAGAGGTTCCTTATGGAAGGGGCATCCTTCCCCTTTGCTCACGTGTCTTTGGCCAAAGAAACTCACATAGCCCTACCTAACTTCAGGTAGGCAGGGAAGCCTAGAAGCAGGGGAGGACCCAGTGTTGCCTTCTGCAGTGAGCACCAGGGGAGAGCAGACAGGGAGGAGCCCTGATGGTTTCTAAATCAGGTAATACATGCTAAGTAATGGACTGAAAGTTCTTTAAAACTGTGAATAAAAGTTAGATATTGACAGGGTCATGCCTATGAACTGAGCAAATAGTGAGCTAAGAATGCTCGCCTTTATGATAAACAAGGATCTAGAATCCAGACCTTTTCTCAGACAAATCGAGAGCTGCAAAGCGGAGATATTTCTGGCAAAATGTAAACAGAGGGCTTGAAAATGGCAACATATCTATGTCCCACCAGACCTGCAACCCAGGCCTGCACAGGCCCTCGGCCCGGTGTCCCCATGGCCGGGGTGAACTGAGGCCTGCATGCAGCCTCTGGGGTGTTCTGTGGGGTTGGTGTTGGGGAAAGCAGGGACATCGGAAGCTGTGGCCCTCTCCTCTGTGGGCCACTCTCGTCCCCAGACCCAAGGCTTTCAGCCCCACGGTGACAGTCACGCAGGTAGCCAAGTATTTTATTACAGCGCTTAGGTCCTCCTAGATGTTCCTTCCTCACGGCGATGTTCTGGAAGTGGGGCAGCCAAGGGAACCTGTGCCATCTCCAGTAATGCCGGGAATCTCATGCTCCTGAACGAAATTTTCAACTCAGAAAACTTTGGTTAGCTGGTGCCTCGTTGGACGGATGGGAGGGAAGAATAGAGAGAGAGAACTACTTAAATTTTTAGAAAATGAGGTAAATGTTTCCTAGGATTTTGGAGGTCTGTGAACCGCACACAGTTTCTCTTCTTTAACTTACCATTTGTGTTTGAGGATCTGGGTGATCCCGAAGTCATTAAGACTTAAGCCAGAAGAAGTAGTACTGTTTATCATAGTAAATAGATTGGGTGTGCATGCCAGCAGCAAAGGATTTTTAACTTCAGGGTAAAGACATTTTTTTTCCAGGCATGGAACAGGAAATAAGACTTTCTGGGGAAGAAGAACGGAAGCGCCTGGCATCCTTTGTGTGCCCGTGGTCTTAATTAAGGCATCTGATTCTGTGAAATACAGGAGTGAGGAAAATCGTAAGCATCATCAAAGTCAGGAATTTTGGTAAAGTAACGTGGAAGATGCATTTACTGTGACTGTAAGCACAGACCGGGGCCACACGCTTGGAGCGTGGCAGACCTCCTCGTAGTGCCGTGTTCTGTCTGTCCTGCCAGGAGTCACTGTGCAGCGTGCCAGTGGGTGAGCAGCACTGTGGTGACTGCCCAGTGGGGCCGTCGTTCGTAGTGGATCAGTCAACACTGAGAGTACTGGCCACGCCTTCCCGTTTCCCGGACCCCAATAACGTTTAGCAGTGAGCGCTCTTTCCACTTCGTAAGAACCCCTCTGGGAAGTCAGGACATGGCCTCACGGAGAGAGCCTGTCACCTGGGGAAGCATTCAGTGATCGACCCACAGACCCACAATACAACCAGGATTAGCCAGAGTCCAGGAGGGACCCAGAGACCTGCAGACAGCTGTGATCGAGGCCCCTGTCTCAGCAGGGTGTGGTGCAGGGCACTGCTGCAGCCCTCCACACCGCCCCCTGCTGAGCAGGATGGGCGGGAGGTGCTTCCCTGGTGGGCGGTCGGCTGCAAGGGTCCTTCGTCTGGAGGCTCCCCAGCTTTCAGACCCTGCTTTCTGTTGGCCCAGACTTGGTGGCTGGGGTGGAGTGGTGACCACTGCTGTTAGCCAGATGTGACAGTACATTTCCTTCAGATCTCAAGCTTCTGGTCAGTTCTGTGGGCTGGTCACCATAGCTAGTGGCCGTGTCGGTGTGAAGAGTCACATGCTTTGAAGGCATTTGCAGCACCTTTATTTTGTATTGAGACTTATAAACCAAATCTCCATTTCTAGAAATGTGGTGTTCCTGTAAAAATATTTAGTTAAGAGAGTTTTGTTAGCCATTATTTTAATGGGTGGATGGGAAGAAAGAGGGAAAGAGTTATTTAAATACAATGTTTAAGGGGCGCCTGAGCAGCGCAGTTGGTTAAGTGTCCGACTCTCGATATCAGCTCAGGTCATGATCTCGGTCATGACATAGAGCCCCACAGTGGGCTCCGCGCTGGGCATGGAGCCTGCCCAAGACGCTCTCTCCCCTGCCTTCTGCCCCACCCCCGCTCATGCACACACACTCTCTCCTCTAAAAAAAAAATAAATAATAAAAAGATATACAGTGTTTATCCTCCAGAATCCCTGCTCACTAACCCTCTTCTAAACCCCCACTGAACAGAATCTTCTGCATGTGGTTTATGAGAGACGTTGGTCTCTCTCATCATCTTTTTAATTTTTGTTTTTTTTTTAATTTTTTATTTTTTTATAAACATACAATATATTTTTATCCCCAGGGGTAGAGGTCTGTGAATCGCCAAGTTTACACACTTCACAGCACTCACCATAGCAATACCCTCCCCAATGTCCATAATCCCACCCCCCTCTCCCGACTCCCCTCCCCCCAGCAACCCTCAGTTTGTTTTCTGAGATTAAGAGTCACTTATGGTTTGTCTAGTTTTGTATTTTTAAAAAAATGCTCATCCTTTCTTAAGCTTTGATACCTTAACTTTTTTTTTTCTCTATTTTTCTTTGATGAAGACTTCCATGTAACATGCTTGTGTTATCGTTTGGTATTTGGGCATCTGGGCCAGTTTCAAGGCTTTTTAAAATATGACTGCTCTGTTGGTGACAAATGCTCCCATGATACAGTCACAGAGGATCTTAATAAGAATTTTTTTCTTTTCAGACCAAAACTAGTATCCCTGAGAAAGGTGTGGAGAGACAAGAATTTAACTTAGAGAAGGTATGTGTTTTGAAACTTCCATTTTTTTCAGTTTTGGAGTGCCCCCCCCCCAAAATATATATGTTTATATATGCATATATATATATTTCCATGTCCAGTGGTTGAAATAATGGTTAAGCAAATCCCCTGCCTTCCGGTGGTGAATACTAGGCTGTCACTTAAAACACACTGGTTTGTGGCTGCAGGGCCCATGATGCAGAGGTAAGTCGAGAAGCAGGGAGGGAAGTGTGTATTCTGCGGTTGTAACTACGTTTTTAAAATGCATGAGAAAAAAGATAGGAGGAGGTAATTCACTGCTGAGAAAGGGCATTTCTCTTCCTCTGCAGCATCTTTAAACAAACAAACACAAATCTGTGTTCGAAGCATCTATGAGAAGTGGTTTCTCAGAGGGAGCTAGTGTACAGAGGGACTTTTAAGTGGAAATTCCTGTCTGGAGGGGCAGTAGCTTGTTTCAGAGAGAATCCTAGTTGCAGAGCTCAGCATTTAATCCTAGGTCTGTTGCTTCACCTGCCCAAAATTCAACCCGGGAAAACGAGTGTTGGGAGGTTATGGTAAGAAATTACGTAAGACCGCCACAGAGCTCTGTAAACCACAGCACGACAGAGTTCCCACTCCAGCACATCGTGTCTGACGTGGGCTACCCCAGAGGTAGATCTCTTCCCGGGGTTCTCTGGAATGTACTTGGGGTTCATTCCACTCTGCGTCCACAGGCTCGCTTGGAAGTGCACCGGTTCGGGATCACGGGTTATGGAAAAGAGAAGGAACGACTCCTGGAACGGGAACGCGCCATCATGCTGGGTGCGCAGGTGAGGGGCTGCTTCTGTCTCATCAGCAGACGGGATACCCACAGGAAAGGGGAGAACCCAGGGCAAGGCAGGGGAGGTGAGGTCACTGGGAGATCCTTGCAAAATAAAAAAATGGTATCTCTAGGTTTTATTTTTCCTGTTGCATTTCAGCCTCCCAAAAACAGTTACGTGAATTACAAGGTGTTGCAGGAGCAAATCAAAGAAAAGAAGGCAGCCAAGGAAGAAGAAAAGAGAATGGTACGAGTAAAAGCCATTTTGTTACCAAGCTAGAACGAGGAGGTGACCGCAGTTGGCCGCAGTGGAGTCGGGAGGCAGTGGCCACAGTAGGGTAGAGAGTGACATGATCGTTCCTTCCCCTGTTCAAGTCAGCTTTGTTCTCTAACACTAGCCAGGGAAGCCGGCATATTCATGTGAAGGGTTTGCTCTGAAATAGCGAGTTCCTGCTCAGATCCCATCAGCTATTGTGGTCTTTCTCCTATGTTGCGTTTTACAGTGTACAGAACACAAGGGCTTATGATAGATGACAGAGGGGTAGATGCTGTGCTCCCTCCTTTTCCCCTTTAGTGAAAGATGGAATGTTTCTCCTGTCAGTTTTTTCTGGAATGACCTTTGACACTCTTGAAAGAGCTTTAGGATGAAACAGGGTATGTTTAATATGCCTGCTTGAGAAAAAGATGAAAAGTAAATGGTGCCTCACTGGCTTTTTTTTTAAAGATTTTTAAAATTTATTTGACAGACAGAGATCACATGTAGGCAGAGAGAGAGAGAAACAGAGAGAAGCAGGCCTCCTGCTGAGCAGAGAGCCCGATTCGGGGCTCGATCCCAAGACCCTGAGATCATGACCTGAGCCAAAGGCAGAGGCCTAACCCACTGAGCCACCCAGGCGCCCACCTCACTGGCTTTTGATCACATACTTCTTATCTGTTTTTGAATCTCCGTTATCCACTATTGACACGTATATTATCCTAAATTTTGAAATCAGGCCCAGGACACAGATATCTTCAAGAAAAAGAAGAGGAGAGGGCAGGAAGACAGGTGAGTGACATCCTCAGGTACTGGGGAGGAATGATCTGGGTAAACCTATTGATGAGTTCTGAAACTAACGCCTGGAGTTTACCTGGTGTTTCTAGCCCGGTAGAGTGCTTCACTGCCCCTCATGTGTTCCGAGCAAGTCCCGGGTAGGGGGAAGACAGTGTCCCAAATTGAACAGCTGCCTCAGAACTGAATCAGGAATCTCCTCCAGGCTCTCATTTGCAAAGATCAGACAGCTCAGGTGACTTGTGGAGAAACTGAGGTTGACATTCCCAGCCCGCGCTAAAAGCCTGCCTGTGTGGCACCGGGGTCCAGGGCCGTGTCCTGTTCTCTGCCGTACCACAGGAGGCAGAGCACCGTGACCTGAGGAACAGATCATCGAGTCTCTTCATGCTGGTGTCTTAGCTTTGGTCCAAACATGCCTTTCCTTGCTCCCTGAATTACCGTTTCAGAATTGACTTCTTTTGTCTTAACCCTTTTCTTGGACTCTTTAGTGAGCTTGTGCATGGGTGGTCGTTTGTCCTGGCCACATGCCTCTGTCGCCAGGCATGTAGGTGTCTTAGGTGTCAGGTGTCGGGAATTCAGCCATGATCGCCCCGGGGTGGGGGGCAGTATACCTGCCTTTGGGGAGCTTACATTGTAGTGAGGGAAACACCTCAAAACCTACAAACAGGTAAGCATGGGAATGTCAGGTTCTGTGAGGAGGTTGCAGTAAAGCATTATAAAAGAATATCACTGGGGGTGGGAGGGCTGGGATGTCATTCGGCAGGGGGGTGACCTCTGAGTTGAAAACTGAGTGAAGAGGAGGGGACAGCCTAGAAAGATCAGTAGCAGAACATTCTCCGCAGAAGAAGCCAGTGCAAGGGCCCCGAGACAGGAAGGCGGCTGGCATGTTTCAGGGACCACAGGAAGGTGGGTGGTGGTTGCGGTAGGGCGGTGGAGGGGTGCACAGGATGACCCCAGGAGTTTGCAGGAGCGGACCGTGGTCACTTGGTTGCTGGTGTTGCCATCCTCTTGTCCTTCTTCATAAGCTTAACTCTGGTACTTTTCTCTCCCTTTAACTGCAGGAAATCCAAAAAGAAGAAATCAGCTCCCAGTATTTTGTCCAGCAGACGGATTGGGCAGATTGGAAAATTCAAAAATGGGACGCTGATTCTGAGTCAGGTTGATATCAAGAAAATAAATTCCTCCCGAGTGGTGAAGTAAAGACCTTTATAAAATAAAGAGAGGAACAGCAAAATGCTGCTGCACTGAAACTGGACCCCTATAAGACTACCAGATTCTTCTTATTTATTTTATATTTCATAGGCCGCTTTTCTGTTTTTAGGGAAAAAATTTCAGGAATAATAAAATGTGTAATTCCTAAAGTGTCTGTTTCACGGCAATGAGTGTGTGGTGGGAAGGGCCAGCTGCACTGGGCGTAGAAAGCAAACCTATTGAAAAGGATGCTTAATCCTGTCCGGTGAGATTTGCACTAGATTTGCTTTCCCTGGTGTTTTGGGCATTTGCTTGTAATGTGATTTTTCGAAAACTTAATAATTTATTGATTTGTAAATGCTAATAGCTTTAAATTGCCTTTTCTTTTTTTAAAGACTTATTTATTTTAGAGAGACAGAGTGAGCACATGAGCAGGGAGAGGGGCAGGGAAAGGGGGCAAGTGAATCCCAAGCAGACTCCCCACTGAGCACAAAGCCTAATGCAGGGCCCTGTCTCACAACCCTGAGATCGTGACCTGAGCCAAAATCAGGAGTTGGACGCTTCGCCAACTGAGCCACTCAGGTGCCCCCAGATTGCCTTTTATTTTCTAAAAGTGGTTTAGTAGCAAAGGAAACAGTCAACGAAACAAAGAGGCAATGCACAGAATGGGAGGAGATATTCGCAAATGACGCTACAAAGGGCTGGTGTCCAAGATCTATAAAGAACTTCTCAACTCAATGCCCAGAAAACAAATAACCAAGTCAAAAAAGAAGTGAACAGACACTTCTCCAAAGAAGACATACAAATGGCTATCAGACACATGAAAAAATGTTCAGCATCAGGGAAATATAAATCAAAACCACATGGGGATACCACCTACAGCAGTTAAGACTGGCAAAAATTAAGGCAGGAAACAATGTGCTGGAGAGGATGTGGAGAAAGGGGAACCCTCTTACACTGTTGGTGGGAATGCAAGTTGGTGCAGCCAGTTTGGAAGAAAGTGTGGAGATTTCCTCAAAAAGTTAAAAACAGAGCTACCCTATGACCCTGCAATTGCACTCCTGGGTATTTACCCCAAAGAGACAGATGGGAAAAGAAGGGCCATATGCGCCCCGATGTTCATAGCAGCAATGGCTACAGCAGGCAAACTGGAAATCACTGAGCTGCCCTTCAACAGACGAATGGATAAAGATGGGGTCCATATGTACAATGGAATATTACTCAGCCATTAGGATGAATACCCAACTTTTGCATCAGCATGGGTGGGACTGGAGGAGATTGTGCTGAGTGAAATAAGTCAGAGAAAGTCAGTTTTCCTATGGTTTCACTTATTTGTGGAACATAAGGAATAGCATGGAGGACATTAGGAGAAGGAAGGGAAAAATGAAGGTGGGGAATCAGAGGAGGAGACGAACCATGAGAGACTATGGACTCCAGGAAACAAACAGGGTTTTAGAGGGGAGAGGGGCAGAGACATGGGTGAGCCCCATGATGGTATTAAAGGTACAGATTGCATGGAGTACTGGGTGTTATACGCAAACAATCATGGAACACTGTATCAAAAACTAATGTAGGGGCGCCTGGGTGGCTCAGTAGGTTAAGCCGCTGCCTTCGGCTCAGGTCATGATCTCAGGGTCCTGGGATCGAGTCTCATATTAGGCTCTCTGCTCAGCAGGGAGCCTGCTTCCCTTCCTCTCTCTCTGCCTGCCTCTCTGCCTACTTGTGATCTCTCTCTGTCAAATAAATAAATAAAATCTTTAAAAAAAAAACAAAAAAAAACCCACAAAAAACTAATATACTGTATGGGGACTAGCAATGACAAAAAAATAGAAGTTGTGTAATGTTACTGTATGATGAAAGAACCAACAGTGTACAAATTTGGCAGCTGACTTGTGGGAAAAGCAGTTGTAATTTTTACTCTCCTAAGTATACAAAATGTCCTTCGTTAGAAGTTATATAAATAGGGGACACCTGGGTGGCTCGGTTGGGCCTCTGCCTTCAGCTCAGGTCATGATCCCAGCAGCCTGGGATCGAGCCCCACAATCAGGCTCTCTGCTCAGTGGGGAACCTGCTTCTCCCTTTCTCTTTGCCTGCCTGCCTACTTGTGATTTCTCTCTCTGTCGAATAAATGAATAAACTCTTTAAAAGAAAAAG
This sequence comes from Mustela nigripes, assembly GCF_022355385.1. Lineage (NCBI taxonomy): Eukaryota > Metazoa > Chordata > Mammalia > Carnivora > Mustelidae > Mustela > Mustela nigripes. Next base: position 112,413,087 of record NC_081560.1, read on the forward strand.
TTATGTAAATAAAACACAATTTTGTGGTATATGTAGCTGTGACTTTTAACACAACAGAGGATTTTAATTTATGTCGGAGTGACCTGTCAGTTCTTTCCTTCTCTACAGAGAGATCAGGCTCCGAGGCAGCCCCGCCTCACCCCCACCTCCAGGAACCGTTTGGCTTAGACAGCTGAGCCCTTAGCCAAGACTCTGGACCCACAGGCTGCTCAGTTCTGGAAAAGTTCCATGTATAAACTACTCACCTTGTTTGGGTTTCACTTTGTAATTTACTGAATTAATACTTAAAGAGTGGCTTTGTTACCATTGGGAGCTCTAAAACGTTTAGAGGCTAAAAGAAACCTGTATTTTAAGGGTTGGAGATCCGGCTTAAGACCATGCTTTTTATTTCCCTGTTGAGAAGGTTTCTTCCAGCAAGATGAGCAGCAGAGAGAAGCCCCCAGGAAAAACAGTCATCCGGGGGTGACTGTGGCTCAGTGGTTGAGTGTCTGCCTTTGGCTTACTTAGGTTATGATCCCAGGGACCTGGGATCAAGTCCCGGGTTGTCAGGCTCCCAGCCTGCTTCTCCCTCTGCCCCTTCCTCTGCTCGTGCAAGCTCTCTTATGTTTTTTTTCTCTCAGATAAATAAATAAAAATCTTAAAAAGAAAAAAAAAAAAAAAGGAAGAAAGAAAAACAGCCATCCAAAGGAAGAGGAAGATTCTAACTAGAAGCCACAAAGGGAACGGACCAGTTCAGACCAGTTCAGAACGGAATAGACCAGTGACTGCATCTGTGTTCCCTTACAGCCTGCACACTGCTGTTTCTCCTTCCGGGGGTTTCTTCCTGTCCTGGACACTGTCTGGTGGATCAGTGTCGCTCCACACGACACCCCGCCTACCGTTCTTCCCAGTGACCCACTTAAGGACCTTGAGATTCCTGTCCCCACAGCTCTTGGCCCCATGGACCTGGAGCCCCTGCTTCCCAGAAGAAACAGCACAGCACATGTCCCACTGAACCAAGGCGGTTGTCCCTATAAGAACAGTAGCACAGGGGTGACCCTGACTGTCAGGGCTGCTGTCACCAGTGGAGCAGGCAGGAAGCTGCACCCAGGCCGCCGTCCCCTCAGGCATCTCTTCATACTCTTTTCGCCTGATTTTGATGGCAAATAGACAAACGCAGCAACCCGGGGGGAGAAGGGCCTGGTGACCCGAGGCTTGGAACCCTGGGATGAGGGTCTGGATCACAAATAAGAGAGGGGGACTAGGTGAGGGCGAGTGGAGTCGGGACTGACAGACCGTAAGCGTCCCGTGCAGCTCCAAGGCCAGCTGCAGTGACGGGGAATGTAGTTTGAGTCCCTGGCCTTCCCTAAGCCTCCCTCACTGGCATTCTGGAAGAGCTTCTCCCCAGGCTTGAATGGAGGGTGGGTCTGTGGCACCAGGATGGTGGTGGTGGGCGCTGTGATGCCTCTCACTCAGATCCCCTTTTAGGAACAAGTGCTTGTCACTTCATTGTTCTGAGCAGGGATCGTGTCACCTCCCTCCCCGGGTGGGGTGGGGTGGGGTACACAGTCCGTGCTGGATTGACATGAGGCCATCAAAGCCCGGCTGGGTCCTTCACTGGGTCTGTGTCACAGCTCGACCTCTCCGTGGCTGGTCTTGCTTCCTTTGCTTTCAAGGGGGGGTGCCCTGCAGGGCCCCTGCGAGTGAATGCCATGCTGCCCCGTCTCAGTCTGCAACGGCCCCTGATGTCAGCGGTCCCGGGATCCGGCAGGTGACTGAGTCCTGAGGCCCGGCCGAAGGGGCTAGCAGGAGGCATGCGGGGCGGGTGTTCCTGGGGATCACACTTTGAGGCAGGCCGCAGGGAGGGAACTTTTAGGGTGGACCCCCCTGGGAGCAGTCTGTGTGGCTGAAGGGGCTCAGAGATGAGGATGTCTTCCCCAACTCCCAGTGTCTTGTAAGCCCTGATCAGTATTTTATTCATGGCTGTATCTTCACCGTGATGTTCCCTGCTATCAACGCCAGCCCTGTCACCTCTTGTAGGAATGGATTCGTGAGCGCCCTGTGCTTTCAGATGGACCCGCCCCAACACCTGGTCTGCGCGCAGCGGCGGCAGGATTGACTCTGGCGCCGTGGAAGGCCTGGGGCCTCTGGGGGAGAGGTGGCCTCCCCTCCCGCCACCTCCCCTCCCGTGGCCTCCCCTCCCACTGCCTCCACCCTGCACGCAGGGCCCATGGCGGCCAGACGCGCACCTGGTGGCTGAGCGCGGGTTACAGACTGTGCCTCGTCTTTCAGGTGTTGGCAGTGTCAAAAGAATTTATTTCAAATCTGCGTAAGACTGTGATAAAACTCAGGTTTTCCAAAAGGCAATACACAAAGTTCAACCGACCCCCAAAGACCAGAAAACACAGTGTTTGCAATTCAAAAAATACAAACGCTTGTGGGTACCAATACAAAAATTAGAAAAAAGTTGCTTTCCTCCCCACCCCTTCCCCCGCCTCCTCCCTCTCTCCCCCGGCCACTCCCTGTGTTTCCAGTGGGACGTGAACACGAACCGGACCAAGAGCTGCCTCCAGATACCAACTCTCACGGGAAGTGGATGCGAGGGCGGGGAGCAGGGAGAAAACAGGTAAAGAAAGGCAGGCACGGGGATGTTCTCTGGGCAGTCAAAACAAGGACACAAAGTTTGTTACTTTTTAAAATTCCTTTGCCAACGTTAAACAAATCTCTCATGCTTAATACACAGTTTAGTGGGAAAGCAGCAATTCTACCTCATGCATTTAACATCTTCTGCCTTGCTCCCTCTGTGCGTCCTCTAGGTGCCGAGGAAGCTGGGAGCGAGGGACGCCCAGTCACCGGGTATGGGAGGAACTGGAAAGGTCCAGCTTGGCCCCACGCTGGGCTCTCACCCAGCAGACGCCGGTCATGTTCCCACTCCCACAGCCGCGGCGGTCACTTTTCAAACCCGAAGTCTGTTTCTGGGCTCTCCTCGGAGCATGCCTGCCTGAGGGCCTGGCCTGATGAGCGGTGTCCACCTTGCCCGGGTCTTCCCCAGGACCGGGGTGGGCAGCCTGTTCCCTCCAGGAGCAGCACTCTGAGAGAATAGTGATGCCTCCAGACGAGACTCCGCTGTAAGGTCTCGACTCCCAAACCCTGGCTGAAGTCAGCCTCGTTCACTGAGAGAGCCTGGAGTCCCCCCTGCCCAGACCCCCTTAGCAGGTAGAACAAGGGGAGTCCCAGGGCCGGATGACCACCCAGCAGGGGCCTCCCGCCTTACTCTTAGACATTGGTTCTCAGAGCTGCTCCCCTGCCTGACATCTTGGGAGACAATGGAGTTACACAACGGGTTGGGGACACCTCAGATACTAGAACTTAAGGTGACCGAGGTGGCCGGAAAGGCAAGTTAACCTCTTTCCAGGTCTTATGTGGGCTTCTGCACTCAGATGCCTTTGGGACGAACAATGAGATGCTGATACACAGCCTGTTTACGGCACTTTATACAAAAAGTACCATTAAAACAGGCCTCACTGGCAATGGGAACATTTGGGGTGTTTTGTTGCTTTGTATGGTCATGTGAAGCCTATTTTACATGTTGAAATTTCCCCTCCTCAAGGCCAGGCAACAGTGTAATAAACACATGCTCCTGGTCCTACTAGGCTGGGATGGAAGACACTGTCTGTGGTCAGAGAACATTCTGAAAAGTCACCACACAGGCTTGATTCACTGAATGGGAACCATTAGCCTAGACTCAATAGATGAAAGACTATTATTTTTTTTCCTTTAAAAAGTGTTATTCTATAATCCTCACAATACATCAGAGGAGGTAGGTTAGTATGACTCGTTCCATTTTCGGGTGGGGATACAGAGGCACAGAAAGATTTAAGACATTTGCCCACACCCATGCCATGATTTTCCAGTCCATTCAAAGTTAAAGCCACCAGGATCCTGTTCTCTCCAGGGAGGACTGCCAAGGCATGCGATCCCTTGAACACGGCTTACTTGAGAAACAGAAGTGGAGATGTCCTGGAATCAGCGCAGACCTTAAATACCTTTTAAGGAGATTGGATTTGATTTTTAAAACCAGAGAAAGGCCACAAATCCATTAAGAATTTCCTGTTGCTTCTGGTCAAACGTGGCCAAGGAAAAAGGAGGTAACAAGTGTTTGCCTTCTAGGAGTGGGGCTGCGGAGCGGGGGGGCATCCGCAGGGAGTACGGAGTGAGACCTGACCCCTCGGCTTCTTTTTGCGGCTCACGCCATCTTCCCCACCTTCCCCTGCCGGCAGAATGCTGCAGCCCTCTGGCGCATCCTGGCCTTGGGGGTTAGGAGGAAGGCCCACAGCCCGGTGATACAGGCTTTCTGTCTAACACTGGCGTGAAGCCTCACCCGTCACTCTACATGTGGACACAGGACAAACCAGTGGCTCTCAGCCCAGGATGTCCCACAGGGGACGGCTGGCAATGTCTGTAGACGCGTAGTCATCGCAGCAAACTTGGGAGGGGGGCGCTACTGGACTCTTGTGGGTGGAGGCCAAGGATGCAGTTAACCATCCTACAGCACACAGGACCGCCCACAGTAAGAGAGTTACCCACCCCAAAATGTCACTGACACCGAGGAACCCGGCATCATCGACGGGCCTTGTGACAGCGTTTCCCAGCATTACCATGCTGAATCCCGCCTTGCCCAGGGCTCTTCCCTACCCTCACTACCTCACCATGAGCAGGAGGCCACGGGGTCGAACCCGCAACAGCTTTGTGTAAGAGCTGCCCACCCCTCTGCTGAAACACACCTTCAAGGGGTGTGGGGCGAGCCTTTCACTTGCAGTCAGAATTAAGGCTAAAATGCAAATATCCCCGGAGGATGACACACAGGACCTGCGTCGTCCTCATCCTTTCCGGGGAGTGCTCTGGTGGGCAGAGAAAGGTGGGGCGTTCCTGGGCACCCAGACCAAAGAGGACGGGCCTGTTCCCATCCCCAGGCTCACTCCCCAGCCTCCTCCCTGTCAGCGGGCTACAGGGCACTTGACAGTGCTGTCACAACCATGGAGTTCATATATGGCTGAGGATTCAGCCTAGAACTATATACAGTTTTATAGCTTTTAGGTCATTTGCTTTGTGGGTCAGGATTACTGATGTCCACTTTAATTAGAATCATTATTTTCCTAAACAGGACAGAGAGGGGGAGGCAGGGTTGCATGTGCTGTCTTACATTGCTTTGAATTGGGAGCTAGGATGCTATGCAGTGACTAGCTATGGGGACACTTTTTAAAAAGGATTAGTTCTAGAAGGGAAGGCATACACTTCGACCAAATTTGCTCACCAGCAAAGAACAAACCGCAGAACTATGTTCGCCATTATTTACAATGCAGCGGAACTTGACCATCTAAGTTACTCTGAACTCCTTTCTCACCGAAACTGCTCAACGACAAACACCAAGTTATCCCTTGGCCAGCCAACAAACAAGCATCGTCCTGATATAATTTTATGTACAAAAATGCCACCACGTTCATTGTAAAGGGACAGGGAATTCGATGGCAGATAAGAAACCCATGACTGGTCATCTCGACTCCACATACCAGGGGCCTCCTGGGAGGGTGACATAAAGCCCCGAGCTGTTGATGATTCATTCTTCATTTTGCTGGCCGCTCAAATACACAGGTGTGTGGCATGGACCTGCCTTCTCTCTTCGGTCCGTTCTTGTCCCTGAAAGGTGTATTGTGCTGAGGACAGGAGAGGTGGCTGTAGGACAGCCTGACAGGGGGCCTGGCATCGGCCGTATTGCTGCTGCGCTCCTGGAGGAGTTGGCAAAGGTAGCAAGGTGCCTGCTCTGGGCCCTCACAGGAGTGAGGGATTCTGGAAGCTTCCCTCTGGAAAACCACCTTTTATATCCCAAAGAGACCCCCTGCCATTGTGGGACTTTCCCTTCTCCTTGTTCCTATCTCCCTCTGACCGAGGCGCTGGCTGTCCTGAGCGTGGTACCAAGTCCAGCTGACTGACCTGGAGCAGCTCCTCTCCAATGAGGCAGAGCCGGGGCCAGCTTCGGGCACTCTGGATGCTCCCCAGCCTCACACTGGGACCCTGCTACGGAGAGCCACCACCGTCTTCCCAGCCACACTCACTCCTGATGTCACTCCCAGGGCACTGGTGGTTCTTCTCCCACAGCCGATATGTCTGGGCCCATCAGCCAAGCTTCATCAGCCCCAGGAAGGCCATGGCTGCTCTGTGTCCTCCAATCCTCTCCGTCTTCCAAGCTGAGTCCACCCGGAGCTATGGCTAAGGAGCGAACCAAAGGCAAGTGGAAGCAAAGAGGAGAGAGGCAGTTGCCGGGAGGACAGGCGGTAGCCTGGGGTCCTGGAGGGACATCCCCAGCGGGGGGATCTGGCAGAGCTCCGGGACAGGACAAGGAGTGCCTCCGTGCACCCAAGGAACCACGTAGCAGGCAGAGAATGAAGAGGCAGGACCTCAGCATCCCTGGCAGGTGGCTACCAGGACCGGACACGGAGGCTGAGACAGCACCAGGCAGCTCCTGAAGACGCCGGTGGCTGGCCTAGCCAGCCACACCTGCCCGCAAGGCGGAGACAAGGCAGGCTTGCAGTCCAAGGGCGTGGGCTCTGAGGTAGGATTGTCGGATCTGCTGCTAGGGGCAGGGTCTACACAGCATCGGCCGGGGAGACTCAGAAAGCAAGGGCAGCGTCTCAACAAGCAGGTAGAACCGAGTCAACACAGTTGCTGCCGGTTTACGGGCTGAGTTTTATAAAAATCCGAACAAGTGGACAAAATAAAATGCTTGATAAAATAGATTCTTTTAAAAAGGAGGCAGAACGTTTCACTACCAGATGGAAAGTGGAGTGGCAGGAGACAAGGAGGAAAAGAAGAGGACGGGAAGGTGCTCTAGGGACAGGAGCAAGGCAGGCTCCAGAGCCCCAAAAGCGAGCTCTCTTTCCCAGAAACACAAATCACTCCTGCGCGTCTCCTGGGACAAGGTCTGTGTTCCCAGCAAGGAGGCCCCACCTGGGCCTCTAGAGATCTGGACACCCAAGCTCCTCCCGGGAGACTGAGGGGCGAGGAACTCGCTGATATTCTTCGAGGAACTGCCCCCCTCCCCCGCCAGAGCAGAACCACGCCTGCCCCTGGGGCCACCTCCTGCTTCCAGGATAACAGTAGGGCGGGTCTCCAAGCAAGGGGCGACGGCTCTAAGCGGCTTCCCCAGGGCCTCCCACCTTTCCTGCTCTGAGTCCGGGAGGGGGGAGGGGGGACCCCCTGTCTGGAAGAGAGCAACTCAGACAGGCTTGCAGTTCCAGAAAGAGCCACCAGGTGACGACTCCTCACATTATCATTCCGATGTCCGTGTTTTCCTTTGTGTTTAAGAACGAACAACCGAGTGAATGAATTTTAGCAAACTACGTGCGTGGTGTGTGTGTGCGCATGCGTGCAAGAGAAAGAGAGAGAGAGAGAGAGAGAGAGAGAGAGAGAGAGAGACTGGTTGATTAATGAAGGACCAAAGAAAACCATTTTAAAAGGTTCTCAGCAGTTCAGTGGGAGTGGTGAAGGTCCAAATCAGTGCCCCTTTCTATTGACCTTGGATGAGGTTTGCAAGGGCATAACCGAGTGGAACCTCCAGGACCTACAAGCAAAAGGATCACATTTCCTGGCGAAGGTGAGAACCTGTAGCCTCGGGACTGAGTGGTGTCCCGGTGAAGGTTCAACGCTTGGAGCATAGGAATCCAAACTGTCTTCCTGCCTCCTGCTCTCGGGGTGCCGGTCTGCCCTCCTGGTGCCTCCTTCCCCCAAAAGACAAGCTTTGAAAACAGATGGCAGGAAACATGAGAAAGGTCCTTCTTTGGGAGTATTTGCAACGTCCAGGAGATATGATAGGGACACATACCCACGTTCACCATCAACCAGTGGTTACTTTCGCAAGTGGCCAGTTTAACCAGTCGCCCCAACAAGCATGGCTTGCAGACCTCTTCTGCATCTCCCAAAGAAAACTTTCCTCTAAGTTACTCAGTGGCTGCTGGGGCTGCACCTGTGACATGATCGTCCTATCCTTGTGGGTTCTTTGAACGTAGTGAGGGGTGGGGGGGCTCTTCCCAGATGCCGGTGAGCAGTTGGAGCTGGGAGGCTAGTTGCCGGACAGCTTGGGCCGCCCCAGGTTTGTCGGCACTTCCAGTCCTGTGTGCAGAGTGACCTGAAAAAGAAGGCGGGCTGAGTGAGGGTGGGGGAGGCCACCATGAGAACCCCTCACAGAGCACAGTGGGTGGCCACAGGCAGCATCCCAAGGGCTTCTCTCTCTCTTGTGGGCTACACTGTTTGCTGTGTGGCTCAATTTCACTCCTGCAGTGTCCACCAGTTTGCCCCGAGGAGCTGGTTTGTGCCCGGACAGCCCACTTTGTCCTGGCAGCCAGGAGCCCAGACAAGGCCAAGGCTCTGTTGCAGCAGGCGTATGGCCCTCGCGGTTATGTATTTGTTTCTGCTTTCTTTCCGTGGCCCCCGTGCCTTTTGGGCACCTGTTCTATTAACCAGGTGGGAGGACAGCCCACGTTTCAGGCTGCCTCAAAGCCCTCCCGTGAGCAAGCAGGGGTACAAATCAATCCATCAGTGATGGACGCAGCCCTGTCAGTACTCAGAGCCAGTGGGCACCACAAAGCAGGACCCCCGTGGGAGGAGGGCTCTGCCAGAGGCCAAGGGTGCTACCTCCACTTTACTCTCCCCCCGACACACACCCATCCAGGCTCCCATTCTGTCTCTATCCTTTTGCGGCCTCCTGAGCCCTCCCTGGGGACGGCCCAGCCCTGAGATCTAAAAGGACATCTTTCTTGCCTACTTCATATGGGAGCCAGAGGGAGCAGAGAAGGGCGAGAGGGAGCAGAAGGAAACTCACAGCCCCTCGGACAAGTCTCTTCCAGCCCACTTGTGTGTTTTTCCTCTCAGGGGAGAGCCTCGCCTGGAAGGCCCAGCACACACCTGGCCACCGGCTTAGAGCCTCTGCTTATTTCAAGTGAGTAAGTGAGACTTGATCACGCCGGAGAGACCGTCTCCAGGGAAGGTGGGCTGAGGGGAGGTGGCTCTCTGCCCGGGCACACGACAGTCAGCTGCCTTACAGCCCACGTCGTTCAAGTGCCCTCTGGAAGCCCCCGAGCCCCGAGGGGAGCCACCAGATGGGCTCCTGCCTCGAGGATACACAGTACCTGCACGTTACGGTTGAGGCTGAGGGCCGGCATGAAGACCCCCTCCACGTGGCTGAAGGCGGTGGGGCCTTGCTGCTGCCCGTTGATGAAGAAGGTCAGAGTGTGCTTATTCAGGTCCAGGAGCACGCCAACAGTGGCCCCCTTGCACACGCCACCTTCCGTCCTGGGAAGAGAAGCCCCAGGAAGCCCCATCACCAACCACACCCAGCTTGGGATGGAGGTGATGGCTCTGAGTCACTTAAAGGATGCTCGGAATATCCTCCCCGACACACAGCCCCCCTGGCCATGCAGGGAGCTCTTCTTCTGGGCTATGAGACTTTTCCTGAAGCGCACTCACCAGTTAAGGACCACACAGGAAGGCCTTACCCCTCATGTTTGCTTCCTTACCCTGGGGGAACCAGCTTATTCTGTCCCGTTTACCCTCACAGTCCCTGAGACTTGAACCCCCAGGGAGTTTTCGGGTTTTGATGAGCAGGTCCCACTTAGAAACCTGGAGTGGGGAAGGAAGGCTCCTTTATCTGCCAAGGAAAGGAACGAACTTGGTGCCCTAGACAGCTTTAACCCGTGAGAAGTTGAGAGCCACAAAGAGACAGACAGCCAGGCCTCCAGGAGATTTCAGAAGGTCCATGGGGCTTCAGCTCATCTCAGAAACGGCCCAGACACCTGCGACCAAGTCCCCTGTTGGAGTCGCCATCCTGTGGGCGCCAGCGGTGGAGCCTGAGGCTAAGTTGTGACGCTCCGATAAGCATCCCTGATCCCACATTTGGCCACGGTGGGAGTTCACGTCCGCTCTGCGAGAAGCATCGGTGAGCTGCACTGTGCTGCGGGGGCCCTGGCCGACCTGCCTCCTCTCCGTGTTAGAAGCAGGTCCACCAGACGCCCTTCCCTCAGCTGAGGGCTGAGGTCTCTACCCCCAGCTCAGAGGCTCCACGCTGACAAAAAAACCCATTTTTACCCTCTTCCTGATGGGGCACAAGCTCACCAGCTGCAGGCAGGGCAGAGAGCAAGGTCATGAGGAAGGTCGTGGGAAAAACCTGGGGCGCTGACTGGAAAAGGGCTTCCCAAGAGGGCAGGTTCCCCCAGGGTGTGCTGAGCCCAGGGTGGAGAAAAGGAACTGGAGCCGGCCCCTGGTGCTATTCAGACACTGACCACCGGGTGGCGGTAGAGACCGGTCCGAGGCTCTGCCCTGGGGCGGTGCAGGGCTCCGCTATCGCAACCCCCTACCCAGGGTCCCACCTGCTCCCCAACCCCAGAGAGAAGCGGAGGCGGGACTCTGGCGGGGCTCTGACAGCGCCTCAAGGTAGTGCTGTGACTTGGGACACTTGTTTAACCCAAACCCTTCCTAGAATCTGTAAAAGGACTTTTGTATACTGGTGAGAACTGAATGAGATACTGTAAGCCTCAGGCGCCATGTATACAAATGGCTAACAGACACATGAAAAAAGTTCATTGTCACTAGCCATGAGATTCAAACCAAAACCACAGGGAGGTACCACCTTACGCCAGTTAGAATGGCCAAAATTAACAAGGCAAGAAGCAACATGTGTTGGAGGGGATGTGGAGAAAGGGGAATTCTATTACACTGTTGGTGGGAATGCAAGTTGGTGCAGCCGCTTTGGAGAACAGTGTGGAGATTCCTCAGGAAATTAAAAATAGAACTTCCCTATGACCCCGCAATTACACTCCTGGGTATTTACCCCGAAGATACAGATGTAGTGAAAAGAAGGGCCATCTGTTCCCCAGTGTTCATAGCAGCAATGGCCACAGATGCCAAACTGTGGAAAGAAACAAGATGCCCTTCAACGGACAAATGCATAAGGAAGATGTGATCCATATACACTATGGAATATTATGCCTCCATCAGAAAGGATGAATACCCAACTTTTGTATCAACATGGACGGGACTGGAGGAGATTATGCTGAGTGAAATAAGTCAAGCAGAGAGTCAATTATCATATGGTTTCACTTACTTGTGGAGCATAAGGAATAACATGGAGGACATTAGGAGAAGGGAAGGAGAAGTGAGTTGGGGGAAATCGGAGAGGAAGATGAACCATGAGAGACTGTGGACTCTGAGAAACAAACTGAGGGTTTTGGAGGGGCGGTGGGTGGGAGGTTGGGTGAGCCTGGTGGTGGGTATTAAGGAGGGCACGTATTGCATGGAGCACCGAGTGTGGTGCATAAACAATCTTGAACACTGAATAAATAAAATAAAATAAAAAGTGCTTCCTGTTATTCCTCCCGTGGGCAGTGTATCTGGGCCCTGTTTGGTTTAAGCAGGTAGAGACAGAGCTGGGGGGTCTGGACCCGGCCCCTCTGTGGTTTGTGAATAGGCAGCTGGCTAATGGCACCTGCTCCCGTTGCAGAGACCTGGTCACAGCCTTGAGGGCGCCGGCTGCGCGGGGACTTGGGCCCCAGCTAACAGTGCATAAAGGAAAGGGGAGCAGAACTGGGAAGGGAAGGACAGCCTAGGGGCCTGGCAAAACCTGGTTGTGGGGTTTGCTGAGTGTCCCATAAAGCCACGTGCCCTGGGGCTGCTCTAGTCTCTGCGGCAGGCTCTGCAGGCAAACACTCACTTCCACAGGGACACTGGACGGCCAAGTAGCTGCAACACCTCTCCCCTCCGACCTCCCGCCGATGCCTGACCTCGGGGATGGCTGCAGGGACGCGCTGCTGGCAGGGCCCTCGCCCCTGCATGCCCCACCACGGCGCACCTGTTGGTGTGGGAGTTGCAGTGCATGAACCAGCTGCGGTTGTTGTCCACGTACATAGCCCAGGCCTTGTCGTCCTTGCCCAGCATCATGTCCTTGACCACGCTGGCCCGGGCCACCCCAAATGCGGGGTCCGGGTGGTTGTCGTACCGGTCCACGTGCAGCTCCCAGTAGTGCACGCCCTTGGAGAAAGCTGCCGTACCCAGCACCACCCGGTCGTCGTAGCTGCTACACGTGGCCGTCTGGTTGTCATTGGATAAAATGATGTCCCGGTGCCCAGAGTTGGGGTCAAAGGTGAACCAGGCCACTGGAGAGGAGGGAAGCAGAGTCAGGGATGGAAATCTCTAGCGGTCTCTACCCTGGGCTCAGAGAAAGCCTCATTTGCATCTCTCAGAAAGTTGGCATCCTGTGTTGAATGTTCTTCCCTGTAGGAGTAACACCTGGGCACACATGTACACACACACACACACACACACTCTCTGTCTCTCTCTCTCTCAGATCTGTGTTCATCCAGCGTCTCAATCCCATGAGCCCAACCTTGCCAAGGAATGCAGACATTCGGGCGTCAGAGCCCAGACCTAAATGCATCTTGTGCAGTCGGGTCTTGGACACTGTTCCCTTATGCTCCACACGGTTTTAAGTTAAAGACGGTGGGTGTGGGATATGACATCCAGACAAGTGAAGCGATGTAACCAAAGTCACCAAGCTCCATCTTCCTGTTCCGCAGCCCATCGAGTGGCCTCCTCCATTCTCCAAGCCCTCAAACTGGGGGAAATGAGGCACTTGCTCTAAGATTACGACCACAGTGTGTGGGGCAAGAACCGCTGCTCTCCAGGCTAGGGGGCCCCCGAGGGCAGAGAGCTGGTGACCTCTTCATGATTTCTAAAATGAGCCTGCGGGCTGCACCACTTTCAGAAAAGCATCTCCAGTTGTGCCTTTGACGAGAGCATCTGCTGCTGCCCTCTCTCCCCTCCGTCCTTGGGAGACTAACCAGGCGTGTCACATTTCCCTCAGGGCACCCAGAGGATACGCTGGGATACACGATGACAATAAACAGGACTGGCACCATGCCAGGACACTGCAGCTGAAGCTGGGGCATGTCTGGGTGAGTGGGAAGGACGCTTTTTGGAACATGTTCTTTATTTAAGTCATCACTCCCTGCTAAGGACTCAGATGACCAAAATCCCATGAATGCCCATGCGCTCTCGTTGCCAGAGACCTGAAAGGTTGCGGCGAGGTGTGTAAAGCCTCAGATCTGGGCTCTCACACTAGGTATTCAAGGGATCATCATGCCCAGGGACCAGTGGCCTTTTCTCCAGGACCGCTTACCCATTCTCAGCCCCTGGATCACCCTGAGCTTCTCAGTTGCTTGTTCCCCTTCCCAGTCCAGCAAGTGGGGTGAAGAACCGGCTCTTTTTTGGTGGCTTGTCGGGGGAGGGGACGTGCAGGCAAGGGGCCACAGTGAGCAGGGCAGGGATGGAGCCAGAGGAGACACACACTTCCGCTGCTACATTCCCTCCATCCCTCCATTCCTCTGTCCTACGCAGCTGAGTGTTCCCACCTGTTCTCCTTCTGAAGCTTGTCCCCAGTGCCTGAATCTGGTCCTACCCTGAGCCCTGAGTGCTTACCATCAGACGTCTGCAGGACGACAGTTTTACTGTAAGGCCCGACGCCAGAGGAGTTGAACGCCTTGACCCTGGCGTTGTAGGTGCTGTTGAAATGCAGACCGTCGATGGTGCACAGGGTCTCTTTGCCAACATACACTTCCTAAAAGACAGCCAAGAGTACTCAGGAGATGCCTCGGTTAGTGGGAACATTTCTCTTAGCGACATACTGACATTCAAAGAGCTAGTGCCCCCACAGAGCTCTTGAATCAGAGGAATTTGGATGAGGGCTGCAGGGTCGCAGACCGTGTCCAAGTCGAGCACAGAGTCTGACCCCTGGCCGGCCAGCCCCTCTGCCTGTGTGGAGCGGAGGTGTGAGGGGGTCCTAGGGAGGCAGGGAGGGACAGCGGGTCTGCAGCCAGCCGGCATGGTGCCTGAGGATGTCCTGGCCCTGTTGAGGCTAGCCAGTCAGACAGGACTCCCCAAGGGGGTGGAGGTACAGAAACCTCACTTCCTCCTTGGTTGGAGCAAGAGAAGATTTTTGGGTTTTTCTGGGAATTTAAGCTAGGAAACATGTGCTAGGCATCTAACTAGACTAAATCACCAATATTTTTAGAAGAAGGGTCAGTACATTCAATGGGAAGAAGCGGACAGCAGAAGCGTGTGAACAAGCACAGGTGGGTTCAAGTTGATTTGGACTGAAAGGGGCATTGCACGCCCCCTCCCCCTCTTTTGCCACCCCTCCCCCCAGAACTGCGTTGCTCACAGCCTCCTGAGAGGGTGACACATTTCTGAACGGGACCCCAAAGAGCCTTCAGTAGGGACTTACTTTGTTCCCCATTCACTTCAAACTCACCTTTGTCCACCTAACTTCCCCCAATGCACAGCCTGGCCCTCCTCCTGTGCCACTGTTTCTACTTTGTCTGAACATATTTCCTATCTGATTGTTTAGGGGGTTGGCGCTCCCTTTGTTATTCCAACTTATTAATAATAATCGCTGTATGCAATGCTCTGTATCAGGCATTTTAATCCTCACACAATCCTTGAAAGGTGTTATTGGTTTTTTAAAATATTTTATATATGAGGAGACACAGACAAGGTAGGAAACCTGCCCAGCATCAGAGTGAACCACTGTGGAAGCCAGGGTTCAAGTCCAGGCCTATCTGCATTCAAAGCCAACACTCTCCCTCCTATAACGTGTGACTCCTCATCAATTCTAGCCCCTGTATCTAGCTTTCGTTATTGGTCATGTCTCACAGCAGAGAGGCCATCAGTATTTGTGGCTGCTTCTTTGCACAGCCTAAAACAGTCTTCTCTTCCCATTTCAGAAACAGGGGCTCTTTTCCCTATTTCCGGTCTAGGAGCTCTTTCCGGTCTTTGCTCCTTTGCACAACCAGACCTCTGAGGTTCTGAGCCCAGTGAGTGATCTGCTGCCATTCCTTGCTGACCCGACCTCTGTTCCCCTCTTCCCTAAAATGCCCAGAGCCACAGGGGACCCAACAATTCCCAAGGGAATGCTGTAGTTCTTTCCCCAAGTCTTATGTTCTTGTAGGCGACCTTTCAAACAAACAAACAAACAAAATTAAACAACAAATGCTTAAATTCCTTTGAGAGAAACAAAAGGAGTATTGGTCTTCGGCAAGACTTGTTAGATGGCACAGCTCCCCAGGACAGAACAACTATGGTGGTGGCACTGGTTTGCTCTAGTGTGTCTTAGTGTCCTCAGAAGGAAAAGGGGCAACTCTCAGAAGACTCAGAGTTTGTGCTCCCTGGTCTCCTGCCCACAAAGCACCTTGGCAGTGACCTGAGCTTCACTGTGTGAAATCTCAAGGTAGAGCTCTATTAGGGGTTCTGGGCTGGGGTCTCTACCAGATGGGGGAGTAGACCATCTCTGGCTCACAAAGAGCCTTTATTAACCCCATGATATTTCATCACAGGGAACATGAGCATAGGTCATTCCAACCCAACCACCGTTTACCAAGTGTCTGTCTGTACACGCAGAGCACTTCGCCAGGTAGAACAATCCACGAGGCAGACAGAGCAGGGAGTCACAGGAAATTGAGGGAGTGGGGACCTGCGCGAATGGGGGTATCTGGGAGGACATGGAATAACAGGTAGGACTACACTGGTGGGGTGAACTGGGAAGTTAATCCGCGCAGGTGACAACTTCTCTGAGCTCCTCCTTGGCCTCAGACCTGTGTCAGTCTTCACAGGAAAGCTGTCCTAAATTTTTTGTGGCTGCCACCTCTGCCTGCGGGGGCTGCCCAGACCTAGCCCTTGTTGGAATGGCACCAGCTCCCAAGGGTCCAGACCCACCAGCCCTCTGCTTTTGGGCCAGTGCCCTCTGGGGGCAGCATTGGAGTTGAGGGCAGCCCCACAGGCTAGTCCAGAGACCTCAGAGTTAGGAACCCTCCAAACAAGCAGCAGGGCCTCACCCGGAACTGGCCCCCGTCGCCGTCGTCCAGCTCCAGGATGTAGCCGTCCACAGGGCTGTGGGTGAAGGGTGGCATCCTCCAGGCCAGCGTGACGCTGTTGTTGTGGGTACAGCACTTCTCTAGCTGTAGCAGGGGGCTGGGCGGCACTGTGACAGGAACCCCTGGTTCAGTGCCCAGATCCCTCACAGGGCACTGGACACTTGTGTCGACTCTCCTCCCCCAAGGCAGCAGCCCCCGGGCCTCAGAAAGAATGGTGGCTACCCTGCGGTCCCTCCCAACCTCTCGTAGGCACACCTCAGCCCCGGGAGTCTCTGTCTCAAAGCTGGTGGGGGCGAGGGCAAGCACAGGTGACTGGTGACCGCATATTCCCAGCATGTCCTGGAGTCGGGTTGGGGGATGGGAAAGGCATGGTAGAGGCCTCTGCGCCTCTGTGTCTGGAGCCCTAAGGAAGGGCTGACCTCTTCCCCATGTGCCCACTGAGAACCCCTGGTTTTGATTCTCAGATCCACAAGGGACCCACGAGGGATTCCCACAGACCCAGGTTCCACATGTCCCCGCATGCCTCCTGGCCACGCAAAGGCCTGTGTGGACCCTCTCTGTGGGGCCAACGGGCGGCTTATACTGCAGCTTGGGAAGGTGCCCTTGTGGTGGGGGGGCATGCAGAATTTGAAGACACATTTAAACATCTGGCCCAGAGACACATTTAAACGTTAAAGGCCCAGGGATCCAGATGCGGGAGGGAGAGGCAACCTGGAGTAGCCAACAGCCAACCCCTGGAATTAGGGATGTGAATCAAATGTATCCTAAGTTCCATCATGGTAAGATTGGGAGAAAGTGTTTATATTCTAGCTTTGTTCAGGCTCAAGAGATTTTAGAGATAAATCCAGTCCACACCGACAGCTGCCAAAGGGAAAATCACAACACCGGATTTCTAAACACCAGAGATTTCGGTTTGGCTCCTGTGATTTGGACCGTCTTCCAAGTGGCACTGGTAGTTTAGCTGGGTGCAGCCCTGTCTTGTTTACAGACTTGGTCTCAGGGCTGGCTGAGAGGAGCCAACTCCCCGGGCCTCAGTTTACAAGCATGGAGGGGTCCTCTCTCCGTCCTAGGCTCTGCTGTTGCCTCTCCCAGTTCCCGTGTGAACCCACCACCCAATCCCAGAGCAGCATCTGAGCCTTGGGAGCGGCTCCAAGTCTCCTCCTTTCTCACCGCCCTTTCCAGGCCCACCCCTTCTTCTGCCGCACCTCCCTACACTCTGCCAGGCTCCCCGTTCCTCCGTACAACATCCCATTCACAGGCGGCATTTCCAAACTTTGCCTGAGGTGCAAACCGAGTGTGGGAGTGGGCACGGAGATGTGCAAGACACTTGTATCGTCCTTAGTGTAAAAATGGCCCCATATTTTGCAGGTAAGGATTTCCTGACCTCATAGATTCTGTGGGAGCGGCACCCTGTCCTTTCATATTTTGGTTTTAAAAAACCAAACAGCTTTATGGCCTCTCTGGAATGTACCTTTGATGTCCCCGGAGAGAGAGCCTTTGGAATAGGACTCTGGCTTTGGTTCTGGCCATTACTTGCTAATCTTGCGACATGGTGCAAGTCACACAATATTTGACCCTTGGCCTGTGTCTCCCATGGCTCTCCTCCACCTCCTAGCACCCTCCGTCTTACTCATTCTGCTCTCACCTCTGACCTTTCTGCTCTTCTTGGAACCCAGAAAACGGACTCCTGCCTCAGGACCTTTGCATTTGCCATCCCTCTGCCATCTGGAATATTCTTCTCCTGTACTGCGTCTCTCTCCATTGGACATTGTATGATATATTTGGGTACTGTCTATTTCCTTTTCT
Source organism: Mustela nigripes (assembly GCF_022355385.1). Taxonomy (NCBI): domain Eukaryota; kingdom Metazoa; phylum Chordata; class Mammalia; order Carnivora; family Mustelidae; genus Mustela; species Mustela nigripes. The sequence goes on from NC_081560.1 coordinate 112,430,843, forward strand.
AGAATATCAGCTCAATCTTACGAAGGAGTTTGTTGACTTGTCCAAAGCTGTGTCCTACACCTAGAATAGCGACTGACACATGGCACACTCACTAAGTGTCTGAATAAATAATGAATCCTCTTTTACAAATGGGAAAACTGAGGCTCAGACTGGGGTGCTCCCCACCCTAGGCCACCCAGCTAGTGGGTGGCTGAGCTGGGACTTGAACCTGGGCCTGTGACTTTGGCATCCCGTCCCCTCCCCCTCTGCTCCCTCTGCCTGTCACCAGTGACACTGAGCTGCCCCTCAGAGTGGATGCCTCTTCTGAAAGAAGCGTGGCCTGAACTGGGCCAACCACGGCTCACCCCTACATTTCATCTGGATGAAGTCCAGCTGGTGGATGGCCTGCAGCAGCGGCTCGCTGTCCAAGGTCAAGTCGAACTCCGCAGACACTTTTGGCTCGAGGGCACCTTTGACCCACTGCTCCTGAGACACCTGGACACGCTTGATCAGAGCATCTGAGATCTTGAAGGGGAGCACAGAGTGTAGGGTTTTGATTTGCAAAGGAAAAATCATGCAGTAAGTGGTGGGAAAGGAGGAGGGGCTTGGTGTCTGTGGCTTGGGGACAGGGAAGGGGCTGCGCTGGCCATGGGCTCTCAGGCCACAGTGGAGAAGATAGGATCCCTGCCAGCATGACACTGGGCAAATAAAAATGCACTGTTACCATTTGAATCGTATTCTGAAAAAGCGATCATCGACATGTGAAGAAGAACTTGCTGTTGAAAGATATCAGGCCAAGCCGTTTTGGGAAGCCAATGATACTTTTTTTAAATATGCAAAAGCCTTCTTCACTGTACTGCTTTTGTTAGATCTAGTACTTTGCAAAGTGAAACATAAAAGTGATTTGTTCCAGGGTCTGAAGGAAGTGCTTCCTATAGCCCCAGAATGTTGAAGCTCATTCTCCACAGAATGTTCTCTCCAAGCTGCTCTGTTTCAAAGTCCCCATCAAGCCCCCAGCTCTGCTCTCCTCTGCTGGAAAGTCCTGCTCATTCTGACACTTGCACGTGCCCCTGAGGAGCCATGATCCCGTGTGCCCTTTCTGGGGATTAGCCAAAGGGATTCATCATTTTCCCCGCAGACAGAGGACTGAGCCACCTTCTGAATCACTGTCATGTTCTTGAGAGATGCTCGTGGCCCTGAGTCAGCCTGGCTGTTGGGGGGATGCCGCAGCAAGGCTGCATGGGCTCTGTGGGCAGTGGCCATCCGTCTACATCTGCCCATTGAGATAACGGGCCATGAGGATTCTGCTAACTCACTTCCTCCATTACAGTCTTTCCAGCTTGTCTGGCAAAGACTGTCCTCTCCCATTTGTGGGGAAAATGTTGAGCAGGGGTCTCTGGAAGCCAAAGAATAAACTCATAACATTCTGGCCCTAGAAATGATGACATCTGACTCCCTCTTTTAACAACGACCCAGAACCATGGTCACGGCTAGTGAGAGTCAGAGCCAAGATGAGAACCTGGGTCTTCCGGAATCTCTGAGCAAAGGAGTATCTGCTCAATTCACTGGAAGGGATTCTCCCCAAACTTCAGCTAGTTTGGGGAGTGGTGGCGGACCTGGAGGTGGGAAGCCAAGCCTGTCTCTGTTCTCCGAGCCCAGCCTCACCTGCAGGAAGCCGGAGGGGTCGTTCTCCTTGATCACCTCCAGGCAGTACTCCATCAGCCCCGTCGACTGGCGCAGCTTCAAAGTGCAGTGGTTGATCTGGTCCCAGACCATCTGCGATGAAAAGGACCCCCAGTAATCATTTCTTCAGAGGAGGAAGAGCCAGGCTGTAGTGGGGGTTGGAGAAGTCGCACAGAGAAAGCCCTGGGAGAGGGGACCACCTTGTGTCCTCTCCTCTGGGTGCTGGCTCCTGAGCTCCATGGGCCCTCTCTCATGGGGGATAAATGGACTCACTTCCCAACAAGCTGACCCAATGCCCAACAGAATGAACTCTGTTCCTGAGCTCTGGATAGCCGAGAAAGTACACAGTCTGAAACTGCCTGTGGAACCAGTGACCAACTTCTTGTCTTTCTTCTCTCTTGTTGGTGGTCATGGATAATTGGATCGGTTCAGCTGCTTCACTTGAACACACAGACCATCCCCAACACTCCTTCCTTCTTTCCTTGAAGTATTGTTTCCTAATTCATTTGGGAAATATCTACAAAATAGGTTGAACACCCACCCCCCGCCGCCAAGACAATGAAGCAGTCCTCCAACGATGCAGAGTGTTCGTGAACCTGCTCACACCAGGAGCCCAGTGTCTTGTGAGGGGGACACTGGTCATATTATTACTGCTCGTTACTGAGGGTGTGAGATATTAGAGAGGGCCTGAAGAAGATGGCAGAGCTGATGACCTGAGCAAAGCATGGCCTCGCCACCATCACTGGTCCCTTCTGCTCTACAAGGTGAGAAGCAGAGTCCCTTAGACAAACAACAGGACCTCAGAGAAGATGAGAGAGGGTACTTCTGACCTGAGCAGGAGTCAGGGCACCCGAATGCAGCTTTGCAGGGAGAGCATGGCTTTGGGGAAAGTCACGTGAGTGTGAGCAGGTGCGGGGTCAGCTTGTTCATTCCCTCTTCGCCTCATTCATTCATTCGTTCATTCATCCATTCTTTCACTCACCTAATACTGACCCAGCACCTACTGGGTGCATCCGCACGTGCGGTGCAGAGGCTGTGAGGAGGGCCAGGTTGTCATCACCCAGGTACCTACCTTCAGCTTGTGCTCCCTCTCTTTGGTGACCTTGGTGAGCAGCTTGGCTTTCTGCCGAGTTAAAGCGTCGACCAGAGCGTCACATTGAGCAACCAGGCAGGCTTCATAGTCCAGTCCGTTCTCCTGCGGGAGGCAGAGAGCTTTAGGGAGAAGACACGCAGAATTGTGCCCAGAGCGAGACACAGAGAAGTATTTCAGAGAAGTTCTTGGCAGAGACATCTGTAACATTATTACACTGGAAACAATGTTAATGTGAGTCAGGGCAGGGGTACTACGAATCTTGGCACATAGTTCAAACCTTGTTCATTGGAGCCGTGCAAAATGTTCATGAAAGACTGGAAAGGGGAAAAAGGGAGGCTGTAAGTGAAGTACAGCACAATTCCACACCGTGTGCACGCACACATACGGCACAATTCCACACCGCTTGCACGCACACGTACGGCACAATTCCACACTGCTTGCACGCACATGTGTGTCAGTCACGAGGAACCTATCAAAAGCATGAAGCAGTCACCTACGGTGAGGAGATGATGGTGAACTACTCCTTAGTCCTGTCTATTGTTCTCTACGTTCCAAAATTTGTACAATATATACTTTCGCTTTCTGTAATCGGAAGACGGGAAAACGACCCCCAATACAGAGCTCTGGCTGCAGGATCTGTCTCCGTCTTAGGATCCTTCGGGGTCTCTGAGACCAGCACAGATTCTGACCTCGCGCGGTGACCTGCGCTGCGGCTCTCACTCCCCGCACCCCACAGTGTGGCTGTGTTGGCACATACGGCCTTTAGAGAGCTGCTTAAACTAAAAGGCAGTCACGAGTGTGGACCTAATCTAAGATTAAGAACGCAGTGCCCTGGGTCTCCCCTCTCCGTGCAAACAAAGAAATACCTTCCGAGTTCCTCAAAGCTGTGAACAGGCCCTCCACGCATGCGCACTCACGTACCGCAGGCGCATGCGCATCCACATCCACGTAGAGCGCACGCATGCGCACTCTTGCCCACGGGCCGCTGTGGCCGGGGACGGTGCTTGCGTGATCTGTGCTCGGCTCCATGTGTGACCCAGCGTGGGTGCTCCGCACACGCATGGATTTCGTAAGTGACACAGCAATATTTTGCGGCTACGCGGTAGGACAGTTAAACCCTCTGTGTTCCTCACCGACCACATGCTCGCCGCAGGGACCGTCCCTTCCCCCTTGCCGCCTGCGTCCTGCCCTGCCCGCCCGGCCCGGGGCTGGGCTCGGCTCACCTGGATCTGCTGCAGGATGTTCTTCAGCTGGACCAGAAACTCTTTTGCTTCCTTCGCCTTATCCGAAACCCCGTTTAAGGCCTGGGACAGTTGGGCCTAAAAAGATACCACGTGTTGAAAAGGAGAGTGAGGGGTGGCGCTTCCGGCGAAACTTGCGCGTGGGCGAGGGGCCGGGGCAGCCCGAGGGGCCGGGGCCACCCGCGAGCCCGCGTTCCTCGTGCGGGTGGAGAGGCTCCTGAGTCGTGGCCCTAAACACTGCTTATTCCTCCGGCAACGGTGGACACATGTGACTGACCCACCCTCTCCTGTCTGGACCCCAGAGCTGCAGGGAGGTATGGAGCGTTCGGCTCGTCGGTTGAGGCTGGCCGGCCTGCCGTAGACGTTCGCGGAACCGGGACTGGCAAGGCACACTGAGCCTCTCCTTCCGTGGCCGTTCTGTGTCTCGTCGGTCGGACCTGGGGCGGTTGTGTAAGGACATCCCAGGTCCCAGGCTACCCCACCGCTATTCAGTCGCCTTTTTGCCTGGGGTGGGGGTGGGCAGGGAAGAAGCCTGAAGGCCCTAGAAATGGGCTGGAGCCATCTGCCCTGGGAACCCTAAGGCCTCGTCTAGAAGTGGGAAACCGGCTCTGCGGCAGTCCCCTTATCACCTTTGGGACCCCTCACCTCACAGAGAGGGGTGTGGACAGATGGGGCCCAGAGGTGGAACTGCCAGCCCAGATGCAATCTTTTTTTTTTTTTTTTTTTTTTTTTTAAAGATTATTTCTTTATTTGACAGAGAGAGTGAGAGAGACACACAGCGAGAGAGAACACAAGCAGGGGGAGGGGGAGTGAGAGGCGGAGAAGCAGCCTTTCTTCGGAGGGAGGAGCCTGAAGCTGGGATCATGACCAGAGCCAAAGGCAGATGCTTAATGACTGAGCCACCCAGATGAAATGTAAGGCCTTTAGCATCAGGCTTCTTTTTAACAAAATGCACACACATACACCATCGAATTTGCCTTCAAACCTAGCTGTCACAGAGACTGATGACCTTGATTGTTAAGCATATTAACCACGAGTCACATTGTTCTGATTAAAAAGCTAAAGATGGGCAGAAAGGCCAGGGTCATATCTTTGCACCTCCCTTGCTTTCTTGAGGTCTTTGCTCAAATGTCACCTGATCAGCGAGGCCTTTCCTGATGATCCTATAAAAAAGCTTTTTTCCTTTGCTGTGGTTTGTTCTTCATAACGTTCATCACCCCTCCACACAGCTTTGTTTACTGGCTGTCTCCCCTCACTTGAATGTAAGCCCCTTAGCACAGGGAACTTGCCTGGTTTGCTCACATCTAGAAGGAGCCCTTGGTGCATGGTATCATTGCGTGGATACTTGTGGAATGAATCAATGAACAGGATCTTTAGACCATACCAAGATCCTCCAAGTGTGGTTTCTGGACCAGCAGCCTCAGGGGCACCTGTCACCTGGGGTTTGTTTGAAATGCAACTTCTCTGGCCCCATCCCTGGGCTTGCTGATCAGAAACTGGAAGGGAAGGGCCATGATCCTGTCTTTTATGAAACCCTCAAAGGGGATCTAATGTACTTTGAGGTCCACTGAACTGTACAGACAGCCTGCTTGAGCATCTCTGAGGACTAGTCAGTGAGGCCATGGAGTGGAGGAGATGACTCAGGGAGACATGTGGAAAGAGAAGCAGGGGGCCTCAGATGTAGGGACCACCAACACTCAAGGTGAGGTCAAGGTGAGATTTGGGCTCAGTCCTGCTCGGAGGAGCTTCTGCATTCTCCACTGCCTTCCCCATCCCTACCCCTGCCCCAAGTGGCTTAGGCTCCTCCCCCCACGGCTCACCCAGGGTATGCCCTTTTCTTTCTTTCTTTCCTTTTTTTAGTTTAAATTTTAGGTAGTGAACAGAGAGTGCAATATTGTTTTTTGGAGTAAAATTCGGTGATTCCTCGTTTACGTACAACACCCAGTGCTCATCACAATACACACCCTCCTTAATCCCCATCCCGAGTGTGTGCCCTTCTCTGCTGCAAGGATTGATGCACAGAGATGAGCCAATGAGACTTACAGGGATGAGAAAAGAGTTCTGTCCGCTCTGTCCAATTCGGCAGCTGGCAGCCCCCAGCCATGGGTGGTACTGAGCACTGAAAGGCCACGAATGTAACTGAGGAGCCTCATTTTACATTTTATTTAGTGCAAGCTTCAAGCCCCCCAGGTGGCCCCTCACTACTGTTCTGGACCAGCCAGGTCTCTCCACCCGGCCTGGGAGGGGCACAGGTCCCAGGACGACTCAGCTCATTCCCAGATAGCTGCACCCACAAAGGAGACAGAGAAGTCAGCATCATTCATGGGCCCCCATAGGATCTTTAACAGGGATTTTATTTATTTTCTATTTTATTTATTTATTTATTTATTTTAAAGATTTTATTTATTTGACAGAGATCATAAGTAGGCAGAGAGGCAGGCAGAGAGAAGAGGAAGCAGGCTTCCAGCTGAGCAGAGTCCTGTGATGCCAGGACCCTGGGATCATGACCTGAGCTGAAGGCAGAGATATTAATCAACTGAGCCACCCAGGCACCCCTATTTTTTATTTTTAAATTTTTAAAGATTTTATTTATTTATTTGACAGAGAGACACAGCAAGAGAGGGAACACAAACACAGGGAGTGGGAGAGGGAGAAGCAGGCTTCCCACCAAGCAGGGAGCCTGATGTGGGTCTCAGTCCCAGGACCCTGGGATCACGACCTGAACCATGGGTGGATGCTTAATGACTGAGCCACTCAGGTGCCCCTATTTTTTTATTTTTTAGAAAAAATTTATTTATTTACTTGAGAGAGAGAGAAAGAGATTGCATGAGAGTGGGCGGAGGGGCAGAGGGAGAGGTACTCTCCAGCATACTCCCCACTGAACGCAGAGCCAGATGAGGGCATCAGTCTCCTGACTCTGAGACCATGACCTGAGCTGGAATCGAGAGTTGGACCCTTAACCGACTGAGCCACCCAGGCGCCCCAACAACAAGTCTTTTTAATTGAAGTTTATCAGTGTCTAGAAAAGCGTAGCACTTCCTTCCCCGTTCCAGTCTCCCAAAGCGTGGGGCCCACAGGGGCTTCACCAGCTCCTTCCCCAGGGAGGGGCCCATCTCCCGTGAACCAATATAGTCCTTGATGCTGGGGAGCTTGTCTTTTGTCTTTGTCTTTTGTCTAGCCAGTGGTGCCACCACAAAGTTGGGGCTCAGAAAATGCTCATTGGCTGATTAAGAAAAGCAGAGTGATGGCCTGATAGGAGGTACATGCTAACGTAGGACAGGCCCTGCCAGCTCCGTCATTACTGCTCTCACCCTTTGCCAGTGAGAAGCCCTGAGAGGCTGCCTCAGTGAGGGCTGTCCACCCTCCAGCTGGCCCTTGGCACCAGCTCCACTCTGTCCCTGCTCTGGCCAGCCAGTGCCAGCCTCCCAGCAGCCTAACCCACCGCAGGGCCCGTCCACCTGCTTCCTCCTTGGCAAGTAGACCAAGGAGCCTGGCAGGGAGCCCAAGAACAGAGTGGTTTTGAAGGACACCAGTGACCTCAGGCCAGTATCCAGCTCAAAAGGGAATAATCTCACAGCCCATAGACACTGCTGCCAGGCCCACCAGCCTTGCTGTCTTATCTTTCCTGCCCTTTTTTCTCAATGTCCTCTGGAGGGGCTACCTGAGCGCAAACCGGCCCAGGGCCCAGTAGTGTGGAAGAACCTCTGATGACAATATGAGTGCCAGGGTCAGGGGTGGGCATTAGGGGATGCCCTATAAGCACACACTTGTACTTGTCTTGACCCTGATTGTTCCATGTGTGAAATGGGCACAAGTCACTTCTATACCTCTACTTCTGCAGGGGACAGCGTTATGGAAGCTGGACCTGGGTGTTCTAGTGGAAAAAGAGCAAAGGTTTTTGGGGTGAATGTGGAGATCATTTCTTAAGAGGCAAGTGGTTTATTTGTTGGCTGTGTATTAAGGATTTACAACATATTGTATTTTGTTTCCTTTTTTTGTTTTTTTAAGACGTGCTTCTCCTTTTCCATGGGGACTGTTTGGAGTACTAGTAGTGGACACTGAAAATTGTCCCTTTCTGGTCTGAGAGAAGAGCCTGTGGTCTGAGAAATGAGAATGGATTGTGTTGTCTCTTCATATGGGGACTATACCAAACTCTTGAAAAGAGAGGAAATACCTGGACAGAAGATGAGTGTTTTTTATGACTGAATGGATTTGGAAAGTATTTTAATTCCAGGATGGTTAACAGCCAATGTTCTATTAGTTTTAGGTGTACAATATAGTGATTCATGGCTGAATGGGTTTTCTTTCTTTTTTTTTAAGTAAGCTCCATGCTCGGTGTGGAGCCCAATGTGGGGCTCAAATTCACAACTCTGAGACCAAGACTTGAGTTGAAATCAAGAGTCGGAAAGCCAACTGACAGAGCCACCCATATACCCCATGATTGAATGGTTTTAATCTGAATTGAAAAGTTGCATTTTATCCTATTCTTTTAAGGTTAGAATTACATTCCTGAAAAGCCTGTGCATACAGACAGCTTAATATAAGCATTTCCTAGCTGGGTCAGAGCAATAGCCTGTCTGGCCCAGCATCACATCTTAAGCAGCAGTTCTCCAAGGAGCAGCTTCTGGGAACACAGGGCCCACGTCTTCCATTCTGGATGGTGGCACAGGGCCTTATAACGCACAAGGCACAAGGACTCTGGGCTAGTATGGTTCAAATCCTGGCTCTGTCACTGGGTAGCTGGGTCATCTTCATCTCTTTGTTCTACACTGTCCTCCCCTGTAAGATCAGAAGGATGGTTGTAACACCTCCCTCCAAAGATGTCTCATGATTATGCTTTGTAATGTAACCCAAGCATTTCCGAAATCCTCTTTAATTGTTCAACCTGGGCCTATTATATATGAATTGTTGCTGACTGAAGGTTTGTGTTCCCCCAGAATCCATATGTTGAGGCCTAAGCCCCCAATGTGACAATATCTGGACATGGGCCTTTGGGAAGTAACTAGGTCATGAGCTGGAGCTCCCATGATGGCATTCATGTTCTCAGAGGGACAGACAGGAGAAATATTACTCCCTCTCTCTTGCACATGTACCAAGGAAAGGCCATGTAAGGACACAGTCGGGGGGTGGCCGGCCATCCGTCGGCAAGGCAGGAGGAGAGGTCTCCGTGGGAACCGACTCAGCCAGCACCTGGATTTTGGACTCACAGCCTCCAGAATAGGAAGAGATGAATCTGTTGTTGAAGCCTTTTGTTTAGCAGCCTGAACAGCCGTAGGCATGCATTTATCTAAATTGCGTAACTGCGGATGCCTGGATAGCTCAGTCGGTTAGGTGTCTGACTCTTGATTTCAGCTTGGGTCTTGGTCTCAGGGTCCTGGGATGGAGCCCCACATCAGGCTCCTTGCTCAGGGAGTCTGCTTCTCCCTCTCTGTTTGCCCCTCACCCCTGCTTATTTTTTTTTCTCTCTCTCCCTCTCTCTCTCAGATAAATACATAGCATCTTTAACTGGGATCTATTAAAGTTAGGGTTCAAATGGCCTCAGAGATAATTCTCCTATGTTTGTTATGGTGTCTGTGCATGGGCTCCTAAACTGCTTCCTTTCCAACCTGGTCTTTGTTGTCTCATATCCAGTTACCTGGCAGGAGGGCAGGAGGTTAGAACCAAGGATCTAGACATGGCTCATTCCAGCCTCTCATTTCACACAGGGAGAAACCGAGCTTCCAGTAAAAGGCGACTGTAAAGGAGTGCACACATGGATTAGCGCATACCTTTAGATGGTAGAAAGTGGCATGTCTTACACACAGTGGACGTTTACTGAATGTTGCCCAAGGTCATACTGATTACTAGAAGCCATTCTTGTTTGAATGTAAAAGCTCTAGAAACTAGATGCCCCTCTCAAGGATGTATCGTCCAAGGGCTTGAAGAGGTTGGAGGAATAAGACCCATGTTATTATTTTTTTAAAAAGATTTTATTTATCTATTATTTCTTTTTTTTTTTTTAAAGATTTTATTTATTAATTTGACAGAGAGAAATCACAAGTAGACGGAGAGGCAGCCAGAGAGAGAGAGAGAGAGAGAAGCAGGCTCTCCGCTGAGCAGAGAGCCCGATGCGGGACTCGATCCCAGGACTCCGAGATCATGACCTGAGCCGAAGGCAGCGGCTTAACCCACTGAGCCACCCAGGCGCCCCTTATCTATTATTTCTTTATTCACTTATTTATTTATGTAGAGAGCACAAGCAGGGGAAGAGGCAGAGGCAGAGGGAGAGAGACAATTTCAAGCAGACTCCGCACTGAGCACTGAGCCCAACACGGAGTTAGATCCCATGATTCTGAGATCATGACCTGAGCAGAAATCAAGAGTCAGACACTTAACTAAGCCACCCACGTGCCCCCAGACCCATCTTATCACGACATCTAATTGTGTGCATGTAACATCATCACAAATTTGAAGAACATTTTCCCCATGAGCTAGGGGATCCTTCCTTTTAGCACTGTAGACCCCACTGCTAAATGAGAAAAGGTAAGGCCCCCAGAAGAATTATTAGTGCCCAACTACTGGGGTGTAAGGTGGGCCTTTGAGTTCAGTGCTGCTCACATGCAATGATGGGGGCAAAGTCTGATTACATGCTGAAGATCACCACTTAAAGGTCATGCCAGAAAACTGAATCCCGCATATCCAAGTAACCTCCTGACCATTGTCTCTCAAATGCACCTCTGACCATGTCATTTCCCTTCCCACCTACATTCTCTACCCTGCACTGAGTCAAGGTCCAGCCCTTGGCTCAATACCCAAGGCTCTGGATGTTGTTTCCCTGTAGCATCACCTCCCAGGGCTGCCCATGTGGTTCCCCACCTTTGGTCAAACTGAGCTCTGCCACCCCTGAGCTTCTGTCCTCCCCACCTAGGCTCCTGCTGTGCCCTCTGTCTCATAAGCTCTCTTGCTCACATTTTGCTTGCTGTTGCCTGCTAATATCCCATCCATCTGTAAAGACCCTTTCCAAATGCCACCTCCCTCTGAAGATTTTGCTACCCTCCCCAAATGAAGTATGCCCTTTGATCTCAAACAGGGCCAGCTTCTAGGACATAGCCTTTGAGATGCATGGCCCAGAAGTGCCTTAGCTTTCCTGTTCTGTTGGGTGATGCCTGAAAAGCTTGTTCTGTGCCTGTTGTGTGGGCAGTACCATCTCTTGCACCTAGAATGTGCTGCATGAATATCTGTGTCAGTGAGTTGATTTTGTTCTAGATTTTGTCTGACTAGCTCCCTTGAGCTATGCAAGATTCAATTCTCCCACATGCTGGGCATAATTAAAATGGCCATGTGGCCACTCTGAACCCACCGTTTGGTTTCTAGGGCACAGAGCCCCATATGGTACTGGGCACTGGTGGTCTGATCCTACCCTGCTGATTGAGATGGTTTTCATGACTTCTGGGTATTAACTCTTCTACTACTGACCCACCAGATGTCATCATACTAGGTGGGACATACTGATGCCCTTCTATGCCTGGCTTCTGATTGAAGATGAAGCGTTCTTCCACCTTACCTTGCTCACTCCCTTTTCTGAGTGACCTGTCAACAGCTGGGGAAGCCCTGTCCCATAGCAGCATCCCCTCTCCAGCTGTCAGAGAGCAGCTCTGTTTCCCAGTCTCCTCCAAAACTAGCCACAGGCTTTAAGAGCTTAGTAGCCAAACAAACAAAATTGTCCTAGTGGTCAGCCTGAATTGAGGCTTAGAAACCCAGTGGTGGGCCTTAACTATTAAAACAGATGTAGGGACAGAGCCAGAGATTGGAAAACCTAGCACTCCTCTCCCAGGGTACAACTCATAGGGACAGGCAAGGGCATGGAGGTCCTGGGAGACGGGAGAGCTTGACCCACACAGGGTGCTAAGATGGGCTAGGTCATAGAGACTTTGTTCCACAGGGTGTGAAGGATTGCTGCCAAGGAGTCAGGACCCTTAGCTAGAAGTCTGCTTAGGGGAAGATTAGACCAGTATTTTCTGTGAGGGGAGCAAGGCTGGGTGTCAGGCCTCTTCTGTGTCTACTGTGGGTCACAGGCTAAGGGGACCCCTGCAACCCCCCCCCCCACCAGTAGCAGAAAATATCTTTGGTTTACTTTACTAGGCAGCTTCTTTCCAGAGGATGTGGCCCAGATTTGTAGGGGGATCCCCTGAAGCAAGACAGCATAGAGGATATGCTCTGTCCCCACTGACCAAATCCTGTGTTTCTGGCCATTGGGCCACTAAGGAGGAGACATGGTATTTGAATGGGGCTCTAGATATTGATCCAGTGCTCTGTTCTGTGATCATCCAAACCTGAAACCTCTAGATGGAGGCTGCTGCCATGACCGTGTCCGCACTGAAGAACTGTATCTGTGAAGACTCCACTCCCCCTTACTGCCCCCATCCAGGGCTAATGCAAAGTAAAAGAATCCTCTGAGGGGATCTCCCTTTCCCTGGCTTCTCAGACTTATTCAATTGCCCTGGTTGTGAGTCCTTAGGGTGTATTAGTTTCTTGTTGCTGCTGTGACAAATCACCATAAATTTAGAGGCTTAGATCAATACTGGGTTTATTCTCTTACAGTTCTGGAGTCTTACAGGGCTAAAATCAAGGTGTCAGCAGGGCTGGTAAACTGTGGCTGTTTTAGGCCACCCATTTGTGACCATTTGTTTCAGCAACCCTAGCAAGCACATAAAATTCTGTATACACCCCTATACAGCCACATACCCTTTCATACATATTCACGACATGGAATCATTTCACACACAGTCTGTCTCACATTATAAATATGGGTGATGGGTTAAAGGGAAGCAGGTCAACTTCCTGGTACCTTCAGGAAAGGAGTCAGGGTCTGTAACGAAGGAGTGTCTTGAAGGTATGGTATATACCTTTACTTACTTCATCTCACTTCGTCCTACATCAGCCTTTCCAGTATGAGGAAACTGATGCACAGAGGCATCAGAAACTGACCCAAAGACAGAGCTACAAGCCCATCCTAGACACTTTAATTTCAATTCCTGTCTTCCCCATTACTTCAGCCAGTGAGGAACTGAATGGCTGGTGTAGGCAATTCTGGGATGGCTCTTTTGGGGCACCCATTTAATGTGATGGTATGAGATGGTCCCAACCAAGGATGGTGCTGCCTTTCAGCCCTACCACAGGAGGACTCCTGGGCATGGCCTCTGCCCTGGTGCCCTGCCACACCACCCTCGGCCTTGACCCTCACACTGATAATCATGACAATGACGGCAAGGGTGGCTTTCTGCCTTTGAACACTTACTACAAGGTGTGCACTGCCTTAAGTTCTTCAAGTGCATTATCACATTTAGTACAGGGTCATTCCATGGCAAGAGATAGAGTTTTAGGACTGTTGTCTCTAAAATGAATGTTCTTATTCCCCGCATTCACATTCCACAGCACCAAATATTTCAGTAATGTCACTTTAGGCAACTTCTGCCCAGTCTAGTCTGGGGATGAGATACAGCAGTGCTAAAGTGATGTGTAGAATTACATCTAGAATTGTTCAATCACTAGACTCTACACCTGCAGCTAATACAGCACTGTATGCCAGCTATACTGGAATTACAATTTAAGAACTTAGTGGAAAAAAAAAAAGACATAGCAATGCTAACATCTGGGAAAAGTCACACCAACATTTCCAACTAGCTTTTTTCGTGCTATGAGATCAGCTCCCTCTTCTGATACCACTTCCACATATAAGGAAGCGGGTGGAGGTGGTGGTTGCCATGCTAATGACTGTGGATGGCTCTCTTCCATCAGGGGCCCAGAAAAATGCAAAATCCCTCCTCCCCTCATTTTCCATGCCGTTGGCTGGAGTGCTCTCCCCTTCATGAATCACTCTATTTCTTGATTCACCATGAGTTAATAGGGACTGCACCAAAATAGTCATTTGTGGCATTGCTATTAGAATACATTTTGGTGTTATCATTATTCCTTTATGAAATAAATGTTTCTTATGGCCTGTTGGGTGCCAGCTGCTCTGCTGGGTACTGCAAATGCAAAGATAAATAAGACACAGTTCTTGCCATCAGGATGTTCAGCGTAGTGCTATTTATGCGTGTGATGTATAAAGTTGGTTAAATAAAGACAGACACCTGGTAGGTCTGTTAGCTGCAAGACACCACTGATAGGTATAAATAAGAAAAAGCTAATTGAGATGGGATTTTAGTTTTAAAGCTGTCTGAAGTATTAGAATGAGCGGCTATAAAGACTGGGAAGACTCAGTTGGTAAAATTTGGCATGGCCAAGACCATGCTTTCATGAGGACAGCCCAGAGACAAGAGAGTAATTCTGATCATGCGTGGATGGTACCTAACAAGGCTGAGGTAGGATGTCAGGTCCACAAAGCCCTGGGACTAGAATCCTATCTTTGCCAATGAACAAAAACCATTCGCTGAGCAAAGGCAGGTGACTGTCACCTTTACTATCACCCAGTAGCCCAGACTGCTTTTTTAGGATCAGGCCAACTGCAGTTACCGGTCACCATAATAGAATTGTCTTTGGGAAAATCATATCTGACAAGAATTAACTGGCCTTAGAGTTTCCTTTCCATGGTCACATTACAGAAAAGTACATTTGCCTTTTCGGTGGGACACCTCTTCCTTTTCACCTCTCCAAATTCTTCCAGTTGTCTAAACCCGCCTCAACTCCCCTCTTTTCTCGCAGTTGTCCCTTGTGTTGGTATGACCCCCTACTCTGTGCTCCTTCGTATTTGGGGTTGGTTCCATACGCTTTCAGCACTGGTGACTTGTGCTCTGACGTTGTTCTTTATTTCTTATGCCTCAGTGGAGACATGAACCCTCCGTCTATCTAATGAGTGGAGCTAAGGACCAGTTCCAGATCACCCTCTTCATCAACCTTTCCATCTGTTCCTTTTCATGGCCTCCTTCTTCCTGGGAATCTCTTTTCTTATCTAGCTGTCTCACTTTTTTTTTTTTTTCTGGTCTCCTCTCTTCCCACCCTTATCACTGAGCAAAACAAGCTGAAATGGTCAGAGGTTTTTACTACCAGGTTTTACTGGCAAACAGGGTAAATATAACAATCTGAAAAAATGATAAAAATTTATTAGAATCTTCCAAAGGAATATAGCCAGGCTACTCCTGCTCTCCATTGAAATTGAAATAAAGCTAGCTAACATTCAGTCTTTCTTAGCCTTTCAGGCTAGATATCCCCTTTAATGTGGCTTCTGGAATCCATGTATCACATCATTATTTTTACCACTCCATATCTACGATGTTTTCAGTAAGTCCTGGATACTAAAAAATAGGTAATTGTGGGACCTGCTCCCTTTCAGTCCCATAGAACAGACCCCAAATGACTGTACCTGCTCTGGACCATAGGATCATTCACCCTATTTCACATCTTCCGTGGGAAGAATAAATAAACCAAAAATAAGAAATGACATCATATTTCTCAATGTCCCTCTGCCTCAAGTGAATCTATGTTAATCCCCGGCACTCAATCAGCAGATAATGAGCCGCTTGAAAGTTGGAACTAGATTTTAAACATCTTAACACCTCACACATTGCTATATATTTAGGTTCCTTCTTTCTTTCTTGACTAATACAACTCCTCATTGTTCAAGACACCAGCTCAAGCATCATCTTCTCTTCAATCTCCCCTCACTACTCTTTTCCTCTTCCCCTCCTGAAACTTTAGGCAGCATTAACTGCCTTCTCCTCTCTGTTCCCTCCCTGGTTCATTCACGTTTCAAATATGGCACTCATTCCACTTTTAATGTTGGTTTAATGTACACTGGATGGGTTATAAAATGATCCTCCTCCTCCAGTTGGCTGTGAGCTGTCCTGTGGCCCATTTTATATGTATCCACAGCCCCCATCACAGCCTGTGAGTTGTAAAGGTGCCCAAGAAATGCTTTTCCAATGGAATGTTTTGATTGGATAGTACAGAGAGCCATGAGATGACATTTGTCTTTCATGTCCTAGAGAAAACATAAATAGACTCAGGAATGAAGGTACCTTAACAGTGCAGGGAACCACACAGAGATTCCATCATTATCACCATCGCCACCACCACTGCCATCCTCCTCATGACACCCAGCAAACCCCAAACGTGGCAGACGATAGCATGAATCCTTCCTGTTTTGCTCAGATGGCTCTGAAGCCTGTGTCCCCCAACGGAAAGAAGCAGCTTTGGGAACCAGAGGGCCTGTGTCACCCAGGATGTACATGAAGCAGAAATCATTCAAGGAAAATTTCAGTTTTGATTTAATACTATTGGAAGAGACTTCTCCATGGGTCTCTCATTTCTGTAAGTCTGACCAGTGAGGCACAGCTTACCCTTTTTTCTGGAAAGTCTTTCCAGGAATGCTTGTATAGACAGCCCTCTTGGAAGCTAGAGATGCCGTCCCTCTCTGGAGCAAGGTGCCCCACACTGACCACCCTTTATAAAGGATTCGGGCTCCACAGGTTCAGAGTTCCTCTCCTGTGATACAACCTACTATGCGTGCAGGTGGCATCTGGCCCTATCATACGACCCCAGTGTCGGCAGGGGCTTAGAGTAAGCACGCTGACACTCTGACTACTGCTATTGCTATGAGTGACAGATTGTTCTTCTTGTCGGACCTGGGAGTCTCATGGCCTCTGCATGCATCCACGAGCTTGCGGTAAGGGAATTTGATAGTTGTACATAGGCAAAAATGTCACACCTCTCACAGCTCCTGACACTATCACCCCCACCAGGATTTCTTGCCTTTAATGTGTCCTGACTTGCCCCTCTGTGAGGAAGACAAACACTCATCAGTGATAAGCTGCAAATACTTATAAAGGAAACCGATTTGGGGGTAATTATCACACCCTCCAACAAGCTATTGGTATGCGGTGATGTCCCCACGGAAGATGTGAAATAGGGTGAATGATCCTATGGTCCAGAGCAGGTACAGTCATTTGGGGTCTTCTATGGGACTGAAAGGGAGCAGTCACATGTCCCAATGACTGGCAAGGTCCCCGTTCATTGATCTGAATGTTTTCAAGCAGCATTTCTTGAGCAGTGACTGCCTACTGCTCAGAAGTAGGGTACTATCTTAATGAGATTTTCCAGAGGTTTGTTATTCTCTTTCATTTATTCAAGCAGGCCACTGTTTGCTTCTTTATGAGTCTGTTTCAAAAGGGTATTTAAGGCAGTTTGCAAGGGTCTGTAGAATTCAATAGTGCCTACCTTAGAAGAGAAAAAGAGAAGGGTGGGGACATAAAAGGAAGCCAGAAACAAGTCTTGGAATCTGTAACATAATTAAAGCTGTTATGTAGGCACCAAATATTTGGCTCTAAGCATTTTTAGCAGCTGAAGAGAAAAGTGAAACCTGATTAGTTACACAATCTAAAGAGACCATCAGATTAAAAAAGGGAAACATTTGCACCCCAGAAGTTGACTTGCAAGAGGAATGTGACAGTCACTGCAAGGAAGTACAAAGCCCCATGGGGACCCTTCTCCCTTCCATGAAAAAATCCTAAGCCACTAGGGACAAGCAGCAACTCCCAACCATCTACCCCATTACTCTGAGCAAGGTGAAGACACCATGTAGCTAGAGAAAGAGAAAAGAGAAAATACCTATCTTTCTGGGGGAGATGGAGAAAA
Source organism: Mustela nigripes (assembly GCF_022355385.1). Lineage (NCBI taxonomy): Eukaryota > Metazoa > Chordata > Mammalia > Carnivora > Mustelidae > Mustela > Mustela nigripes. Next base: position 112,448,450 of record NC_081560.1, read on the forward strand.
CAGTCATAGATCCAAACTGTCTGAAGCTCCCTACTGCTGGAGAAGGCAAGGACAACTGGAAAATGCCCAGGAAATCTGGAAAGGGGCTAATCAATTGACATGGCTCAGCCTAGAAAGAATCAGTGAGCTCTAAGAATGGTCCATAGAAATTGTTGAAAATGTAACATAGAGAAGAGGAATGATTAAAGAAAAAAGAACAGATGATCCAAGATCTATAGAATAATATCAGTGTAACATAAGTGTACTTGGAATTCCAGAAGGACAGGAGAGAGAGAGAACAGAGCAAAGGAATTATCTAGAGATTTAATATAAGGGAATTTTTCAAAAACAATAAAAGACATCCACCCATAAATCTAAGTAGCTCAGAGAATCCCAAGCAGGATATGAACATGTAAACTTTTTTCCATTACTGCTGTCTCCTAATTCAAATCCCCATCTTTATAGCCCAACCCTCCAGTTGGTCTTCCTGCCTCCACTCTTGTCCCCCTACTATGCAGTTTGTAAACAGCAATTAGAATAACTTAAAATAAATAAACATCACTCCCCAGCTTAAGAGCCTCCAGCTGTCTCCCTGCATTTACCATAAAATCCAACCTGTTCCCTGTGGCCTGCCAGGACCTGAGTCCTCTTCACCCTGCCTATCTCTCTGCTCTTGCTACTTATTCATCTTTTTAAAAATTACACTGCAAACACAGGGGCCCATTTTTGTTCTATAAACACATCAGGCATCTTCCATCTCTGGCTTGTTTACCTTGTGGCACACACTGCCTTTAGAACTGGGCAGGCCTGGCCAATTCTCATCTAGTTTTCAAGTCTTGCTTTTTCAACCTTCCTCCCCCAAAGAAGTCCTTCTAATCACATTATTTTACTCCCATCTTAATGGATATCAAAAATTATCCAATATCCACTAAGAAATCATGCAATATAAAAAATTGCCCAATTTATTTATTTGTGCATTTGTTGATCGTCTTTCTCTTGGAACTATGTTTATGCTCTTTGTGGGAAGAGAACACATCCTTCCGTGGCCTCAGTGTTTAGAATGGTACCTGGTATGGTATAGACCTTCAAGATTTACATGTTGATTGAATAAATAATTAATTGAATTGAAGAATAAATGCTCATTAGAAGCACAAGTTCAGAAAAAGGACTTAAAGGTCAAAAGGCACCATCAGCTTTTTAGTTACCCATAGTTAAGTACTAGAAATTACTTTTAGTTCTGTGGGTATACCACTCAGCTGATGGGTATTGCTAGCCATATGGCAACACATAATTTATTGAGTGATGATAAGCCACAGTTTTCATTTTAAGAGGTCTCTCATTTCTGATTATTCATGTTTTATTGGATTCCCTGTTTTACTACTGCCACCTAGAATCAAATTATTAACAAGGATTGAGAGTTTGGACAATATTTGTACGAATATTTGCCTACTCTCCTAGCACAACCTTGACCTCATTTTAAAAAACTATGTACCGTCTGAACAGATTTTTCAAATGACATGTGACCAAGGCCCCTGCTGGCAGGTGCCAGGGTTCCTGTCTGCTATGTCTGTCATTTAGACCTCTTCCACACTGTCGAGCTCACTAGCCCCACCTCACCTGTCTTTGTCCCTTCTGGACCATTCCCTACTCTCACCTCCAAACCACTTAACCCCTCTAGAGCCACCTGGAGAATGAAGAAGGGGGGCTATGTGATCTGTTCTGTTCTCTCCAGCCCTCAAACTCTCTCTCTCTCTCTCTCTTTTTTTATTTTTTATTATTTTTTTTAATTTTATTTATTTATTTGACAGAGAGAAATCACAAGTAGATGGAGAGGCAGGCAGAGAGAGAGAGAGAGAGAGAGAGGGAAGCAGGCTCCCTGCTGAGCAGAGAGCCCGATGCGGGACTCGATCCCAGCACCCTGAGATCATGACCTGAGCCGAAGGCAGCGGCTTAACCCACTGAGCCACCCAGGCGCCCTCTCTCTTTTTTTTAAAAAGGATTTTGTTTATTTGTCAGAGAGAGACACACAGTGAGAGAGGGAACACAAGCAGGGGGAGTAAAAGAGGGAGAAGCAGGCTTCCCACTGCGCAAGGAGCCCAGGCCCCTGGGATCATGACCTGAGCCAAAGGCAGACGCTCAACAACTGAGCCACCCAGGCACTCCTCAAACTCTTTTATGCTTTTTATTCTAAACAGGATGTTTGTCTCTTCCTCACCCGTTAATTTCCATTTTCTGCTGCTCCATTACAGTTGAATGAAAGAGGGGTTGTGTCCCACTCTCTGTCTGTACCTTTAAAAATATTTCTTTCATTCATAATTACTCTTTAGATGATGCTGTACACATGTGCTTTTGTTCAGATACGTACACAGCATTCTATTACATTTTTATAGTTAATCAAAATGTACAGTGAAGAAATTTAAAGGATCATCTTTTTTCCAGGATCATTTCACAACTTGCAGTGCAACTTTAGCAAGCCCCTGTGCCTGGATTTCCTCATCTGCACAATGAGGAGGCTGGAATTTATGATGTCTGCTGGAAAACAGCCTATTCCAGGAATTAAAAATTGTAAACCCTGCACAGTTCTTGCTTTCTAAGAGGAAGTTCCAAGTGGGGAGGGGCAAATTCACACCCCCCCACCTCCTCTCCAATGTCACCTGGATTCTCCCTTGCCCCTTGAGGTTCCATGGTTTTGATACTTCCAACCTCCACCATTCCCTAGGCAGGCCCTTCAAAACTGGCTCAAGAGTGGATAAAGCACTCTCTTTGCTTCTTTATAGAACAACTAATTAGCAAACCAAAAGGAAATGCAGAGATACCAACAGTCAGTGGGTTTCTCTTCAATCCAGGAAAGCAGCAAAGATCAGTTGTCCAGCGTTTCTTTCTCCCAAGACACCCATGCTGGAGCCCAGGAGGGCCCAGATGGCTCTGCACACACTTCGACTTCTCAGAGATTCCTGCTCCTCTGGGTCCTTGAACACTGCCTTGTCTACCCGCATGCAGAATTTGCTGAACCAAAGATTCTGTTTAGTGCCAGAGTAATTAAGTAAGACTCTCTGGTTCAGTCTACGCAGACTCCTTAGGGTCCATGTGTCAAGTATCTTCAGGCTTGAGGGGCACCCCATTTCTCAGATGACTTGCACAGTTAGAATGGTGGGCCCAGTGCCCTGGGCCCCAGAAAGCATCCCCATCAGGGTTTTTCAAATACTAAAGTACGTATGAGTCAACATGGGATCTTGCTGACATGCAAATCCTGAGTCCGTGATTATGACTGCAGCAGGTCTCATGAGTCTACATTTCCAACAAGCTCCTGGGTGCTGCTGCTCAGTGGACCACACTGTGGTCACAGGTCCTAGTCAAGAGGTCAGAACACTGTTTCCCTACAGAGGACCAGACGGTAAATATTCTCGGCTCTGCAGTCCACAGAGCCCTGTTGAAGCTACTCCCCTCTTCCAACTGCCACTGCTGGCAAAGGCAGCCCTTGGCAATATATAAACAAATGAGCATTGTTGTGTGCCAATAGAACTTTATTTACAAAAACAGATGGTGGGCGATAGTTTGTCAACCCTTTCCCTGATTTGTCTCAGAGAGGAAGAGAAAGCTCCCCTCTGGAACACTCCACATGGTTAACATCCACAGCTAAAGTCTCATCACCATGAATATCTATCCACGCAAAGGATACCTAAAATACGAAACCTCAACCATGGAGTGACACCACGGTATGACAGTAGGAAGTAGATCTACCACTGGTAATGTCCTTTTGCATTCCTCAAGGTTTTCCTAAATTCTAAACCCTTCTATGTCTACGAACAGTCTTCAAAAAGAAGGTAAAAGCAGTTCAAATTTATGGGTTTTTGCCTTCTTCTCTGAAACCCACTTTCTGTTTTCCAAATGTGTGGAATGCTGAGGGAGGCATACCTTCCAAAGGCTGTTAACATAAGGGTTCTTTTTAATAATTCTTCCGAAATTCCCAACCTTCTTGGAATTAAATCAAACGTGGGGCTGGGCTGTAGCCCAGGTGGCTTTGAAAACATGGTGATGTTAGCATAGAGAGGGTGGTTTGAGAGGATGTGGTAGACTTTAGTTATAAGAATAAGCTCATGTTTCCAGAAGTTGAAGCAGATTACTCATTGGTTCTTCCAACCTGGGGCAGGTGGAATGGAAGCCATTTAGACCTTAGCCTTCATTTCTGAGAACTTCGGAGGTGGTCAAAGATTCAACCTCTCAAAAATCTAGGTTTTCACTCAGATTGTGCATATTTCCGTGCCACGTGCTTTGAGGACCCTGATGCATTGCCCTCCCAAAGCACTGGTCTTAGAATCGGCAGCTAGTGTACAGCAATCAGCCATAGAGTGGTAGGACTCAGTCCTCCCCAAAGAGTTTTACCAAGTACTTCTTTCTACGGAACTCTCTATCCCCCATCCAACCCCACCCTAAAATGCCCTCAGGTCAGCCCTGAAGGCTTAGTCTTTTCATAGGCCTTCAAATCAAGAGGGGTACTTGGGCAATAGCTGCTCAGATCAAACCAACTTTTGAGAGAAGGCAGATCGCCAACTAGTAGTTAAAAATATAAAAATCTAGATCTAGATTTAAAAATCGATCTAACAATAATGTGATGAAAATAGGAAACTAATTATGAGAAACAAGGTAATCCACCTTATTTTCACTCCCCATGGTTCCTTCTACATGGATTTTTTATTACTTACATAGTTTTTCTATTGGGAGAAAATAGGTATAAACTTTATGGAAGGCAATTTGGCAACATTAAATATCTTAAGGCCAGCAATCTTTTCACATAGCATCTCCATATTTAGAAATTTAACCTGAGGAAATAATTAAGAGCATAGGCATAGATTTTTTTTTTTTTTTTGAGCATAGGCACAGATTTGATTAGAAAGATGTTTATAGCGGCAAAAGACTGAAAACAACCTAAAGTCCGGCACTGACACTTTGATCAAATAAAATATTAAATCCTTATGAAGGAATGGCATGCAGTCATCAGAAATGATGTACATTAACTGACAGGAAATATATTTATATCGTATTATTAAAGAAAAAGAGGATACAAATGTATGATAGAATTCTACAAGAAAAACCTAAAACAAATTTTTTTCGTCTCCAAATTAGAATGTACGACCAGTATTCAATCAAGTAAGTGTACTTCTGATCATAGTTCAGCCATGATTACATGTTCTGCCTTTCTTATTTTTGTGTTTTTTCTTTTAATGGAGGAATCTTTCCTCGGAGGCGCTAAAGGGGAAATGCCTTTCCTTATCCCTTTTATAAAACAAGGTAGGAATACAGTGCTGAGAAGCCACGTGCCATTTGGCAGAACCTCAGGACATGAGAGGAGCCTGACATCTTGTTTTCCCTGAGATTTCCAGACCTTATCACCTCCTTTGCTCTTGTGAAGTGATGACTCATTAGGAACGGTAATCCTAGGGTATCAACAAGATTTCGTTTATTTTTAATTATTATTATTATTTTTTTAATGTACTGGACCTTATTCAGGGTGATTTTTTTAAAGATTTTATTTATTTATTTGACAGAGATACCAAGTAGGCAGAGAGGCAGGCAGAGAGAGAGAGGAGGAAGCAGGCTCCCTGCCAAGCAGAGAGCCCGATGTGGGGCTTGATCCCAGAACCCTGGAATCATGACCTGAACCAAAGGCAGAGGCTTTAACCCACTGAGCCACCCAGGCACCCTACAAGATTTCATTTTAATACTGTCTTATTTTCCAGGGTTCTCCAAAGGTTTCTAAAGAAGGATTTATCCTGCATTTTATACCTCAGTTCAGGAATCAATTTCTACCCATTTTACATTTTATTTATTTAGTTATTTATTTATTTTAGATTTTATTTATTTGACAGAGACAGCGAGAGAGGGAACACAAACAGGGGAGTGGGAGAGGGAGAAGCAGGCTTCCCGCTGAGCAGGGAGCCTGATGCGGTTGATCCCAGGACCCTGAGATCATGACCTGAGCTGAAGGCAGATGCTTGACCTGAGCCAAAGGCAAATGCTTAAGGACTGAGCCACCCAGGTGCCCCAGTTTCTACTCATTTTAATTTCAGGGTTAACCATTTGCACCCAGCAGATGTTACGGAAGACTTGGTTGACATTCTGTGACATGTCACTCTATGGGAGAGAAAGAGCTCACAATGATCCTTTCCCCCTGCTTCAGGACAATTAGAGTTCCATCATGAATAGGCAAAAAGAAGCTCTCCTGAAAGCTTCCCCTCTGTGTCCTATCTTTCACAACATGTTTCTTCACATCAGAAGTTCTTTGAAATGATTAATACTTTTCCAGAAGAACCATCTAAAAATGTGTTATAATAACCAACATATAGAAGCAACCCAAGGGTCCATCAATAGATGAATGGATAAAGAAGATATGGTACATGCATGTGCACACACACACGTGTGCGAATATTACTCAGCCATAAAAAGAATGAGACTTTGCCACTTTTGCCAACGTGGATGGACCTTGAGGGTATTATGCTCAGTGAAATAAGTCAGAGAGGGGTTTCTGGGTGGCTCAGTGGGATAAGCCTCTGCCTTCAGCTCAGGTCATGATCTCAGGGTCCTGGGATTGAGCCCCACATCGGGCTCTCTGCTCAGCAGGGAGCTCGCTTCCCCCTCTCTGCCTGCCTCTCTGTCTACTTCTGATCTCTCTCTCTCCTTGTCAAATAAATAAATAAAATCTTAAAAAAAAAAAAAGAAAAGTCAGAGAAAGACTACTACCACATGATTTAATTAAAAGTGGATTCTAAAAAACAAATAAAAAAAAGAAAACTCAGACTTATAGATGCAGAGAACAGAGGGGTGGTTGCCAGAGAGGAAGGGGTTTGGGTGTGTGTGAAATGAGTGAAGGGAATCAAGAGATACAAACTTTCAGTTATGAAATAACTAAATCATGAGGATATAATGTACATGCTGGGGCAATACAGTCAGTAGTATTGTATTAACTTTGTATGGGGACAGATGGTAATTTAGATGTGTTGTGGTCATTTCACAATGTATATAAATGTCAAATAATGTGAAGCTAATAGAATATCATATGCCAATTATACTTCAATAAGAAATTAAATTCGTAAAAATGTGTTTAGCCCAAACCTAAAGTTTTTTTTTTTAAGATTTTATTTATTTATTTGACAGAGACCACAAGTGGGCAGAGAGGCAGGCAGAGAGAGAGGAGGAAGCAGGCTCCCCACTGAGCAGAGAGCCCGATTAGGAGCTTGATCCCAGGACCCTGAGACCATGACCTGAACTGAAGGTGGAGGCTTAACCCACTGAGCCACCCAGGTGGCCCTAAACCTAAAGTTTTTACACTGTTTTCAAAAGGTGATAATCAACCTTGTTTTAAAATAGATTTCAGTGTCACTTAGAGTTCTATTTGCTAAAAAATCACTAATTAGATGACAAACTCTGGTCACACTTGTGAGGAATTAGAGCAGGGCCTTAATGAAGGCTTCTGAAGTCACAGGCATGTTAGGGAAGTATTTCTGTCCCAAATCTAGTTCTGATAGTACCATAAGGCTTTGTCATGGCTGCTGGGATTTTTGGATGATAAAAACAGAGGCTTTAAGTTTCACTGAACTTAAACTGTCCCGGTGGGTCTGTGAAATTGAGTGTTCCAGTTTCTCTTTCAAAAGTAGCTACCCTCACAGTGGAGGTCTAGAAGCCTGTCCACAAAACCAGACCAAACGTTCCACTTGCGCTCCCTGGCCCCTCATCGAGCGCCTCATAGTGAGCATTCAATGACTGTCCTTTCTGTAGAAGAATGGCACCTGCTAAAAGATAACAGGAGAACTTCTATTCATTCTTGAAAAGTATCTCACATCATTCCTTCTGGATTTGGGAGGATGTCTTAGTTCCTTGAAGCTGTGGCATTACATATAAAATTGAGACACTAGACTCTGTGTAGTCCTGTTTCCCACACATAACTTTCCCACTTTGTTGAGCAAATATCACCTGTGCTTAAAATATTTCCTCATAACTTTGCATTGTTGGTTGAGGATAGAAATGTTCTAAAAGTGCTATGGATACCAAGGGAGGGATGACCAGTGATTTTTTTTTCCTGCATAATCTTGGTTCTCAAAACCATAGATCATTATCCAACTTACTTTTCCTGGCAAGAATCTTAGTCTTTTAAGATTGCATGCTCGGGGCGCCTGGGTGGCTCAGTGGGTTAAAGCCTCTGCCTTCGGCTCAGGTCATGATCCCAGGGTCCTGGGATCGAGCCCCGCATCGGGCTCTCTGCTCAGCAGGGAGCCTGCTTCCTCCTCTCTCTCTCTCTCTCTGCCTGCCTCTCTGCCTACTTGTGATCTCTGTCAAATAAACAAATAAAAACTTTAAAAAAAAAAAAAAAAGATTGCATGCTCCTCTCAATTCATGTTGGTTTCCGCTCTCCACTAAGCCTAAAGATTTAGATGGCAACACCTAGAGTTAATTCTGGCCTCTAGGCTGTGAAAATGTAAGAGCTCGTGAAATCTGAATGTGAACTTACACCTCTTGTCTTGATCACAGCCTTTTTGCAAAAGATTTTATTTGTGAAATGATGTCTCCTGCAAATTTCCTACTCCAAGGTGGATGTCTGATGTTTTCCCCATTTCTTTTCTGATTTTTTATTTGAAAATGTTAAATTATAATAATAGCACACACATTGTAGCAGATGAAATGATATAGTAACTAAATACAGCAGATCTATGAGAGGAATGCTTAGTTCCTTCTCTTCTCATCTATGCTACCTTTTTTGTCCATTTCCAGTTGTATGATGCAAGGTAAGCATGGCAAATTGCTTATTTTCCCATGTCTTTCCTCCTCAAGCAGAATGCATAGTTCCTGATGGGCCATTCAGAGACCTCTGCCTCTTTGGGGGGTGAGAGTTTACTGGAAAGAGGATATTGAATGATAAGTGTACAAATTTTCAGATATAGTTGTATTCATCAGACAAGGGACTCTAACTCTGTTAGGCCAGAATCATTGACCTTGGGAACTGTGAGTGCAGTTGTATGGCTTGGCCTTTGGATAGAAAATTAAGGTGAAAATTCATTAGGAGAACTGACCCCACTCTTGCCTGGGAACCTGAACAAGGATGTGACCTGATATTGAGGATTCTCCCTCCCAAGGACAGGTACCGAGGACACACTGACAGGCAAGAGTTGGCACTTAGAGTCTGTTCCTTTTTCACTAGGGAGGTGGCAGCCCCAGGCAAGTCAGTGGGGAAGAAGGTGTGCAGCAGCCTGCAGAGGAAAGTATGGCTTGCTCTGCAGGGCCCCCATACTTCTGCTGCCATTAGGGGCAGAGTCCCAGCAAGGCAAAGTCTCTGGGGGGAAATGATGTTCCCTTCTTAAAAGGGCACACACCCAAATTCTCAAATAAGGCCCACAAGGAATTATGTCTTCCCCAGAGGTATTCTGGGGCTAGAAAGTGCTGGAGACTTCTTGAGAAAGTAGGCAAGTTTCTGCTCTGGAAGCTGAGGGGAATTCTGCTCTGTAGGAATTAGTGTGTCCTCTCACTGACGGCTAGGATAGAATCCTTGCTGCCTTCAGGGAAGATGAACCAAGAGTGGGGAAACATCAGACATTTTCCTGCAAGTGGGTGGGAACACTTGCATTTAAAAAATCTTTTTCCACTGAGGAAGGGGGCCCTGAATATCATAATTCCGGAAGGGCTGTCAGGGTAATTTATAAGTCAACTTTGGGAGTGAAAAAGCTCTGCTTCTGCATTCTGGGTGCCCTCTGTGCAGAATCATACACTGTCAGGGGGAAGGGGATCACCTAAGTCATCTTTCCATGCTCTTCTCCTTCCCCACACCTGGTTCAGAGTATCTGGATTCATTTCAGCGTTTGTCAAATAAATGATGAGGGAATGAATGAATGAAGTAAATCCTGCCTTCTGCCATCTCTCCAGGGAAGAGGCCAGGCACTCTTCTCGCACCTTCTTCTTTGCACCTGTGCGCCCCCGCCCTGCCCAGCCTGTGCTCACCTTGTGCTGTTTCCACATGGCTCCCAGCGGCTTCACCTCGTGCTTGCCGTGACGGCCCTCCTCCAGGCACAGATAGCACACCGGGGTTCGGCAGCTCACGCAGTACATGCTGTAGTTCTCCATTTCGTGTTCGGGGCACGTAGGGAACTTGCGGGCCGCGCTGCCCCCCGCCGCGCCGGCGCCCCCCGGGCTCTTGCAGCCGCCGCCTCCGCTGGGGGCGCCCTGGGCCGCGCCTGGGGATGCTGAGGCGGCCTCAGCAGGCGCGGGCGGCGGCGGCGGCTGCACCAGGCGATGCTTAGCGAAGGGTCCGCGGGATGGATGGCATTTGAGCTGGCAGGCAGCGCAGTAGAGCACGTCGCACTGCTCGCATAGCGTGGCGGCCGGTTCAGGCGGGGTGCGGTCGCACAACTGGCAGATGGCCACTGCAGCGGCTGCGGACGCCCCATGCACTGCCCCGCGGCCCTGCTGGTACCGTTGCACGATGGCCTCGAGCAGCCGATTTCGCTGGAAGCCGCGCAGGCCTCGGTGGTCCAGGGACGCGCTGCGGTGGCACTGCGGACACGTGATGGAGCTTGAGGAGGAGGAAGACAGCGAGGAGCAGGCGGCACCCCGGGCCGCGGCGGCCGAGGAGCCAGGCGGTGCAGGCACCATGGGCAGCACGCGAACCCCGTTGGGGGACTTGAGGCTCGGGGTGTAGGAACCATAACCACTGTCTGTCTCACTGTACAAGCTCAGCTTGTCCGCGTGGTCCCCACCACCTCCCGCACCGCCGCCCAGGCCGCCAGCTGCGCTCCCGCTCGCGCCGCCGCAGGCTGGGCCAGCCGCAGCGTCGTGGTCCAGAGGGGGCGCCGCAGCGGCGCCGGCCGGTAGCCCGGAGCCCCGGGAGTGCAGGAGTGGCTGGGGCAGGTGCTGCTCACCGTCCGGTGTCTGCACAGCGATGGTACGAGCGCAAGGAAGGCAGACGTTGTGGGAACAGGGCAAGATGATGGGCTCCCGAAACAGGGAGCCGCACACGGGGCACTTCAGCTCCTCCTCCATCGCGGCGCGGGCAGACCGAGCTGCTCAGGGTGGGATGTGGAACGACCCGAGCTCCAGAGACAGGCGGAGGGGACCAAGCGTGGTTAGCACCGGAGAGACTGCAAGCGAGGGCATTACACAGACATGACCACTTCACAGCCCGGGGGCACGCCCCTCTCTCTGTCCTGGGGCCACCGCCTAAGGACCACTGGGGGCAAGAGACGGGAGGGGGTCCTCACCTCCTGCCTGCGAGGCTCCTGCGCCAGCGGCTTCAACCTGCGGGCAGAGTCCAGAGCCAGTCGGCTGCCCTCGCGATGGCCTGAGAGGCGCTCGAGGTGATGAATCAGCACTAGCGCCGCCGCCGGCTGCAGCGCGCGTCTCCTCTGCACATCAGGACCAGCGGCCGGGCTGCCGTTTCTAGCTGTTCTGTTTCAGCCCCTCGTCTCCAGTGGGCAGCTGCTCAAGGGCTCCCTTTTGCCCCTGCCCCGCCCCAATCAGAGCGATCCGTAGGCGAGAAGGCGGGTGAGCAGGCCGCTCGGCCGCGGGGCTGGGTTCAGCACCACGAGGCGACGGACAGCGCCCAGAGCGGGCGGAGGAGCCCCGGTTCCCCGCGCGCGGACCGAGGGGCCGCCACCTGGCGTGCGGGGTCGCCGCTCCAGCGACTGTCTCGGCGGAGCCCGACGGCTCGGGGACCTTCGCTCGCCGCCCTCTCCGGCGGCTGCTGGTTCGGGGCAAATGCGCCCTGGGGCTTTTCCCCCCCCGCAAGGATTGACCCGCTTCCTGGGTTCGCTGCTGCCGCTCCTGCGGCGCCTCTGACCTTGGCCGCGCGACGCTGCAGCCGGCGGGCGGAGGGCGAGTGCCCGGCTGGCTCGGGAATCCCCTCCCCGCCTCCCTCCCGCCGCCGCCGCCGCCTCCCTGCGCGGCGTGCTGAGGAGTTGTAATTTCCAGAGCAGCGAGTAGTGGGGGGCGGGGGGAGCCAAGGAGGCGTCAGCTCAGCGAATAAGGGCTCGCCTTTTGCTGCGACGGGAGTCAAGGGCCAATTTTAAGGGTTTCGTGGAGAGGATCATTGTTAATACTAATGTATTATTTGGATGGAGATTGCACCTCGAATTAGTGCAACGCCCTGCCCCGCCCCGCCCCTGCCGTCCCCTCCGGTGCCCGCTCCGCGCTCCCACCCATCACCATACAAGGGTAGAAGGGGCCCTAAATAGCCAGTTGTTTACAAATGGATAGGTGGCATGGTTTGACAGGCGCTTCCTGGATCTACGATGGAGCAAAAAATGCAAGTCACAAAATGTCGGACAGCCTGAAGTCAAAGGGTGAGGTTTTATTTACGGATGGAACCACAAGCCATTTTCGGTCTTGGTTTCAACCCCGAGTTCTCGTCCGCGGTCGATTCCAGTCGTCCATACCGACTGAGGACAAGATAGGATTTCTAAAACGGGACTCCCTGGAGAAACGCGGAAACGCGTCAGTTTAGGCCCCTTGGCCCTTGGAACAGAGCGCCCGGGACCCAGTCCTAGCCCGCGGCGGATGGGGCTGCTTGGGGCCGGCGGGAAGTCGGCGAGCAGAGGTGTTAATTTTATGAATGGGGAACTCTCCATGCCAGCCGCGAGCTCCGGGAACAGCCTCCCACCCGCGGCCCTAGCTGTTTCGTCTGCTCTCCGCTGTTCTCTCTCAGCTGCGGAGGGAGGCCGCGGGCTCGGTGGGTGTCGGTGGGTGGGGATAGCAGAAGGAAGGGCTCGCGGCGCGGCAGGCGCTGCCTACGGAAGAGTCACCAGGGATGAAACACACAAATTAGGAAATCGTTTGTTTAAAAATGATATGAATATTGAAGTCACGCCTCCCCCGTTCTCAGATTTTCCATTACTCCAAACAAAGACAAGATAGGCGCCACCGAGCAAGGCGTGGAGACTCGGCGTCTGCTAGTCACCCGGAGAGGGAGCTGCTCGGGCTGGCGGGGTATAGCAGGAAAAGGCTGCAGCCCTGACTCCGGCTCCGTGTCTAAGGACAGGGATCCCTCACAGGTAGACCACTGGGGGAGAGGGGTGGCCCCCACCTTTGGGACTGCCAGGTCCTTTACTGACCTGTCGCCCCACACGGAGCAACTTGCTTACGCTTTCCTAGTCTCTGATCTTGCATCTGTTAAGCGAGTCAAATTATGTATGTGAACTAAATGAAGTAATCCTGAATACAAATTGTATCGCCTTCTTCCGGCTTCAACATCCTGCGACTCTAACGGGTGGTTTTGCACGGAGCCGCCTGGCCTCAGGTTGTCTTAAGGTTGAAGCGCAGGCAGGTCAGTCTCCTGCCAGATAGAGCCCCACGGAGGATAAGAGACCTGACTTGACTTCCCTTCAGCTACAGAGAGCTTAGAATAATTAATTATTTAACCAGGTATCAAGTCCCAAGGTGGGAGATGGTGACAAGCCTGTCCTAATCCACCGTCTATAGATAAAGCCATAATGAGCTGGATCCTGCCTGCAGCGCTTTGATAAGCCTTCAGGAAAGTGGCTACAGTATCAAGTTGTGGAAGCCTGGCATGAGTATAGGTGGGTCTATGACTGAATGCACTTGAAGATGCATTTCTTGTGATTTCTGCATTGTGATTGCTCCGTGCAGCCCAGCCTCCTGGTGACTACAAAGAAAGTAATAACCTCTTACAATTCCAATGTAAACAGCCCCCTTCCCCAAGCAGTCATAAACCTGAGGCCCACTCTTTGTCATTTTCAGACCAAGGTAAACTGCTTAGGGACATTAGGAGGGCTGCTGGAGGGGTACGTAAATCTTTCCCTCTACAGAGGACCTACAATTCCAATATCCCTGTCACTCAGGCTGAGCATGATTTTGTTTCCCTTGGGGAGGAAGCTCATCTGATACACCAGAGTTGAACACCTCGGCATTTCTCACACATCCTCCATCCCCACCACCCCAGTTCCACAACCTATCAGCTTAGTCTCATGCTGCACTGTTGCTAAGGCATTGCTCACTTGGGGGATTGGTATTCTACAGCTGCTTTATATGAGCTGAGGTTACCCAGCTAGATCCAGCATTTCACTGTATAGAACCATAATTACTAACAATTGTCAACATTGCCTATAAAAAGCCCTCTTTCCGGGGCACCTGGGCGGCTCAGTGGGTTGGGCCTCTGCCTTCAGCTAAGGTCATGATCTCAGGGTCCTGAGATCAAGCCCTGCGTCGGGCTGTCTGCTCAGTGGGGAACCTGCTTCTCCCTCTCTCCCTCTCTCTCTGTCTGCCTCTTTGCCTACTTGTGATCTCTCTGTTAAATAAATAAATAAAAATCTTAAAAAAAAAAAAAAAGCCCTCTTTCTGTCCCAAATTTGCCATATGCCATAGGGGTAGAAAAGTCTTGTTTCTCAGTTTTTTGTGTGATAAGATTTAAGGAAAGAACTCATTGAACTTTACATTTCCTTTTGGTTCTAAAAGACTCTGTGTATTGGTAATTAATAGCAATATGTCATACTTAATAAGAGTGGCTCATGAAGAAATTTGATCCCAGGATTGAATGTCCTATCCATTTTTTTCAAGTCACTTGTATATTATTGAAGGTGGGGCCATGCAGAGGGTGAGGCAAGTAAGGCTGGCAGGTCTAAGATCAAGGCACTGGCAGACCTGGTGTCTGCTGACACCATTTACTCATCTACAGACTTCTCATCTTGTATCCTTACACGGATGGGGAAGGAGAGTGAGGAGAGCAAGCGATCATGTCTTTTCTTCTAAGGGTACTGATCCCACTCATGAGGGTTCCACCCTCAAGACCAAATTACCTCCTGAAGTTCCTGCCTCCTAACACCACCACATTGAGAGTAGAATTTCAATATATGAATTGTATGTGTGTGGGGGGACACAGATGCTCAGTTCATAGCACAGTGTGGAAGTATAGTCTCACATATAATCTCATTTAATCTTTTTTTCTTCTTTTTTCAAAGATTTTATTTATTTATTTGACAGAAACCACAAGTAGGCAGAGAGAGGGAGAAGCAGCCTCCCTACTGAGCAGAGAGCCCAATGTGGAGCTTGACCCCAGGACCCTGAGGTCAAAGGCAGAGGCTTAACCCACTGAACCGCCCAGGGGCCCCAATCTCATCTAATCTTCACAAACAATTTTGGGTCACCATAATTCCTCAAACTTATGATGGGCATATTTTTACATATTGATGTGGCTGAAATCAGGAAGTCCCTATAATTGAGAGAAATTTCTCCCTCTCCTTACCCAGTCCTTGAAAATTTTTTATTAAGTTAATAGGCATCTTATAATCACTTAGAATCTTGGACATATTTTACTATTCCCATTTTATAAGCAAGGAAACTGAGATGAGGAAGCTCGAGGTCTTGCAACTTGCGATGATGGACCTAGAGCTGGTTTGACTTCAAATTCAAGCATTTTCTTTAAGCCACAGTTGCCAACTTCCCTCTGAGCTTTGAGTGATTGGTGGTTGGTAGAGGGGAGGCCAGGAATGCAGACAAGCTATGCTCTCTGTTCTCACTCAGCACTGTTGAACAGGAGGCTGTCCAGGCTACTGCCACTCTCCAGGTTGCGTGTGCCTCTAATATGTTCCTGGAAACACCCTGTATTATTTCTCTGTAGTGCTATCATCATCTGCCATTTTATTCGTGTATCTCTCTCCTCTAGATAAGAAGCTCCTCAAAGATGTAATCATGTCTGTCTTGTCCCCTGCATTGTGTTTTCTCCACCATTGGCTGGCTCCTACTAAGTTTTCTGTCTTTGTGGACCAACTGACTAGCTGTAGGTTCAAGATTATCCATCCCCATAACCTATAGTATAGCTCTAGTGGAAATCTTTCTTTTTTTTTTCCTGCAGAAGGTATCAACAGATCCATATGGAAATTTTCTCCTTTTAAGTCTCAGGTTCAGGTAGGTTATTTTCATTTTGTTCTTGTGTGTGTGTGTCTGTGTGTGCACGTGCTGTTAAAGACAACAGGCCCAAATAGAGTCACTTATGCTAAGACCCACATCACCAAACGTAGACTTCGTTACAATTTTGGCTGTACTAGAAATTGAGTCTGGAACCAATCAGAAATTGCCTGATTAGCACTCATTAGGTAATCTGCCTAATGGAGACTTGTCATCCCCTAGAGAAAGTCACCTTGTAATAATCAACCCATTGTTTTGTCCAAGTATAACTTCCTTGTTCCCACTCCCTTCTGCCTATTAAATCTTTCATTTTGCATAGCTCCAAAGAACTCCTTTCTATCTGCTTGATGGGATACTGCCCTATTCATAAATCACTGAATAAAACCAATAAGATTTTTAAAATTTACTCAGTTGAATTTTGTTTTTTAGGAATGCATATCTTCTCTTAATGTCCTTTACTTCTGATCTTTTTTTTTTTTTTAAGAATTTACTTATTTATTTGACAGAGGGAGATCACAAGTAGGCAGAGAGGCAGGCAGAGAGAGAGAGAGAGGAGGAAGCAGGCTCCTCGCTGAGCAGAGAGCCCGATGCGGGACTCGATCCCAGGACCCTGGGATCATGACCCGAGCCAAAGGCAGTGGCTTAACCCACTGAGCCACCCAGGTGCCCTACTTCTGATCATCTTAGTGTTTAATTATTTCTATGTGGTTCTCTTTCCTTTGTTCATCTCCAACTTTTTAAAAAAACTAATTATGGATTTTTAAAAAGATGGCTCCATATTTAATTCCTCGTTATGAACATGAATCCCTCTAGTGTCATCCTAAGTACTCTATTTTCCATACTCGTTTCTTAAAAAAAATAAATAAATAAACATTTGGACACATTGGAGCAGCACATTAATAATTAAAATTCCACAATGCACTGTCATCAAGGCAGAGGAAAACATTCTGCCATGAGTTTCTTTGTGCTCCAGGATTTTTTTTGTAAAGATTTTTTTTATTTATTTTAGAGAGAGAGAACACAAGGGGGGTAGGAGCAGAGGGAGAGGGACAAGCGGACTCTGCTCTGAGAGCAGGGCTGGACACAGGGCTCAATCTCAGGACCTTAAGATCCTGACCTGAGCTAAAATCAAGATTCAGATGCTTAACTGATTCACTCCTCCCAGACGGTTTTTATGCTTAAGTGTCCCCAGAACACTCTGGAGGCAGGATGGTGTTGCCTCTTCACCCAAAAAAGTAATTTACTCAAAGTAACACAGCAAGTTACAAGTAAAACAATCTTCTTTGTCCTTTGAATTTCAAGTATGAGATAGAAGGGTTTTTAAGGCTTTATCAATTAAAAATAGGAGCTGTGTTCTCAAGCATAAGAATCTCTGAAATTTTTAAATGAAAAAAACCACGATATTTTTCTTTTAAGTATTTGTTTGTTTTTTACAGTGCAGGATGATTCAGGAAATTTAATAAAAATCTACAGCCCAGGAACCATATGGTGTAAAGTAGTTTGAATTTAACTAGAAAAAAAGCAGCCACATCCACTGCTATGCATGGTGCACCAAAGCTGCTTTGTGGCAAAGTTAATGAGGAACAATTACCACTAGCAACACAAAGCATCTCTCCAGGGCATACAATTGGCCTCTTCTCCAGAAGACGGATTCTATACAGGAATCTAAAAATCCAGCCACTTCCCTCTTCAGATACCCTTGACTGGTGCTTAACAGTCTCTGTTTCAAGTGAGTACCACGTGGTGATTACATGGTGATTGCCCCACCCCTCCTCCAAGGCTGAGTCTCTTCTCTACAGATCAGGATGGTCTTGGAAAGCCCGACCTTCTCTCACTGCATCCTTTGCAAGCAAAAAGGTTCAGAACAAAATGTCAGATGAAACAAATTGACTCCAGCTTACAGGGCTCTATAAGAGTATCTTTATCCTGCGTGGAAACTAATATTATTACCATAAAAACAACTTCAAATATTTCCCCACGGTTACAAATTTCAGCCATGAAAATTCTAATAGTGCTTTACATTTTCATGGCACCCTTTCATATATACGATCTAATCTTACCCTCACCGCAGCGCAGAGTGGCCTGGGAGATGGTGAGATTGAAGGATAGGTGCTGGCCTGTGTGGTGGAGTCTCATCAGCAATGCTAACACAACTTGACCCCAAACCTAGGCACAGTTGTTTAGTCCAAGGGTAGTCACCTGAACAGGCTGCGTCGATCAGAATCTTCTCTTCCCGGAATGTAGCACTGGAATCCAGAGAAAGAATCCAGGTGAGCTGGGCCTCCAACACCAAAGTTAATGAGCTGTTGTGATCATAGAGAAAGCAAAACAAGCAGACAAGTGGTGAGTCCAGCAGAAATGCAGAGACAGAAAAGAAAGAGGGTCTTCTCAGAGGCCCGCAACCTTTCGTATTTCTGAGACCCAGCTACGCTCCTATCTATAGGTTGCATGAAATACCCTCTGCCTTTATGACATTATGATGTCCTTCTTTTCCTTTCAGAAAAGGTAGGCATTCAGAAAAGAGTTCAAAAAGACAAGATTGGGTTGACCCATCTGCTTATTCAAGTGATTAAGGTAATGCCCTTGTTTAGTTGGAGACTTCAGTCAACTCTGTCTGGATGTTGACATATTTCTGGTTTCAAGCTGTTTTTATTGAATAATAGCCTTGACTACTCTTTATTTTTGCTCTTTTAATTCCCGGAGTCTGTTTTCTGCCCCTAGCTTGACCTCTTAAATTTCACCTCTCCCTTTGCTCTCACCCTAACCACCAACATGTATGGGCCACTGACTTCCTTTGCTGGGCTCTGTGCTTCCTCTGTTTGACCACAGCAGAAGTCATGGCTCCATGGTGTCCTTATTTTCTGCAGTCAATATTCTTTTAGACAGGAAATCAATGGGATGTTAGAATGTACTTGGTAGTGCCTCGAAGTCTAACAGTCTCCCATAATAATACAAAGGGCCAACCCTCAAGGTTTGTAAACAAGTTGGTTAATTGGTAGGAATAAGAAAGATCAGAGAAGAAGTTGTAGACCATTATGTGAAAGTGCTTTCAAACTCAGCTTTATTCACCCTTCTCCCCAGCAAAGATATACCACAAGGGGAGAGAACACATAGACCACCAGGCAGGGAGTCTTCTGTATGGCAGAGTGCCGGAGATAACTCAAAACCATGTCACCTGTCCAATCCACTTATAACAGGAAGTCACCATACACTTAAGCGGACTGCAGCTGCTGCTGCTGCTGCTTTTTTTTTTTTTTTTTTATAAGATTTTGTTTATTTATTTGACAGACAGAGATCACAAGTAGGCAGAGAGGCAGGCAGAGAGAGAGGAGGAAGCAGGCTCCCGGCTGAGCGGAGAGCCCAATGCGGGGGCTCGATCCCAGGACCCTGGGATCATGACCTGAGCCGAAGGCAGAGGCTTTAACCCACAGAGCCACCCAGGCACCCCCGGACTGTAGCTTCTTAATGTCAATCATATGTGGACTTATTTCTACCTAAGGATCCCTCAAGTTTTAAGAGAAATTTGACAAGCCTTCTGAGTCTTGAGGCAGTGCAGATATTGGAAGTATGGGCTTTGGAGCTAGACGATACAGGTTGGAATCCTGGTTGCGGCTGGGAAATTTTTGACAAGATACTTAATCTCTCAGAGACTCAGATTCCTCAGCTGTAGGTGGAGATAATAACAGCATAACCTCAAACAGTTGGGACAAGTTCGTGAAGTAAAACACCTAAAACATTAAGAACAGTGTGCAGTATGTAGTGTTCAACAAACATTAGGTATTATTACTCTCGATTTCCTGCCGCCCCAACATGTGTTATATGTTAATGTCTCAACAGATATTGGTAATAAGTGAACTGAAAGTAGTTTATTTGGGCTCAAATATAGGACTGTATATGAGAATAGTAGGGAAAGTGAGCCACATGTCTTTGTGTGAGTGACAAAGGAACCAATCTCTCAGGAAATGGATGTAGTATTTAGGAAAAATACTATCTCTGCTCCAGAGGAACTTAATATCTAAGGCAGGTATCACAGTCAGAGCAAAAAAAAAAAAACCAACACAGAAGTAATGGACTTGCCAAAAATAGAGAACAGGGTTTTTATTTTTTCTTTAAACAAAGGGAGCAAAGAGAGACTTTTAAGTGCTTACACTGTGCGTTGATTAAAGTTTAAGAGCATTGATTTCAAAGCTTTTAGTGAAACAGTGCTAAATAAAGAAATTGTGACCAACTCATACACATCTTTTATGTACATTTAACTGGGTGATATTTTGATACATTAGTCAAATAATCTCAATATTTTTAATAATTTCTTTTCAGTTATTTCTCTTTATCTCAAGATCCTTTCATTGAAATTCCATACCCATCTTAAAGGGATGGTAGTCGTGGTAGAACCGAGAAAAAAGGGAGTGAAGTCTTGGCTTGTGACTTCCAAGTAAGGTTTTGAATTCAAGGCAAATACAATATTTTAAGAGAAAAAGAATAATTTTCAAACTTTGAGAGTAAGAAAGTTTTGAGCTTGAAATAACTCATTGTGCCTAATTTATGTCATAAGCAGTCTTATAGTCATAAGACTGTAAGATCAGTTGGAATCAGTTTCTCCTGCTTTAGGAAGAAACAATAACCAAACAACAGAAGTGTCCTTAGAAGAAGACAACACAGAATCAGGAGAGCTGGAGAGTTGAGTGTTGGCTTGTCACTAGGAAGGTATTGCAGACTGCTGTCCCCATACCGGTCCCGCAGGAAGGGATGGGAAGAACAGACCCTTCGTGGAGATCAGAGGATCTGAAGGCAGAGAGAATCAGAGCTTTAATTTTCAGGAGTAGCCTGAGAAGCCATGAGCTTCATGGAGGTTCCAGATGGGTGAAAATGCAGGAGAGCTGAAAGAGCTACATGTGGTGTCCAGATGGACAAGGCAAGGCAGCCCAGCTGGGCCCCTGAGCTCCCCACAAGTGGTCCAGAAGCACCAGAATGTTTTTTTGTGTGGCTCAGATCTACCCCCAGAAAGCTGGCAAACTTAAAGCTTTTAGTCAGATACAAGAACCATATGACCAGAAGTCAGACTGGAAACCAGATATGTCAGTAGATGCCAGTGTGTGTGAAGATGATGGTTACATGAGACTAGAGGCTTAATGCCCTTTCACAGACACATGCTCTCATAGAGCAAAGCCCTGTGGAACTCAGGTTACCTCCAGGGAGGTGAGGAGGGAGGGGTAGGGGTATTTGTCTGGAAATGACTGAAAAAACACTTAGCTAGTAGATAATAAATTTCTATTATCCAGCAGAATGGGGGCTGAAATAGAAACTGAATTCACTTACAGAGACAACAAAAAGACACATTTCTTGTCTCCCTAAGTGTTTGCCATGAGAATCATATACTAGTCAAATATTCCCCAATTTAATCATTGCAAAACTCCTATAAAATGGGATTACTCTTACTCTACATTATAGAAGGGAATGTAAAAAATGGAAAACATTAATTACTCAAATGTGCTTGACCATTCAGTGGTGGGACTGAAATTTAACACACACTTCCTGATTTCATATCATCGTCCATTTGAAGGTATTTGTGTACCTCCTTTGTACCGTTTTGGCACCGTTGGTGAAAAAGACAGATATGATTGCTATCTTCATAGAGCTTCCGGGCCATGTAGAAGAGATAGAAATTTTGTTTTTTAAGTTTATTTTTATTTTTTAAACTTAACTTAAATTCAATGATTTAACATAGTGTATTACTAGTTTCAGAGGTAGAGTTTAGTGATCCATCAGTGGCTCATGACTTCCTGTGCCCTTCTTCATGCCCCTCCCCCAGGTCCTCCATCCCTCCCGGCACCTCCCCTCCAGCAACCTTCAGTTTGTTCCTTATAGTTGAGTCTCTTATGGTTTGCTTTCCTTTCTGATTTCATCTTATTTTATTCCCCCCCTTTCCCTATGATCTGCTGTTTTGTTTCTTTAATTCTACATATGAGTGAAATCATACAATAATTGTCTTTCTCTGACTGACTTATTTCAGTTAGCATAATACCTTCTAGTTCCATAGACATTGTTGCAAATGATAAGATTTCTTTTCTTTTTTTTTTTTTTAATGTGACTCTGAACCACCTTCTTTTCTTTTGAGGGCAGGGTTTTATTTATTTATTTTTTAATATTTTATTTTTTTCCACAGTTGAGCTATTGTGGACATTGCTGCTATAAATATTGGGGTATAGGAGCCCCTTTGAATCACTGTTTGTATCCTTTGGGTAAATACCAAGTAGTGCAATCGCTAGATCACAGGGTAGCTCTATTTTTAAATTTTTGAGGAAACTTTATACTTTTTTCCAGAGTGGCTGTACCAGCTTACATTCCCACCAGTAGTTTAAGAAGGTTCCCCATTCTCTGCATATTTGCCAACATCTGTTGTTTCATGACTTGCCAATTTTAGCCATTCTGAGTGGTGGGAGTTGGTATCTCATTGTGGTTTTGTTTTGCTTTTTTAAAGATTTTATTTATTTATTTGAGAGAGAGACAGTGAGAGAGAGCATGACTGAGGAGAAGGTCAGAGAGAGAAGTAGACTCCCCATGGAGCTGGGAGCCTGATGCGGGACTCAATCTCAGGACTCCAGGATCATGACGTGAGCTGAAGGCAGTCGTCCAACCAACTGAGCCACCCGGCATCCCTCTCATTGTGGTTTTGATTTGTATTTCCCTGATGCTGAGTAATGAGGAGCATTTTTTCATGTGTCCATTGGCCATTTGTTTGTCTTTTTTGGAGAAATGTCTCTTCATGTCTTCTGCTCATTTCTTGACTGGATTATTTGTTCTTTGGGTGTTGAGTTTGATAAATTTTTTTAATAAAATATTTTATTTATTTATGTGACACAGAGAGAGAAAGAGAGCACACGCAGAGAGAGAAGGAGAAAGCTGACTCCTCGCTGAGCAGGGAGCCCGATGTGGAACTTGATCCCAGGATCCTGGGATCATGACCTGAGTGGAAGGCAGCCGCTTAACCAACTAAGCCATCCAAGCATCCTGAGTTTGATAAATTCTTTATAACATTTAGATACTAGCCCTTTATCTAATAAGACATTTGCAAATATCTTTTCCCATTCTGTTGGTTGTCTTTTGCTTTTGTCCATTGTTTCAAACCCTTTTTTGTGCAAAAGATTTTTATCTTGATGAAGTCCCAGTAGTTCATTATTGCCTTTATTTCTCTACCTTTGGAGAGATATCTAGCAAGAAGTTGCTGTAGACAAGGTTGAAGAGGTTGCTGCCTGTGTTCCCTAGCTTTTGATGAATTCCTGTCTCACATTGAGGCCTTTCATCCATTTTGAGTTTATTTTTGTGGATGATGTAAGAAAATGGTCCAGTTTCATTCTTCTACATGTGACTGTCTAGTTTTCCCAATACCATTTGTTGGAGAGACTGTCTTTTTTCTGTTGGGCATTCTTTCCTGCTTTGTCAAAGATTAGTTGGCCATAGAGATGAGGTTCCATTTCTGGGTTCTCTAATCTGTTCCATCGATCTGTGGGTCTGTTTTTTTGTGCTAGTACCATACTGTCTTGAAGATCACAAATTTGTAATAGAACTTGAAGTCTGAAATTGGGATTCTGCCAGCTTTGGTTTTCTTTTTCAACATTTCTTTGGTTATTCGGGGTCTTTTCTGCTTCTATACAAATTTCAAGATTATTTCTTCCAGCTTTGTGAAAAATGTTGGTATTTGAATAGGGATTGCATCAAATGTGTAGATTGCTCTAGGTAGCATAGACATTTTAACAATATTTTTCTTCCAATCTGTGAGCATGGAATGCTGTTTTATTTCTGTGTTCTTCTCTAATACCTTCTGTAAGTGTTCTATAGTTTTCAGAATAGAGATCCTTTACCTCTTTGGTTAGGTTTATTTCTAGGTATCTTATGGTTTTTGGTGCAATTGTAAATGGGATCAATTCCTTGATTTCTCTTTCTTCTGTCTAATTTTTAATGTATAGAAATGCAGCTGATTTCTGTGCATTGATTTTATATCCTGCTACCTTGCTGAATTCCTATATGAGTTCTAGCAATTTTGGGGTAGAGTTTTTTTGGTTTTCAATATAGAGTATCATGTCATCTGCAAAGAGTGAGAATTAGACTTCTTTTTTACTGATTTGGATGTCTTTTATTTCCTTTTGTTGTCTGATTGCCGAGGTTAGGAATTCTAGTACTATGTTGAACAGCAGTGGTGATAGATATCTTTACCATGTTTTTGACCTTAGGGGAAAGCTCTCAGTTTTTCCCCATTGAGAATGATACTCACTGTGGGTTTTTCATAGATGGCTTTTATGAAATTGAGATATGTTCCCTTTATCCCCACACTGCAGAGAGTTTTAATCAAGAAAGAATGCTGTATTTTGTCAAATGCTTTTTCTGCATCTTTTGAGAGGATCATACAGTTCTTGTCCTTTCTTTTATTAATGTGATGTATCACATTGATTGCTTTGCAAATTTTGAACCACCCTTGCAACCCAGGAATAAATCCCACTTGCTTGCAGTGAATATCCTTTTAATGTACTGTTGGATTCTATTGGTTAGTATATTGGCGAGAATTTTTGCATTCATATTCACTAGGGATATTGGTCTATAATTATCCTTTTTGACAGGGTCTTTGTCTGGTTTTGGGATCAAGGTAATGCTGGCCCCAAAATGAGTTTGGAAGTTTTCCTTCCATTTCTATTTTTTTAAATAGCTTCAGAAGAATAGGTATTCACTCTTCTTTAAATATTTGGTAGAATTCCAGTAGGAGGCCACCTAGTCCTGGACTCTTCTTATTTGTTGGGAGATTTTTGATTACTGCTTCAATCTCTTAGCTGGTTATGGGTCTGTTCAGATTTTCTATTTCTTCCTGTTTTGGGTAGTTTATGTGTTTCTAGGAATGCATCCATTTCTTCCAGATAGCTTAATTTGTTGGCATATAGCTGTTCATAATATGTTCTTATAATTGTTTGTATTTCTTCAGCGTTGGTTGTGATCTCTCCTCTTTCATTCATGATTTTTTTGGGGGTCCTTTCCTTTTCTTTTTGATGAGTCTGGCCAGAGGTTTATTGATCTTATTAATTCTTTCAAAGAACCAGCTCTTTGATATGTGCTATTGTTCTTTTGATTTCTATTTCATTGATTTCTACTCTAATCTTTATTATTTTTCTTCTCCTGCTGGATATAGGCTTATTTGCTGTTCTTTCTCCAGCTCCTTCAGGTGTAAGTTTCTGTCGTGTATTTGGAATTTTCTTGTTTCTTGAGAAAGGCTTGTATTGCTATACTTTCCTCTAAGGACTGCCTTTGTTGCATCCCAAAGGTTTTGAAGAGTTGTGTTTTCATTTTCACTTGTTTCCATTAATTTTTTTGATTCATTAATTTCCTGGTTGACCCTGTCATTCTTTAGTAGGATGCTCTTTAACCTGCATGTATTTGTGTTCCCTCCAATTTTTCTCTTGTGACTGAGTTCCGGTTTTAAAGCATTTTGGCCTGAAAGTAAGCAGGGAATAATCTCAATCCTTTAGTACCAGTTTAGACCCGATTTGTGACCCAGTATGTGATCTGTTTTGGAGAATGTTCCATGTGTACCTGAGAAGAATGTGTATTCTGTTGCTTGAGGATGAAATGCACTGAATATATCTGTGAAGCCCATCTAGTCCAGTGTGTCATTCAAAGCTCTTGTTTCCTTATTGATGTTCTGCTTAGATGATTTATCTATTGCTGTGAATGGGGTGTTAAAGCCCCCTACTATTATTGTATTATTATAAATATGTTCCTTTAATTTTTTTATAAATTGGTTTATATAACGGGCTGCTCCCAAGTTAGGGGCATAAATATTTACAATTGCTAGATCTTCTTGCTGTATAGACCCTTTTATTATGATATAGTGTCCTTCTTCATCTGTTATTACAGTTTTGGGTTTAAAATCTAGTCTGTCTGATGGGCGCCTGGGTGGCTCAGTGGGTTAAGCCGCTGCCTTCAGCTCAGGTCATGATCTCAGAGTCCTGGGATCGAGTCCCACATCGGGCTCTCTGCTCAGCGGAGAGCCTGCTTCCCTTTCTCTCTCTGCCTGCCTCTCCATCTACTTGTGATTTCTCTCTGTCAAATAAATAAATAAAATCTTTAAAAAAAAAAATAAAAAATAAAATCTAGTCTGTCTGAGGATTGTTATCCCAGCTTTCTTGTGGTGTCCACTAGGATGATAAATGACTATCCACGTCCTCACTTCTAAAAGGATCCCCTTTAATACTTCTTGCCTGGCTAGTTTAGTGTTCACAAATTCCTTTAGCTTTTGTTTGTCCTGGAAACTCTTTATCTCTCCTTCTATTCTGAATGACAACCTTACTGGATAAAGTATTCTTGGCTGCATATTTTTCTCATTCAGTGCATGGAATTTATCATGCCAGTCCTTTCTGGCCTGCCATGTCTCTGTGGACTGGTCTGCTGCCAGGCTTATGTTTCTACCCTTGTAGGTTAAGGACCTCTTGTCCCAAGCTGCTTTCAGGATTTTCTCTTTAACTCTGAAATTTGCAAGCTTCACTATTATACATGGAGGTGTTAACCTATTTTTATTGATTTTGAGAGAGGTTCTCTGTACCTCCTGAACTTGGATGCCTGTTTCCTCCCCCAGGTTAAGGGAATAAATAAAGGGAACTAATAAATAGGTCCTCTTCCTCTGGGACTTCAATCATTTTAATATTGTTCTTGCTTTATGGTATCACTGATCTCACCTTGTAATTAGTAGTTGTTTATCTCTCTTTTTCTTAGCTCTTTATTCTCCATCATTTTGTCTTCTATATCACTGGCTCTCTCTTTTTCCTCATTTATCCTAGCAGTTAGAACCTATGTTTTTTTTTTTTAAATCACATCTCTGTGATAGCCTTTTTCATCTCGACCTGATTAGATTTTAGTTCTTTTGTTCTCCAGTAAGAGATTTGCTAGTGTCTTCCATCCTTTTTGCAAGCCCAGCTAGTATCTTTATTATCATTATTTTGAATTGTAATTCCAACATCTTACTTATATCCATATTGATTAAATCCCTGGCAGTTGAGTACTGCCTCCTGTTCTTTTTTGGGGTGGGTTTTTCCATCTCATCATTATGTCCAAAAAAGAACAGATGAAAGAGAGAGAAAATACGAAAATAGCAACACTACCACCAGAAATATATACACTAAGCAAAGCATAAGAGAACAGAAATTATAAAAAGAGATAGAGAGAGGAAAAAAATCCAACAAGAGGTTGAACAGAACACAACAATAAACTAGATCCTGGGTGTATTTTGGTCTGTTTGTTAAAAAAAAAAAAAAAAAAACTAGATCCCAAAATGAAAAAGAAAGAAGAAACCTACAAAATTTTATATACAAAAATAAAATTGAATACAATGGAAGGAAACCAAAAATGAAAAATATATATAAAAATGCAAATGTGAAAGTGAACATTAAAAAAGAGTTTTAAAAAGAATTGATAAAATAAGGAAAAGGGAAAAAATAAAACTTAAAAGACTAAAGAATAATAAGAAAAAACTATGAATTCTATATACTCTTTTCCCCAAGCACTGGAGTTTTTCAGTTCTGTGTGATCGGTAAACTTGGTATTAGCCAGATATTCCTGCTGATTTTTGGGGGGAGGGACCTGTTGCACTGATTCTCAGGTGTCTTTGTCCCAAGTGGTATTGCACCCCCTTGCCAGGGAGCTGGGCTCAGTGAAAGTGGCTCTGGATTGTACAGTGTGGTGCTATTTTGCTGCCTGAAGGCTTTCAGCACAAATTTGGGGGGTGAAATAGCAGCTCCCCACACCCTCACAGAAAAGCAGTCAATTATTCTTGCCTTTCTGGCTTCCCACTGCACTCTGTGTTCATCTAGCCAGTGACTGAGAGTTTTTATCTCAGGCATGCAACCCTGTTTGGACTCTCCAGACTTTATAGACTCCTGCATCCTGCAGCCATGCTTTTTCTCCTGGGGGAGTGAGGAGGGTCTTGCCAAGGTTCTGTCTCTTCTCAGGACCCTGCTTGGAGCCTGACCAGGCTGTTGTTCATAGTATATGGCAAGAAAGCCAGCACCTGGACTCACTGTTTGCAACTGGCTTCCCCGTTCTAATGCTTGGGAACTCTGCCACACTCAGGCACACCTGTTCTTTTTGTGACCTGGGGGATGCTGAGACCACACTGTCCCACTAGGATTCTGCCCAGCTTCGCCTCCTGTGCACCTTTCAGGCAGCTATTTTCCTTACTAGAGCAGACTTCTAAAAGTTCTGATTTTGCACTCTGCTGCTTATAACACTTTCCAGTAGCCTCCTTAAGCTGTCTCCCTCCCCAGGGCAGTTAATCTTCTGATATATATCACCTTGGAGTCACATCTCTACACCTTCTCCCTTGAAAAAGTGGTTGCTTTTCTATTTGTAGAATTGCAGCAATTCTTTTCTCAGCTCTCCGGTTAATTTTGCAGGTATTCAGAAGGATTTGACGACTATCTAGCTGAATTCCAGGGACCAGACAAAATTAGGGTTCCCTACTTCTCTGCCATCTTAACTCTGGATGAGATAGTAATTTTAAATGTGTAACAGATATCAGCTGGAGCATGCTTGTCCCTTGAAATCTAGACATTTTTATTCAAATTGGCGATTCCGTGTCTCTTGAAAGCTCAAATCTCTTTATGGTTTTACAGAACTCACAGAGTGCTGACATTCTCAATGTCATCTCTGACTGTGGCCATCTGTTAAAGCACAAGTCACTCTTGCTCTTTGCCTATGTCAAATTGAACACGATACCCAGCTCTTCCTAGGTTTCCTAAATGCCCCTTCTTCCCTCTCTCCAACTCTGAGCTAATAGTTTGACACAAGACTTGAGTCCTTTGGACCTGGGCTTTGCTGGTATGGCTGAACTTCTGCTCTGAACTGCTGTCCTGACCAAAGGGGTCAAGTCCTTGGTGCTGCTGTGGCATGACCCTGCTCCTCTCATCTGTGTCCACTCCGTCTTCATGTGAACAGGTGGTTCAGCTCGCCTAAGAGTCTAGACCCAGGTGATAGGATACTAAACACTGTGGGACAAAATCACATGATCTAAAACACATGTAACTGGAGGTGCAGAAGTAAAAGAAAGAGCAGCCCAGATTGTGATCACTCAAAGGTGTATTTTGGAAACACTAGGGCAATCACTAAAAATGAAATAAAAGCGGAATAACTAAGTTAAAGTGGAGGTAAAGGGAATCATTTAAAAAATTCAAAAGAAGACAGGAAAAGAGGAAAAAAGAATCAAGCGGTACGTGGGACAAATAAAAAAACAATAGCAAGAGGGTAGATTTAACTCCAGTCATATTAACAACTACATTAAAGGTCAATGTTCTAATAACTTCAATTAAAAAGCAAAGATTGACAGGTTGAACTTAAAAAAGCAAGGAACCTAGTTTAAATTTAAAGACACACAAGAAGGGGTGCCTGGGAGGCACAGTTGGCTCAGCATCAGACTCGGTTTTGGCTCAGGTCATGATCTCAGGGTTACGAGATTGAGCCCTGTGTTGGGCTCCGTGCCCAGCAGGGAATCTGCTGGAGATTCTCTCTCTCTCTCTCCCTCTGCCCCTCCTACTTGTGCTCTGTTTCTCTCTCTCTCTAAAATAAATAAGTAAATAAATCTTTAAAAAAAACCAAAGACACACAAATCGATGAAACTTCAGAGTCGGTTGAATCAAGACATGGTACACCTGAAACTAACATAGCACTGTATGTTAATGATACTGGGATTTTAAAAATTAATTTAAAAAATTAGAGGCAATATCCATTCAGATATAGTACATTCAGAATGAGATATCAGCAAAAACAAAGGGGAATATTATATAATTAGAAATGATAAATTCAAGAAAATGTAACACTCTTAAATGTGTATGCAGAGTGTATTAACAGAGCTTCAAAATATATAAATAAAAAATGGAAAGAATTGAAAAGAAATAGTCAAAAAATCTACAATTATAATTGGAGTCTTCAACACTCTCCTCCAATGAATAACGCAAATAGACCAAAAAACCGGAGAGGATATAGACAATTTGAACAATACTATTAACATCGTGATCTAACTGATACTTATAGAATACCCCATCCAACATCAGCAGAATACAGTACCTTTCCAAGGGCACCTAAAACACTTACCAAATAGTCCATACTCTGAACTATAAGACAAAAAAAAATCTCAATACATTAAAAAAAGATTCTTGTCATAAAAACTGTTTTCTCCAACCACAATGGAATTATGTTAGAATGAATAATAGAAAGAGCTCTGTAAAGTTCTTCTTTTTATAAAAAAAAGTTATATTTTTAAGTAATCTCTACACTCAATGAGGGGCTTGAATTCACAACCACAAGATCAAGAGTCGCATGCTTTACTGACTGGGCCAGCCAGGGGCTCCAATCTCTGGAAAATTCTTAAACACTTGGCATCTAAATAACACACTTCTAATTCCAGGAGTCAGAGAAGAGTCAAAACAGAAACTGACATTTTGAACTGAATGGAAATAAAATTCAACATATCAAAGCTGTGGACTGCAACTCAGAGAAGAAAGCAGTGATTAAGGAAAACTTAAAGCACCAAATGGCTGTATCAAAAAGGAAGAAACATCTTAATGACATAAAATTCCACCTTAAGAAATAGGAGAGCAAATTATAGCCAAAATAAGCAGGAGATAGGAAATAATGATGACGAGAGCAGAAATCAGTAAAACCGATTACAGAAAAGTAATAAATGAAATTAAAATCCAAACGTTTCTGTGAGATCAATAAAATTGATAAACTCCTGGAAAAACTCATCTGCAAAAGAGAGAAGAAACACATCACCAGGCTCTGGGATGAGAGAGGGAACATCACTATAAATCCCTAGTCATTAAAGAAAAAAAGAGTGGGGGCACCTGGATGGCTCAGTGAATTAAGCATAGGACTCTCTTGCAGCCCAGTCTTGATCTCATCATGAGTTCAAGCCCCATGTTGTTTAAAAAAGGGTGTGCGTGTGATTATTATGAAAAATTTTATGCCAATTAATTTTACAACTTACATGAAAAGGGTAAATTCTTTGTCTCAGGGAGAGAAGTCTCTTCTAGCAAGAAGAGATAGATAATGATTAGACCTGTGTCTGTGAAATAAAATGACTTCATACTTAAGAATTTTCTCACAGAGAATACTCCAGGTCCAGATACCTTCACTGGTGAATACTACCAAAATGTAAGCAAGAAATTCTGCCAAAATTTTAAGACATCATAACAATTTTTTATAAGCTTTTCCAGAAAATATAAGAGAAGGCAATACTTTCCAACTCATACTGTAAGACCAGCATTACCTTGATGACAAAACAAGGCAAAGATCTTAGGAAAGTTACAGACCAATATCTTTTATGAACACAGTAGCAAAAATCCTTAACAAAATTTGAACAATTCAAATCCTTCCATATATAAAAAGAACAGTACTTATGGCCAAGAGGGGCTTTTCCCCAAAATGCAAATGTGTTTTAACATTAGAAAATTAATCAGTACAGTTCATTCTATCAGTAATACTAAAAAAGATAAAATTTATGATTATCTCAATAGAAGAAGAAATAGCATGAAAGAAAGAAAAGTGAGACCCACCCACGATTAAAAATTCTAGGCAAGCTAAGAATGGTAAGAACTTCTTTAACCTGACAAAGCCCATCTATGGAAAACCGCACACTTAAGTGAAAAACTGAATGCTTTCCCCTTAACCTCAAGAACAAGGACATCATTTCCTTTTTTACTACTTCTATTCAGTATTTTACTTGTGGTCCCAGTCAGTGCAATAAGCCAGAAGAAGAAATTAAAGGTCTACAGATTAGAAAGGAAAAAGTTAAACTTTTTAATTTGTTTATGACATGATGATCATTGACCGAAAATTCCAAGGCATCTACTGAAAAGCTACTAGAACTAAGTGGGTTTAGCAATGTTGCAAAGGTCAAGATGCAAAAGAAATTTTTAAAAAGATTTTGCTTATTTATTTGATAGAGCATGCAAATAAGCAGGGGGGAGGGTCAAGGGGAGAAGGAGAGGCAGATTCACTGCTGAGCAGGGAGCCTGATGTAGGGTTTGATCCGAGGATCCTGGGATCAGGACCTAAGCTCAAGGCAGCTGCTTAACCAACTGAGCCACCCAGGCACCCCAAGATATAAAAATGAATTGTATTTCTATATGCTAACAATAAGTAATTGGACATTAAGAAACAGAAACACCTGGGGCTCCTGGGTGGGCCAGTTGTTAAGCATCTGCCTTTAGCTCAGGTCATGATCCCAGGGTCCTGGGATTGAGCCCCGCATCAGGCTCCCTGCTGTGCGGGAAGCCTGCTTCTCCTTCTCCCACTCCCCCTGCTTGTGTTCCCTCTCTCGCTGTGTTTTTCTCTGTCAAATAAATAAATAAAATCTTTAGAAGAAAAAGGAAAAAGAAATGGAAACACTATTCGAGAAGCATCAACAAATTAAATATTTAGGGAAAAGTTTAGCAAAATATGTGTAGGACCAGTACACTGGAAGACTATAAAATGCAGTTGACAGAAATTAAAGAAATAAATAGAAAGATATACTGCGTTCATGGATTGGAAAACTCGATATTGTTGAGATATAATTTCTCTCCAAATTGGTTTATAATTCAATGTAATCTCAGTAAAAATTTCTGAAGAGTTTTTTTTCACAGAAGTTGACAAGCTGATTCTAAAATTTTTATGGAAATGCCAAAGATCTTGAATAGCCAAAAGGATTTTGAAAAAAGAATGAAGTTGAAAGATTCACACTACATAATTTAAAGACTTACTGTAAAACTACAGTAATCAAGACAATGAGTATGGTTAACAAATAGATATAGAGATAAATGGAACAGAATAGACTCACATTTGATTTTCCTGCAAAGACACAAAGGCAATTCAATGGAGAGAGGTTCCTCTTTTACTGAGTGGTTCTGGAACAACGGAATATTCATATGCAAAAATAAACCCTTATCATTACCTTGCATCATATATGATAAATTGATTTTAATTTTTTGACATTTTTATTGTGTTATGTTACTCACCATACCATACAGTTTAGTTTTCGGTGTAGTGTTCATTCATTCATTCATTCACTGTTTACGTAGAACACCCAGGGCTCCGTGCAATCTGTGCTCTATTTACTA
The DNA here is from genome assembly GCF_022355385.1 of Mustela nigripes. Taxonomy (NCBI): domain Eukaryota; kingdom Metazoa; phylum Chordata; class Mammalia; order Carnivora; family Mustelidae; genus Mustela; species Mustela nigripes. The sequence continues at coordinate 112,481,455 of NC_081560.1, forward strand.
CCCACCACCGGGTTCACCCATCCATGAACTCAGCAGCTTCACACATCCACTGGGCTCACAGTTCTGTAAGTCAGATGTCCAGTATTCTGTGCCTGGGCATCCCAAGGCTGAAACCAGGGGTCAGCCAGGATGAGTTCTTGTCTGGATACTCCGAAGAAAAACCCACTTCCAAGCTCATTCATGTCATTGACAACATTTAATTCCTTGCGACCATAAACATAGGCCCCATTTCCTTGCTGGCTGTAAGCTGGGTCAGTTCTTGGTCCCTAAAGTTCACCCCTATTCCTTGCCACACATCTTCAAGCCACCAACGTTGAATCTCTGACTTGCTACACTGACCAGCCAGAGAAAACACCCCACTTCAAAGGGCTCATATAAAGAGGTCAGGCCTGGGGCACCTGGGCATCTCAGTTGGTTAAGTGTCTGACTTCAGTCAGGTCATGATCTGAGGGTCCTGGGATCTAGGCTTCATGCTCAGCTAGGAGCCTGCTTCTCCCTTTCCCTCTGCCTCACCCCCCTGACTCATGCACACGCTTGCTCTCTTTCTCTCTCAAATGAATAAAAAAAATCTTTAAAAAGAAAGGTCAGGCCCACCTGGGTAATCTCACTATTTTAAGATCAACTGTGTCATATAACATAACCTGAGTATGAGAGTAAATCCATTATACACACAGTCCTGGGAATTATGCAGGCCAAATGCAGGCTGGGGGGTGGGGGCACGGGGTGGGGGGCAGGCATTCCTGGAGACCATCATAGACTTCTGCCTGCCATGATACTTGAATAAATCTCTCTTAAAAATTAAATTTCATGTAATTATACATTTAACATGTTGCCTTTTTGAAAAAGATAAAATTATTTAAATTTGGGACTGTCCCAGAAAATCTGGTATATATTGTTGCCATATGATCTAGTTATTTTCCTGGTACATATGTTAGGATAGGATTGAGAGGGATGAAGCTAACATATTTTGAATATCTACTATGTGCCAGACACATGCTAGACATTTTACATAAATAAAGCATCAAAGGGCCTCTGATTCAAAGGAGATGATGGGAGAGTGGGTAGAGGGGAAGGGAAAGCAGGCACCATTTCCAACGCACAGAGTGAGAGTGGAAATACCAGAAAGCAAAACTGGGTCATTCTGGGATTCTGTCTCCAACAAGAAAAAGAAGGGAACCTAAATCAAGGGGCGATAGAGATGGTGGAACTTGTAAGTAGCCCCCACCGAGGTGTCTTGTTGGGGGCGGGGGCAGAGCTTCTCAGCTGGAGTGTCTCCGATGAATTGCAAGTGTCAGGGGTCAGATAAAGCCAGAGAAGCCTCCTCTTTATTCCTGCAAACTTCCACCTGGGCCATCGTTTTTGAGATGTGCTCTCGGGTGAAAAGGTTGAGAAGCCCTGGTCTGGGGATTAAGACAAGACTCCTCCAGAAGTAAGAAAGAACACAAAAGACCCAGGCAGAACAGAATCATATCTCATAAAGAAGAGTTCTGGGGTGGGATCTGTTCTGGGACCCCTCAGAAGTGCTTGGCTTGTCTTTTCTAAGCTACAAAGCAGCAGAGAGATCTGGGATTTAGGTGGACCTAACTTTAATAGGACCAGAGGCCATTGATCTGCAGACCAGAGAGGGAGGAACAGGACAGGACTGTGACCAGAGTGTGGAGCCGGCTAAATGGCGAGCTGCCTGCTACGGTGGCTGCCTGGCCCACCTGTCCCCAAGGGCCCCACAGGTGTCGGCACTGACGCCTTAACCAACGAGCCCTGTCGAACCCCAAGCTCAGCCGGCCTCGGTGAGGTACTGCTGTGGAAAGGGTAAAGATTCTGGAGTGACACACACTGGGGAACCCTTCCTGGCTCCACCACTTGGCAGCTCTGAGCACTGAGGCCAGCTATAAAATATCTCTGAGTCTCTGTCCACATCTGTATAATGGGAGTGCTTGCTGGTAGTGCTATCCTCCTACGGTGTTTGGGAACAGGACCTGACATTGCTGTGTTTGACACCCCAGCAAGTGCTGAGCACTGAGGAAATGGGAGCTTCAGTACACCTGGTGGGGAGGTGTGGCTGTCCTGTGGCAGGGGTGGGGGGAGGTGGCTTTCTTTGGAGACGCGGGAGATCACTGATCTGTCCTCTGCTGTTGACCGATCTGTGTATCCTCCCTTTATTCCCTACCCAGCCCTTGCCTGCTCCCTTTCCTCTGCCCTTGGGGTGGGACGCGTTTCCTGTGCTTAGGGCTGCTCACTAGAGTTCTTCCCGTAAGACCATCACTCAGAACCAAGGTGCTTACCACACCTTGACCTTGCTCCATGCCTGATTTGTATCCCTTAGTTCCAAGGCTGGACTTTTTCCTTACTCTTGGTACTCTGCTGGTGGTTGTACTCCAGGGGCCCTTTTGATACAGGATAAGCTCCCCTTGGCCTGGTTTCTTTCCCTCCTCCTCTAACCTACACTGCCCCATCTGAGATTGGTCTAGTCCCTCTGAGGGCTGACAACTAAGGGTCAAGAAAAAAATGAAGGTGACACCAACATACCTGAGTGCCAAGAGGTGCCCCACCCTTCCCCCCTGCAGAGAGAATGCGCTGGGAAGGAGCACTGGATGGCGAAGAAGGAGGGAAGAGGCTGCCAGGGCGGGAAAGGAAGGGGAAACACATTCCAGGTGGAGCAGCTCTGCCCAGGGGTGCTGGAGGGCAGGGAAGGATTGGGCTGGAGTGGGTGGAAACATCACCCCAGAGACCCACTGATGACTAAGATGTCATCCCCTCCACTCCTCAAAGCTGCCCTGTTTCTAGGCTTTTCCATATCAGAAAGTTACACCATTGGGACACGGGGGTGGCTCAGTCAGTGAAGCGTCTGCATCGGTCCGGTCATGATCTCAGGGGCCTGACTGAGTCCCACATCAGGGTCCCTGCTCAGCGGGGAGTCTCCTTCTCTCTCTCTGGCTCCCCATTCCCCTGGACTCTTCCCGTAGATTCCAAACTCATCTCCCTTCCTTCGTTGTTGCCTTCTTACTCCACTCTCCATTCAGCAGCTGCGGTGGGTACATGCACACACACTCACACATGGCATCGCTCTTATCACTGCTTAACCTCCTTCCTTTGCTTCCCCTGCTCTTCCAATACATTTCAATTTCCTTTTAGGACCACAAGTCTTAGGAGAACGCAGCCCACACGGAGTGCTACACTTCCAGTCATTGAAGTCATTTGCTGATGGGCTCCAGCCCTCCCAGCCTCCTTGCTGTTGTTCCAGAACAGTGCAAGCACTTTGCTCCCTCCCGCCCCAGCACTCCCTGTGCTAGGAGGGGTGTGCGCAAGAGGCTCCCTGTGACCGGGAATGCCCCCCAGCACCCACCTGACTCCTGGAGAGCCTTCTCCAACCACACATATAAGGAGCACAGACCCTCCTCTAAATAGCTCTTTACCTGTTTTTTTTTTCTTTAAACAGTGTTTCACAGTTTGCAATTATCTTGCTTTCTGTGTACTTACTTTTCTGTGGCTTGCTCTCTGACTAGGTGGAGGATAGAAATCAGCCGGTCTTACTCAGTTCTACTCACAGAGTAGAATAGGTCCTAAACATAGTAGGTCCTAAACAATGTTAGGAAATGAGCGTGTGGGGCACCTGGGTGGCTCAGTGGGTTCAGTCTCTGCCTATGGCTCAGGTCATGATCTTGGGGTCCTGGGATTGAGCCCTGCATTGGGCTTTCTGCTCAGCAGGGAGCCTGCTTCCCTTACTCTCTGTGCCTGCTGCTCTGCCTGCTTGTGATCTCTCTCTGTCAAATGAATAAATAAAATCTTAAAAAAAAAAAAAAAAAAGGAGTGTGTGACTTAGGATAGGTAAGTCCACAAGATGAAGTGCCGGCTCTGGGCCCTCCCTGTTCAGAGCATGTGTATAGCCTACATTCTGGAACACAAGGAGGAAGGTTGAGCCACCGTCTAGGAGGAGGGGGGGGGGGCTTCTCTCAGGCTTGGGAAGGTGCCAGAGCAAGAGCTAGGGCTGTGAAGGCCCAAACCCCCAGGGCAGACCAGAGAAGGGCGCCTCCCATGTTCTCTCTGGAGCTGGGGCCGGGCAAACTACTGGTACCATGGAGATGAGGACAGAAGCTGTGCTAGCCACCCTGCAGTCCCAGAGATTAGAACTCAGCCCCATGGGGCCCTCTACGCAGTTCAGCCCCAGAATCTGCCTCTGTCATTTGCTAGACATTCCAGTACATTCCATTCACCCTTCTCTCTGGCCTCCCACAGCGGAAAACGCATAAGGGCCTCTTTCACCATACACACATGCATTGTGTGTTCCGGCTTCGGGCTATTTGAGCAGGCCTGGAACTGGCTATATTTCAAAGATGATGGGATTCTGGTATTTATAGCTTTAGTGAGGGCTCTGGGGCTTTGGGGTGGAAAACACTATGTAAACTTCAGCTCTTGGAGCTCAGTTGTCTATATGTTCCTGCATATAAAGTGTAGTTTAATAGCAGTTCTGACTGCCACCCTTGTAGATAAAGTCATAACAGTGACCCGAGATCATGACCTGAGCCATAGGCAGAGACTGAACCCACTGAGCCACCCAGGTGCCCCACACACTCATTTCCTAACACTGTTACGACTCCCCTGTGGTCAGCCCACAGCCACCTTCTGTGAACTTGAATGGCCAGCACACAGCTCCCGTCCCTGCATACCTCTGTGGTCAGCGCCCTGTACCCTCCCAAGTGCTCTGTGAAGGTTTTCTCAGGGTTCATGCTCTGTGCTTCTCTTTTCCAAGGAGATGGGCCAATTCTCATTAAATGGAAGAGTGTGTAGCCCAGAAAGCTGAAAGTAGAATTTCTGCCTTTGCCATCCTTTTGTTCTCTTTTTCCCATTAGGGTGTTTTGGAAAAACATCATCACCACTACAAGCTTCAGTTACCCCCTGTGCAGGCTGGGTTCAGAAATGATCTGCCCGAATTTGTGAAGAACGTGGGGAAACACTCCTAAAAATACTAGGTCTCTCTACCAGCCATGCTCTGGTCACTGAGCCTGCCAAAAAAGAAGAAAATGAAGTGAAAGAATTCAAGACATGAGTTGAGGCTGCTGAAGGGGAGCTAAGAGACAAGGATATTGGAACTGTCAATGGCCGAAGGTATTTGCGGGGGGAGGCCTGCAAAAAGGAATAGATGAGTCATAGGGGAAATGAAGACCTCCTTGTTGGGCCAGAACATTTATAGAAAAGAAATCAGTAGTAATTTGGCCAAAAAGCCACACATGAAGCCTCTGTCTAAAGTTGGGGAGCAAGTTGCTTTTGAGATGGGAGGCCTGACTCAGTGGCTGAGGCCATACATGTTGCCGTTAATTAAAGACTGAGGATGTGGGGCACCTGGGTGGCTCAGTGGGTTAAAGCCTCTGCCTTCAGCTCAGGTCATGGTCTCAGGGTCCTGGGATTGAGCCCCGCATCGGGCTCTCTGCTCAGTGGGGAGCCTGCTTCCTCCTCTCTCTCTCTCTGCCTGCCTCTCTGCCTACTTGTGATCTCTCTCTGTCAAATAAATAAATAAATAAAAATCTTAAAAAAACAACAAAACAAAACCAAAAAACTGAGGATGTTTCAGGGTGTTACATTCCTTATCTTATCTAAACATTACAAACAGCTCTGGAAAATGGGCACCCTCTTCCCTATTTTATAGATGCATAAACTGAGGCTCACAAATGATTGAATCTTTTTTTTTCTTATAAAGTCACAGAGCTAGTATTTGGTAGCCCACACTTTCCCTTCCCTGCCCCACTGTGGGGCGATATGAGGCAGCCTGGCATAGTGAAAATGGCGTGGATTCGTGAATTCATGGATTCATGGATTCTGGAATTGGACAGGCTTAGGTTTGAACTTCAACTCCACTACCTACTAGATGAGTGGTCATGGGGAAATTGTCTCGCGTTTTGGGGTTTAATTTCCTCATCTGTAAAAACGGGATAGCTTCTAAATGAAGAACTAGTAACTGAAATTCAACAACACATTGAAAGAATTGTGCACCATTACCAAGTAGAATTTATTCCTGGAATGCAAGGATTGTTCAACATATAAAAGTCTTATCAATGTAAAACAACAATAACAGAATAAGGGAGAAAAAAATGCACATGATCATCTCAATTGATGCAGAAAAAGTAATTGACAAAATTTAATACCATGATAAAAACAGTCAATACACTAGGAATAGAAGTAAACTACCTTACCTTAATATAATAAAGGTCATATATGAAAAGCCCACATCTAACACCACACTCAGTAGTGAAGGACTGAAAGCTTTTCCTCCAAGATAAAGAATAAGAAAAAGATGTATACTTATACAATTTCTATTTAACGTAGCTCTGGGAGTCCTAGCCAGAGCAATTAGAAAGAAAAATAAATAAATCAAGAAAAATAAATAAAAGGCATACAAATTGGAAAGGAAGAAGCAAACTTATTTCTATTCACAGATGACATAATCTTATATGTAGAAAACCAAAAAGACAACACACACACACACACACACACACACACACACACAAAACTATTAAACTAATAAGTGAATTCAAAAAGTTGCAGGATACAGAATCAGCACACAAAAATCAGTTGCACTTCTATGCACTAACAATGAACAATCCAAACAGGATTTTAAGAAAGCAATTCCATGTACGGTAGCAACAAAAAGAATAAAATACTTAGGAATTAACTTAACCAAGGAGGTGAAAGACATACGCTGAAAACTACAGAATGGTGCTAAGAAATTAAAGAAGAATTTAAAGAAGAAAACTACAGAATGGTGCTAAGAAGTTAAAGAAGACACAAATAAGTGAAAAGACATCCCATATTCATGAATTGGAAGACTTAATATTGTTAAGATGTCAGTACTACTCAAAGCCATCGAAGATTCAATGCCTTCTCTATTAGAATCTTAATGGCAGTTTTTATAGAAATAGAAGAATTCATTTTAAAAACTCAAGGGACCATGAATAGACAGAGTAATCTTGAAAGAGAAGAACAGAGCTGGAGGAGTCACATTTCCTGATTTCAAAACTTACTGCAAAACTACAGTAATCAAAACAGTGTGGTAGTGGCAGAAATTCAGAGACGAGCAAGGCAATAGACTAAAGAACTCAAAAAGAAACTCCTGCAAATGAGGTCAGAGGATTTTCAGCAAGGGTGCCAAGACCATTCAGTGGGGGAAAGAGCAATCTCTTCAATAAATGATTTTGGGAAAACTGGATATTTACAAGCAAAAAGAATGAAGTTAGATCCTTACCTTACACCATATGCAAGAGTTAACTCAAAATAGATCAAAGACCTAAACTTAATGGCTAAAACTGTAAAACTCTTAGAATAAAACAGAGAAGATTCATGATACCGGATTTGATAATTTTTTGATATGATGTTATAAGCAGATAAAAAAATAAAAAATAAATAAATTGGACTGTACCAAAATTTAAAACTTCTATACATCCAATGACACAATTAACGGAGTTAGAAGATGACCAGTGGAATGGACATGATATTTGCAAATCATGTATCTGATAAGAAGTTAATATCCAGAATGTATAAAGAATTCTTATAACTCAACAATGAAAAACAAGCAATTTGATTTAAAAATGGGTGAAGGACTCAAATTGACATTTCTACAAAGAAAAAATACAAGTGGCCAATAAACGCATGAAAAGATACTCAGCATCATTAGACGTTAGGGAAATGCAAATCAAAACCATAATGAGATACGACCACACACCATTAGGATTGCTATTTTCTGAAAGGAAAAAAGGAAATAACAAGTGTTGGTAAGGATGTGGAGAAACTGGAACCCTGCATACTGTTGATAGGAAAAAAAAACGTTATAGCCACTATGGAAAACAGTGCAGGGTACATAAAAAAATTAAACAAAAATTAAACCCTCTAGAGTCCACCTATGGGTGAATGGATAAACAAAATAGGAGATAAATATATATAGATATAGATATAGATATCTACATATCTATATCTACATATAGATATATGATACACACACACGTGCCTACACAAGCACACACGTGTGTGTACGCATGGAGCCAGGCTTGTCCCAGGTAGTTCCGTGGCTGTGCTGATTGTCTGGGGTGGGGCTCAGCTCCACCGTCCCCTTCTACCATCTCCTCTATATAATGCAAGAGAAGCTTGGAACAGCATTTCCCAGAATCCCCCTCCATGTAGGGTTCTGGTCAGAGCTGTCCAGTAAGAGGCACTCATGAGACGGGGGGAAGAGAAGAAGTGGTTATTGTTAGAACATTTGTAGGCAGACGTGAGGTTCACAGCAGTTTCTGGGCAAGTTCCTATCAATCACCATTTGGGAGGGACAGGCAGGGAAGAGCTGTGAATCACCCATCCATGCTGTAGGCTCCCAGGGAGTGGGAACTTCTAGGACGTTCTTGATCATGGGAGCAGCTCCTCGGCAAACTTCTTGAGAGTCACTCTGTTGTGGACTGAGGTCGATAGGAGAGTAACCCCAAAGGTCTTGAGATTCACAATGATTTTGGGGTGATTTGTTGAAAACCACTGCTTAGCTGTGCAGACCGAGGTGATGGACAGTTGTTTGCCTGACTGTCCGGCTTCCATTCTTTCCAACAGCTGGGTGGTCCTCCGATTCCATGTCATAAAACCCTTCATCCCTACATAAAAGGAAGACTTCTGTTTCCCTGACAAAACCTCAACTGATAAGATGGTCACTCCCAAATCAAGCAGGGGTGCACCCTGACCAGAGGGGAGCAGTCCATCGATAGGCTGAGCCAGCAGAGTTTACTTTCCTGAGATCTGCCATTGGGATGAGGGGGTTCCTTCCTAGTGGCTGGTGGTACAGGAAATGAGAGAACATTTAGAGGACCGAGTAGGCCATTTTCTTCCAGAAGTAAAGAAACTGAGTCTGTGGAGAGAAAAGTCAGGTAGATCCTCAGAGAGAAGCAGAGCTGAGGCACCAAAAGCTTCCAAAAAAGAAACAGAGCAGAACCTTCTCTGGGTTTGCAGGCCCTGGTTCCAGTCCCACGTGAGGCTCATGTCTTGCACTTGGTTCCACAAATATTCTCACCTCATTTCACTCATTTCCCTTCTTTTTGTGTAACTTAATTTGAGAGAATTTCCATGACTAGCAACCAGAAAGCCTTGACTAAGACTAGCGAAGATCCAGAATTACTCTTTCTGATTACAATTTGACACAGTCCTGGCATATAAGCACTTTAAAAACTGTTAATTATTTCCTTAAAGGCCAACCACACTCTCCTCCTGGACAAAGTACGACTGCTGAAATAATTTATCTTGGAGAGGAGGGCTGTGAGGTAAACACCTACTGTCAAATTTATTTATTTATTTATTTGAGAGAGAGAGAGAGCGCAAGTGAGAAAGCATAAGGAGGGGCAGAGGGAGAGAGAGAATCTCAAGCAGACTCTGCACCGTGCACAGAACCCGACTTGGGGCTCCATCTCACGACCCAGGGATTGTGACCTGAGCCAAAATCAAGAGTCAGATGCTGAATTCACTGAGCCACTCAGCTGTCAAAACTTTTTTAAAAACAACTTTGTTTAGTGAGGACTTATTCTCACAAACAGAAGTGTCTTCAAGGGCATCATACAGCATGCAACAGCACACTTGAGAGGCTTGGACAAGAGACCACCTGGATTGGAACTTGAACACTTAGCGTAAATAATGTCCCTGGGATGGCCCTGATGACGCTGTAGGTTGTGGCAGCTTTCCATCTCTCTCTTCTCACGGTCTCAGCAGTGACTCGTGATTTTTTTTTTTTTTTTTTTTTAATTCCTATAAGAGAAGAGGTGAACTACTTGAAGAGGTTTCTTGTTCTGACCCATTTTGAGTTCCCAAAGAAGAAAACCAACCCTCGTTTCTGACTTCTTACAGAGGTGTACTTTTTCTGAGGCATCTCTTTTCCAATGCTGAGCTGCGTCTTCCACAGGACACGTGACCAACCAGGTCCAGCCTTGGAAAGGGTGTTGTTAAATGTTATATATTATTTGGGTAGCCAGCTTTTATTTATTTATTTTTAGATTTTACTCATTTATTTGCAAGCATGAGAGGCAAGAAGGTCAGAGGGAGGAGGAGACTCCCTGCAGAGTTGGGAACCCGATGCAGGACTTGATCCTGGGACTCTAGGATCATGACCTGAGCCAAAGGTAGTCGCTTAACCAACTGAGCCACCCTGGTGTCCCAGCTGCCTTTTTTTTTTTTTTTTTAAAGCATATCTACATTGTATGCAAATTTTATAGTAATACACATTGGTTATTTTTCATTCATCATTGAGGCTGAGAGTGATAGCCCTTTTTTCCTATGGAGAAAAAAAAATATTTTTTACATCACCATCTCCCTCCCCTGCCAAAGAGGTTGAATTACTTATCCAGAGTCTACAGCCATCCACTCTGGGGGCCATTTATATATGTGACATAGTAACATGTATTGTCTTTGACTGGCTTTTTACTGGAAAAAAGAAAATGAAACCTTTTATCTTACAGGGCACTTAAAGGGTCTAGAATATAGGGATGCCTGGGTGGCTCAGTCGGTTAAGCATCTGCCTGCAGCTTGGGTCATGATCCCAGGGTCCTGGGATTGAGCCCCACATCAAGCTCCCTACTCAGTGGGCAGTCTGCTTCTCTCCCCTGCCTCCCCCTCTCCACCCGCTCTCCCCCTTCCCCTGCCTCTTCTCCCTGCCTCTCCCCTGACTTTCTCTCTCCCTCTCAAATAAATAAATAAAGTCTTAAAATAAAATAAAGTATCTAGAATATAGTCAGTGAATTTTGAAGGGGCAGACATGCCTAGGAGGATGGGCAAATCATTAATGAAGAGCTAAATCTGTTGGCATTTGTGAATTTTTGTAATAAAAATTGAGCACCTACCACATGCTCAACACTGCAGAAATTACAATAAAGAAACAACAACCAAAAATTTTCTTCCCTTTTGGAATTTACAATCAACATGAGGGTTAGATTTTAAATGAATAATCTATTAAGACATATACCTGGGAGAGGGTTTCAGGTTTGCTCACGCTGTACCCTGCTGAGGAAAGACAAGAAAGCCTCCTTATTTTCCAAAACTGGTCTCATGTTTCCCAAAGCCACCTGCTGAGTTCTGGAGAACATTTTTAACCAGTCTGTTCAACTCAGTCCCGTTCAGTCCTTAAATCAGTTCCCTTTGGAGAATCCATTTTTCAGATTTCCTCATCTTCCCTGACTTCTTTCCAAAATGGCCCCTGGGTAAGTAGGGGGCCTGCTGTGACCACGGAGCGTGGAGGGAAGGGCCTACAAGGGCACCAGGCCCTGACTTGCTGTCTGGGTGTCACCGGAGAGGTCATCCGCGGCTGGGGTCCGTGCGCTCACTCTCGATCTGGAGGTCCTCCCCACTTGGCGCCCGCCCTGTTGCAGACCTTCATGTCAGCCCCTGCTGAAGTGGCTCTAATGTCCCAGTGCCTCAGTTTCCACATTTCCTCAGGCCTCCTTCTTGGACAGCTCCCCGCTCAGTCACAGAAATGGCCAGATCGCTGTCTCAGGCATGGCCACTCCTGAACCCATCCGCAGCATGGACCCTGCGTGGTGCTGGAGGGCTCCCGGGGGCCCTCTGCCCGCCTAGCCCACTCCACAAGTTGAACAAAGACGCCTCTCAGAGTCTGAGGTGGAAACAGGGACAATCTCCTTCCGCCATCGCTTCGTTCGGTGGTGGACAAGGACAGAAAAACGGCTTACCAGTAAAGACACCTAATGGAGAGGTACTTCCAAAGCATGAAGCTCTGTACTCCTAATTCTAAATTGTGGCAGTTGTGAAGAAGTTCAGGGTGTCGATGTGAACAAAAAATGTAGACCAGATGGCCAAGGAAGGTGTGAGTCAATGGAGTGAAGCAGACTGAAAAGAGGCAGGGGTGGAGGAGAGGAGGGAGGGGCCTGTGGCCATACAGGGTGGTAGCCCGAGGAGGGATCCCGCCTGCAGGTCCTTGTTCTGTATCTTGACACCTTGACTTCAGTGGTGGTCACGTGTTAAAATTGTGTAGCACTAACACAGTTGTGTAGAACTAACACACACGAGTGCGTGTAAATTGCTGAGATCTTGCTGATGAAGTGCAAACATGTCGCTTTCCAGGCTGTGCTATTGTATGTACTTCTGCAGGATGTTAGGGGTGGCGAAACTGGGTGGAGGGCACATGGGATCTCTGCGCACTCTTTGTTACCAAGGGCGTGTGACTCTAGAATGAGCTCAAAATGAAAGTTGGTTTTTTTTTTTTTAAGATTATTTATTTATTTATTTGACAGAGAGAGATCACAAGTAGATGGAGAGGCAGGCAGAGAGAGAGAGGGAAGCAGGCTCCCTGCCGAGCAGAGATCCCGATGTGGGACTCGATCCCAGGACCCTGAGATCATGACCTGAGCCAAAGGCAGCGGCTTAACCCGCTGAGCCACCCAGGCGCCCTGAAAGTTGGTTTTAAAAAAAAAGACAGAAGGTTAAGAATTAACCACAGGAAGAGTATTCCAAGGAAACTGCATACATAAAGGCCTGGCGGAGGGAGGAGGGGGAAGGGCAAAGGGCGTGGGCCGGGGAAAGAGAGAGAGAGTGGCACGTGCTCCCGAAGCAAGGGGTGGGTGGTCGGTCAGGAGGCTGCCAAGGAAGACGTGGCGTCCTGCGCCACGTGCCCGCAGCTATTTTGGATTTTATCTTAAGTGCCATTGGAGGATTTGAAGCCCGACATCAGCAGATCTCTGCTTTGCAACATCTCTTACCATGCAGAGAATGTCCAGGGAGTGGTGATGAAGGGGAGAAGGAGGACTTCTGCAGAGGTCCAAGGGCGTGAGGATGTTGACCTAGACGGGGTGGGGCCATGATTTGGAGAGACAGACAATCAGTAGAGGTGCGAAATGGCCGGCAAGGAGTAAAGAAAAAGCAGGTGGCAGAGATCTGCGTATTTCTGACCTGAGCAACTGGGTGGATCGTGCTTTACTGAAATGGGGGGAGAATGGAGAAACCTGTTTGCAGCGACCTCGTGATGGGTTCATTTGCACCCGGATACTATGCTGTTCTACATAAAGAGCTCTTAAGCACATTCTGTAGCTGTGGGACAACTTCTTTTTGCTTTCTCAGGTTTTCCCTGGATTTCCCTACTTTTTAATGTTACCATATGATTAATTACAGTTTCAGCTCACCCAGAAACGCAGTCTGAAACCAGTCAGTCAGAAATCACCTGATCAGCACTCATTAGTTCATCTGCCGGATAGACCCCTGCCATCCCCTAGAGGAAAGTTACCTTGCCATAACCAAGCTGATTTTTATAATTGATATCACTTCCATGTCCCTGCTCCCTTATGCCTAGAAAAGTCTTTCATTTTGTATAGCATCTTGGAGTCCCTTTCTATCTGCTAGATGGGATGGTGCCAATGATAAATGAGTCATTGAACAAAGCCAATAAAATCTTTAAAATTTATTCAGTTAGGGGGTGCCTGGGTGGCTCAGTCTGTTAAACGTCTTCCTTTGGTTGGGGTCATAATCCCAAGGTCCTGGGATGGAGCCCCATGTTGGGTTCCCTGGTGTGGCAGGGAGCCTGCTTCTTCTCCCCTGCTTGCACATACTCTCTCTAATAAATAAAATCTTTTTAAAAATAAATAAAAGGAGGGATAATTGAAAGGCTCCTACTTCTAATGTGCTTCTATTAATTTTTGTAGTTCCTGTAGTTCTTCCTTTATGAATTGTGACAAAATTATTTGCCATGTAGATATTTTGAATTATGACATTTTTATTGTGGACTGCATCACCTATCCTTAAAAAGGGGCCTTCTTTTATGCTTTCACTCTTTGTCTTAAATTCAACCCTTCATGATATTTGAGATTGTAATTCCTTCCTTTTGATTTGCCTGATATTCTTTTATCAATCTCTTATTTTTAAAGTCACCTTAAGATAAATTCTGAATCACTTTGTTTTGGGTATATCTTTCTGATACAGAAAATGCTCAATTTTGCCTTGTGATATAATGTAATTGTCTTCTTTAATAGTTGAGTTTAGTCCATTTACATTTATCCATATTACAAGTGATATTAGATCTAATCTTGACATCTCAATTAATGCTGTGTTTTCTGTCATTGCCTTTATTTAAAAAAAAATTTTTTTTTAAAGAATTTACTTATTTATTTGCCAGAGGGAGAGTTCTAGAGAGCATGAGAGGAAGCAGAGGAAGCAGCAGGCAGAGATAGAAACAGGCTCCCCACTGAGCAAGAAGCCTGATGTGGTACTTGATCCCAGGACCCTGGGATCATGACCTGAGCTAAAGGCAGACTCTTAACCCACTGAGCCACCCAGCCATCCCTGCTGTTAATACCTTTAAAGTAGCTTCTACTACATGATCTGTCTTTGCTTATGTTAGGTAGAAATTTTATCTCACAATTTAAAAATTAAACGATTTCCTTTATAACTTTATAGAATATATTTAATCCACTAGGACCTTGGTGTGTTCTGTTTTCCAGTTGTGAGTGATATGAAAGTAGGATATGTGCACATTTCCTCCTTCCACTCTACCAGCCAATTCTATTGGATCACATTTTTCTTATTTCTTTTAACCTTTGTATTTTTAGGTATATTTTTACTTCTGTTACTTGATATGCCATCTTTGCATTGTATCTTTGACCCTCTGCCAAGAAATCATCTGGCTTACACAATCTGTACTTTCTATGTGCTGGATAGAAACGTCTCTCTTTGTTGATAATGGTACCCCTGATGATGATGATGATGATGATGATGATGATTTTATTTTCATATACAAAAACATAAGACTTGAAATAGCTCTATATTTTTCCTCCTATTCTGTTGGGGTGTGGCTGCTTCTTCACACAGGGGGAAGAATTATATTCACATCCATTTATTTGAGGAACCAGGGCAGAGTTCAAACAGCAAAAACCCAACTTAGCAGATCTAATTTCGAAACTGACACTCATTTCTAACATTACCACAGTAAAAAGGAACAAAGACCTACTGCAAATGAATGAACTATGTTACAATGCTTTTTCCAGAATAATTTCATTTTGCAACTCTTAATTACAGGAATGTCTGCTTTAGGCCATTTTAGATGTATGCATGTATTTCTGTTTTACAAAATTTTTATGTTATAGCCACAAGGATGAAAAGTGACCTAGTACATTTACATCTCACATATCCTAGTATACAAATAGTACTTACTGAATTTGAGCCAAAACCCAGAAGTCTTTATGTTTAGCACTAGAAGAGCTTCCTCAATTCTATAGCCTTAAGTCACTTACTAGTCACATTTCCAGAGTTTGTAATTACTTGTTGTTTTAAACCATAAGAAACAGATGAATTTATTTATTTTTTTTAAAGATTTTATTTATTTATTTGACAGAGAGAAATCACAAGTAGACAGAGAGGCAGGCAGAGAGAGAGAGCGGGGAAGCAGGCTCCCCGCTGAGCAGAGAGCCTAATGCGGGCCTCGATCCAAGGACCCTGAGATCATGACCTGAGCCGAAGGCAGAGGCTTAACCCACTGAGCCACCCAGGCGCCCAGAAACAGATGAATTTAGATGTTTAATTACAATTGTTATATGCAGGTTAGATAAAACAGCTCAGTAAGACCTTGTTATCCATCCTAAACTGGAAACACACATATTCTCCACTAACTCAGACAAGTCTTAGGGTTTTCCTTCTTTTCCTTATTCATAATTAGTACCCCTGACCTTGAAATCATTTTTGTCTGCTATAAATATAGCTACTTCAGATTTCTTTTGATAGGATTTGCATAGAATATCTTTACCATCATCTTACCTTCATTCTTTTCATGTCTCTGTGTTTTTGTTTTATTTTATTTTGAAGATTTTATTTGTTTATTTGGGAGAGAGAGAGAGTGAGTGAGAGAGAGCCAAGTACAAGCAGGGGGAGAGGCAGAGGGAGAGGGAGAAGCCGACTCCCCAGTGAGCAGGAAGCTCAACATGGGGCTCAATCCCAGGATCCTGGGATCAGGACCTGACTGAGGCACCCAGGCACCCCTCAAGCCTTTGTATTTTTAAAGTGTGGCTCATAACATAGCATACAGTTGGGGCTTGTTGTGTTGTTTTGCATTTTTTAACAAAATTTTATTTATTTATTTGACAGAGAAAGAACCCAAGTAGGCAGAGAGGCAGGCAGAGAGGGGAGGGGAAGCAAGCTCGCTGCTGAGCAGAGAGCCCGTTTCGGGGCTCGATCCCAGGACCCTGAGATCATGACCTGAGCTGAAGGCAGAGGCTTAACCCACTGAGCCACCCAGGTGCCCCTGTTTTGCATTTTTTAAATCCAATCTCTCTTTTTAGATTGGAGTGCTTAGTACATTTATATTTAATATAATTATTGATAACATTGGATTTGATCTGCCATTTTGCTGTTTTCTTTTTGTCTCATCTAATTTTTCTTCCTCGGTTTTTCCTTTTGTGACTTATTTTGTTTTAACCAAATGGTCCTTTTATCAAATTTTAATTTCCCTACGGCTTATTAGCTATATCACTTTGCATTACTATTTAGGTGTTTCTCTAGGTATCATCCATATAAAGGTCACATAACAGTATATTTAACATAAAATTGTTTCAAATAAAACACAGGAATTTTGCAACTGTAGGATTCTAGTTATCCAGTCCTTTGTGTTGTTGTTTTACACACATACATTTTGATGCTCTATTATTAGATCATACACATTTAGGATTGTTACATCTGCTTGGAGACGTATAATGACCCCTTTAGCCTCAGCAATTTTTCTTGTCTGCTTTGCGTGAAATTAATATAGCCATTCAAGCTTTGTTTGTTTAGTGTTAGCATGATATAGCTGATACAGACAGCAAAACTGGTATTGATTTTTTTCTTTCAATATTTTAAATATTTCATTCAAATTTCTTCTTGATCATATGATTTCTGATGAGAACTCCACTATAATTCTTTTTCTTGTATAGGCAAGTCATTTTATTTCTCTAGCTTCTTTAGAAGTTTTCTCATTGTCTTTGGTTTTCTGGATTTGGAATATGATATGCGTAGGTATAGGCTTTTTACATGGTGGCATTTATCCTTGCTTAGTGTTTTCTGAGATTCCTGGATCTCTGTTTTCCCTCTGTCTGTCATTAATTTTGGACAGGTTTTGGCCATTATTCAAAATACTTTTCTTACTCTGTTTTCTCTTCTTCTGGTTAAATCTAATTACATGTATGTTATAGCTTTAGAAATTGTCTCACAATTCTTCAATATTCTAGAGGGTGTTTTTTTTTTTTTTTTTAATTCTTTTTCTCTTTGCATTTCAGCTTGGAAATTTTCAATTTACTTATCCTCAGACTCACTGATTCTTTACTTAGCTGTGTGCAGTTTACTGAAGAGCCCATGAGAGGCATTCTGCTTTTCTACTTCAGTGTTTTCAATTTCTAGCTTTTCTTTTGATTCTTTGTTAGAGTCTCTGTCTCTCTGTTTACACTACAGTCTTTTTTTTTTTTTGCATGTCTAATTTTTTCACTAGATTCATCAACATAGTAATCATAGCTATTTTAATTTCTCTATCTGAAAACTTCAAAATCTTTGTCATATGAGTCTGATGGTAATGCTTGTTTTGTCTTTTCAGACTCTATGTGTGTGGTTGTTACTTTTAGCATGCCTTGCAATTTTTTGTTGAAAGCTGGGCATATTGCATTGGGTAACAGGAATTGAGGCAGATAGATCTTTAGTTTGAGATTCTATATTCATCTAACTAGGAATTGGTCTGTCTTTAATGTTTGCTGTAGATGTAGATGCCAGTGTCCCAAACTCTTCTGGTGTCTTTATTTCTGGTTCTCTCCTTTGACTTTGGGTTCTTCAACTTCTCTTCCTTAGGGACAGTCTGCATCTTTCAACTTTTTCAGCTATGATACATCGTTATTATACTGGAGCCCTGTTGTTGTAGTGGTGAAGTGTAGGGGAGGAAAAACATTTTATAATCTTATGATTAAGTCTCTGTCTTTTCTTGGGTGTATGCTTCTGGGTTATGATCTTCATGAGTATTTTGTAGTTCCCCTCCCTCCGTCCTTGGAGGATGGAGACAGGAAGTGTAAAGAGGGCTGGAGTGGGACGAATGTCCTTCCTTATACCAGCTGGGATAAGGCTCCAGGAAGTCTCTTTCTCTGCAGAGTAGGCTTTTGTTATGGAAACACCCTGGTGTTTTTCACAATGTTTGTTCCTCCCCTACCTCTGTCAGAGGATATTTCCTAATGGGAAATATCCCATTAGGGGATATTTCTTGGCTTTACACCAGGTGAATCTGGTGGGTTTTCTGGAGATAAAAACCATGAAAGGGTTGGGTCCCCCCACCCCCACTCCACCCCAAAACTGTGACCTTCAAAAGTTTCTCAAGCAAGTCTACCCTCAGCCTCTAGCAAATTGTCAAAATTATTAATTAAGTGTCCCTACCAGTTTATGACTTCATTGGCTTCAGCTCAGGGTAAACAGATCTCTTGTTACCCTCTGGGTTCCCCTATCTTTCCAGATTTTAGGGTGACAGTTTGCTTTGCAACCTCAGAGCTCTGATAGCTCCAAGGGAAATAATTAACTTTCACTTCAACTTTTTTTGTAAAGATGGAAGGGATGACTTCTAAGCTCTTCACATATCTAGGCTGACACTGGAGACAGTTACCCTTTCTCTAATATCTTATTTTCTCTTGTTGCTTTAAAGATTTTCTCTTTACCATTGGTTTTCTGCAGTATAGAGGTCTGTACGAGAATGTGGTTTTCTTTGTATTTATCAAACTTCTGGTTCTTGGAGTTTATCAGGTAATTAACCACATGCTACTCATATTTTACCAGATGTAGGGACTTAGTAATTTTTATTTTCATATACATTCTTTCTCTCTCTCTCTCTTACTCAACTCTTGCTCTCCTTCTTTTGGGATTCAAAATAAACATTAGGTTGGATTATTTGATATTGTTTTGTAGGCCTCTCATGTTCTGGCTTCTTTTTCTTCATTGTTTTTCATTCTGCTCTTTGGGTCAGATAATACTTATTTATCTTCTTTCACCTTTATTGATTTTTTTTCTGTCATTTCAATCTGTTGAGCCTATATAGTAATTTTTTTTTTTAGTTATTACACTTTTTAGCTTTGCAATTTCTATTCAGCTTTCTTTTTATAATTCCAATTTCTTGTCAAGATTCCCTCTTTGTTCATTTGGTGAACTCATGTTTCTTTTCTGACCATTAAAAATCATTATCTGGGGGCACCTGGGTAGCTCAGTGGGTTAAGCCTCTGCGTTCAGCTCGGGTCATGATCTCAGGGTCCTGGTGATGAGGAAGCAGGAGGCCGGCTGAAGACAAAGCAAAAGCTGGCACCTTGCACCCCCTCTCCACCCGCTCCCCTCGGTAATGTGTGTGACATTCCTAACTTGCAGAAATCACAATCCTGCAGGACAGAGTCTCCCAACTATCTTGATGTTAATGGCTTCCTAAAAGACAACATTGGTCTTCCAGCACCTTGTAGGCCCTCTTTAGCATATGAAAGCTCTGTTGAAACCTCCCTTCCCCTTACCTTCCCCCAACCGCAAGGTGCATAACCTGCCATCTCCCACAACCCTGGGCAGCAGCTCTTCCTGCCCATGGATCCTGTCCCCTGCTTTAATAAACCACCATTTTGCACCAAAGATGTCTCAAGAATTCTTTGTTGGTCATCGGCTCCGGACCTCAGCCCACCGAACCTCACTTAGGTTCCAAAACTTCATCACTGGGATCCAGCGTACATCGGGATCTCTGCTAAGCAGGGAGCCTGCTTCCCTCTCTCTCTCTGCCTGCCTCTCTGCCTACTTGTGATCACTCTCTCTCTCTCTCAAATAAATAAATAAAACCTTTAAAAAAATCATTATCTGCTGAATCTAACATCTGGGTCCAGTTTCAGTAAGGGTCCGTAAACTGCCTTCTATCTTGAATGTAAGCCACCCTTAGGAAAGGTTTCTTTGAATGTCTGGTAGTTTTTGGTTGAAAACTGGATGTTTTAGGCCGTGTGTTGTGTAGACTCTGCATTCTGTTATATTCTTTGGAGGATTGTTGGATTTTGTTCTATTAAGCAGTCCACTTTCTTTAATTCCAACTGTAAGTTTTGTCTCCCTCATAGAGGGCAGCAGCTGAGGGCTCTGCTCAGTATTTTTCAGCTTCTAGCTGCTGCTTTCACAGCCTTGCCTCTGGAAGTCTTCTCCACCTTCGTAATACAAAGTTAGCCAAAAACTTGGGAAGAGTTTATATTCAGATGCTGGGTCTTGTTCTCTTTGAGGTTTCCTTGCTTCCAGCTGATCTGCTAGCCCCAGCTCTGTTCTCTGATGCCACAGGCATTATGGCTTCTGTCTTTATGCCATATGAGCTGTACGAGTTGGAAACACATACAGTAAAAAACCCCAGCAAATTCACATATTGCATCTGGTGCAGTTTGGGCTTTCAAGAACACATTCCTCTCTTACATCTGCCTGCTATTTCTTTGAGCCCCTTCGAGTCTTTCTTACATATGCATAGTTTAGCAATCAGCCAAAGGGTTGGGTAGAATTTATACTCATATATGGATTTATGCTGTCTGTGTTTCTTCTGCTTCCAGCATTTCCTCCTAAATTTTCAGGTGTTCTGAAATCCTCAGCTCTGTCTTTTGACTGCTTAGGCCAGTAAGGTTTCAGCGTTCTCCTGTCTAAGCCAAGCTCAAGTTGGAGAATATACAGTTAAGAAAACAGCAAATACAAATCTTATCCAGTGCAGTTCTATCTTTCAAATGTAAATTCCTGTGTTGTTTCTACCTCCCTTATTTCACCAGGACTGCCCCCACCAACCCAGCAGAATCTCTCCCATATATACAGTTTAGCAGTCAGCCAGGGATTTGAGCAAAGTTTATATTCATTTTTGGGAGTTCATTCCTTCTGGAACTTTCCTGACTTCAGGATATCACCCCTAAATGGTCTTCTGTTCTGCCAATGCTAAACTCCTATCTTCTACCACCTTTAACCAGTAAAGCTGTGATTTTCAGTAGCAGGATTTGGAGCAGAAAGTACTCACAGACAAAATGAGCCGCAAACTTACAGTTCTTACTCTTAAAGTCATAGTTCAAGAGTAGATTCCCCTGCAGTTTCTGCCTGTCTTAGTCACTTTTCAATACCTTCATTCAGAAGGCTAAGAAATTTTTTTGGTTTTTTACAGTTTTTATAAAAGTTTTTGTGGGAGGGCTTGTTGGAACACTTTGTGTCATGGGCATTATTGGAAGTCCCAAAGAGGAGTTTTGTATTGTTTGCTACTTGCTTTAACTTTTCCTCTTTTTAAATTGTAGTATCTTGATACTAATTTTTCCTTTTGAATACATATCTTTGAATGAGTTAAGTCCTTCCTGAACCAGTTACCTAAACTGGAGGGAACCAGAGTAATTTTTCTTATCCTGCAGGACTGAGTATGATTTACTTTTTCCTTAACAATTTCGATTGGTGGCCCAGGGCTCTTCACAATGCTATCTTTCTCCTCCATCCTGTCGCACGGACAGAAAGCTCTCTAAAAATGTGGCTTGTCTCTGTGATTCCTTGTTCAACCTCCATTTCCTCTGCTTTGCTTTGGAATCAAACTGAATTAAACTGCTGGTTCCTGTCAGGAGTCTTTGCCCATTGTTGCACTTTCCAACTCTCTTCTTAAAAGTCTGCATATTTTTTTTACTGAAGTATAGTTGACATACATTGTTATATTAGTTCCAAGTGTATGACACAGTGAATCAGCATTTACATACATTATGATGTGATCGCCATGAAAAGTTTTGAGCACGCTCTGCATTTTTTTTTTTTTTACACTTCTAGTTGACCTTCATTTTTAGACAGCCCTTCCTGCTATTTTTTTTATTTCTAACGTTTGCTTTCTAATGTTTCCTCGTTTTTGTCAAGGATGATGTTGGCATATCTGCTTCTTGTTCTTTTTGTTGCTTTTGATTGGTTTCCCAGAGGAACTGAAAGCAACACTGAACTGACTGTACCATGTAAAACCAGAAGCCGTCACTGGAAGTTTTGAAAACTTTTTACTTCAAGGCAATCATAAATTCACATAGAGTTGTATGGGATAATGCAGGGAGAGCCCATAAATACTTTACTCAGTTTCTCCATGACAACATCTTGCAAAACTGTAACATAATATGCAACCAAGACACTGACATTAATACAGTCAAGATACAGAACATTTCCATCACCATGAGGGTCCCTCATGTTTCCCTTGGATAACGACACCCACTTCCATCCCACCACCATGTTCTTATTTGCTATTTGCACTTCCTCTTTAGTGAAATGTCTCTTCATGTGTTTTGCTTATTTTCTAATGGTTTGGATTTTATTGTTGAATTTTGTGATTCCTTATTCCGTTTTCAGATATATGGTTTGCAAATATTTTCTCATACTCTGCAGGTTGTCTTTTCATCTTCTTCATGGGTATTTTGCGGAGCAAAAGTATTTTATTTTAATGAACTTCATTTTATTAATTTTTAATTTTATGGATCGTGCTTTGGTGTCAGAGCTAAGAACTATTTGCCTAGCCCCGGATCCTGAAGATTTTCTCCTTTTTTTTAACTAAAAATTTTATAGATTCACATTTTACATTTAAGTCTGTGATCCATTTTGAGTTATTTTTTATATAAGATGCAAAACTTCTGTTGACGGTTTCTTGTTTTGTTTTGGTTTTGTCTGTGAATGTCCAGTTGCTGAAAAGGGGATCTTAACTTTATTGAATTGTTTTTGCATTTCTCAAAAACAGTTGAGTATATTGTGTTGGTCTACTTGTGGATTCTCTGTTCTATTTCATTGGTTTACGTTCTATCACTTTGCTAATACCACAGGAATGTGATTATTATAGATAAATAATAAGGCTTAAAAATGGGTTGTCTTATTCCTCCCCTCTGACTCATCTTTTTAAAAATCATTTTACTTCTTCTAGTTCCTTTGCTTCCCTGTATAAAGCTTAAAATAATATTGTCCATATTAAAAAAAAATCTTGCTGGTATTTTGATAGAAGTTGCATTAAACCTGTGTATCAACCTAGGGAGAATTGACATTTTTTACAGTTTTGAGTCTTCCAATACACAAACATATGTTTTGCTATTTTAAAAAAACTTATTTGAGAGAGAGAGATAGCAAGAGAGAGCATGAGCAGGGAGGAGAGGGAGAAGTAGACTCCCCTCTGAGTAGGAAGCCTGATGTTCAGCTCAATCCTGGGACCCCAGGATCATGACCTGAGCCAAAGGCAGATGTTGTCTGACCCACTGAGCCACCCAAGGCATCCCATGTTTTGCTATTTATGTGGTCTTTTATTTCTGGCACCTAGGTGGCTCAAGCAGTTAAGTGTCCGCCTTCTGTTCAGGTCATGATCCCAGGGTCCTGGGATAGAGTCCCACATCGGGCTTCCTGCTCTGTGGGGAGTCTGCTTCTCCATCTGCCCCTTCCCCCCACTTGTGTACTCACTTTCTCTTTCTCTCTCTCGCAAAAATAAATAAGTAAAATCTTTTAAAAAATAGTCTTATTCTTGGAACTAGAGCGTATCATGCTTAGCGAAATAAGTCAAGCAGAGAAAGACAACTATCATATGATCTCCCTGATATGAGGAAGTGGTGATGCAACATGGGGGCTTAAATGGGTACGAGAAGAATAAATGAAACAAGATGGGATTGGGAGGGAGACAAACCATAAGTGACTCTTAATCTCACAAAACAAACTGAGGGTTGCTGGGGGGAGGGGGTTTGGGAGAAGGGGGTGGGATTATGGACATTGGGGAGGGTATGTGCTTTGGTGAGTGCTGTGAAGTATGTAAACCTGGTGATTCACAGACCTGTACCCCTGGGGATAAAAATATATGTTTATAAAAAATAAAAAATTATATTTAAAAAAATAGTCTTATTCTTTCATCAGGGTTTTTGCAGATTTCAGCATATAAGTGCTATACATACTTTGTTAGATTTATAACTAAGTATTTCATTTTATTTTGAGTGATTATAAATGGTATGGCGTTTTTAATTCCAATGTCCACATGTTCATTGTGGGTACACAGAAATACGTTAGATTTTTGTTTGTTTATCTTGCATTCTGTGACCTTGATGAGTTCAGTTTTCAGTTACAGGAAACCTTTGGAGATTGCAAAAAAAAATTTTATGTAAGCAATTATGTTATCTGTAAATAGGGACAGTTTTATTTCTTCCTTCCCAAACTACATAACTTTGTTTCATTTCCTACCTTATTGCACTGGCTAAAACTTCCAACCCTGTGTTGACTAGCGGTGAGACCACATATTCTTGCTTTGTTCCAGACTTTAGATGTAAAGCTTTCAGTCTTTCACCGTTAGGTATAATGCTAGGTGTAGGATTTTTGTAGATGCTCTTTCTTAAGTTGAGTAAATTTCTCATGAAGTATAGAAAACTTACCTCCCTTTATATCCCCTTTTCTGCCACATTTATAATGTAATATTCTTAAGTGTTTATTTTGCATCCATTTAGAACCACATCAGATGCTGTTACAAATTTTGCTTCCAG
Source organism: Mustela nigripes (assembly GCF_022355385.1). Classification (NCBI taxonomy): domain Eukaryota; kingdom Metazoa; phylum Chordata; class Mammalia; order Carnivora; family Mustelidae; genus Mustela; species Mustela nigripes. Next base: position 112,505,928 of record NC_081560.1, read on the forward strand.
TGTCAAACATAATAGAGAAAACTCAAGGGAAGAAGGAAAGTATATTATATTTACCCATATTTTTGCTTACCAAATTCTGTCTTCCTTCCTGATGTTCCAAGATACCTTCTTTTTATCATTTCCTTTCTGTTTAGAGAAATTGTTTTGGCCATTCTTTTAGGGCAGATCTGCTGGTGACAAACTTTGTTTTCCTTCCTCTAAGAATGTCTTGATTTCTTGTTCATTCTTGAAATATATTTTCACGCCGATAAGATTCTAGGTTGACAGTTCTTTTATTTTAGCACTTAAAAATGTTGTACCACTTCCTCTACCCCATGATTTCTTTTTTTAAAGATTTTTTTTTTTTTATTTGACAGAGAGAGATCACAAGTAGGCAGAGAGGCAAAGAGAGAGAGGAGGAAGCAGGCTCCCTGCTGAGCAGAGAGCCCGATGCGGGACTTGATCCCAGGACCCTGAGATCATGACCTGAGCTGAAGGCATCGGCTTAACCCACTGAGCCACCCAGGCGCCCCTACCCCATGATTTCTGATAGAAATCCTGTGCTTGAATTGTTTTTCTCTTAAAGGTAAAGTGTCATTTATCTCATGCTGCTTTCAAGACTTTTCGTTGTCTTGAAAGAAAGTTTTCAGAAGTTTGACCATTATGTGTCTTGACGTGGATTACTTTGGATTTTCCTCTTTGGTGTTAGTTAAGCTCCTTGAATCTGCAGGTGTTTGTCTTTCGTGAAACTTGTGATGTTTTCTGTCATTATTTTTTTCTAGAATTTTTTCAACTCTGGCTCTCTCCTCTCCCCTTGAGATTCTGATGACACATATGTTAGATCTTTTGTTATTTACCCTCAGGTCCCTTAGGCTCTGCTTATTTTTTTCAATTGTTCAGATTGGATAATTTCTCTTGTTCTATCTTTCAGTTCACTGATTCTTTCCTCTAGCCCCTCCATTTTTCTGGTGAGCCCATCCATTTAGGTTTTTTATTTCAGTTTCTATATTTTTCACTTCTAAAATTTCCATCTGGTTCTTCTTTATACCTGCATTCTTTGCTAAGACTTTATATGTCTTATATTTGTTTCAAGCTTATCAAAGCATTTTTATGAAGCATTTTATGACTACTTTAAAAAATCTCTGCCAGATAACTCTAATTTCTGTCTCTTGGTGTTATCTATTAGGGATCCTTTTTATCATTTAGTTTGAGATATTCTTGGTACTGGTTTCCTGTTGAAAACTGGGCATTTTCATATTATATGAGGAGACTACAATTCTTGTTTAAATCTTCTGATTTAGCTTCTGACACCACTCCAGAAGGAGGAAGGAAAAATGCCAGGCAGAAGTAGTAATCCAGGTTTCCTAGTCAGCTTCTGTTGAAACTGAGGGTTTCTGTTGGGGATTGGGGCATGGAGGTTCAGCTCCCCAGTAGGCCTCCACTGCTACTTCCCTGGGTAGAAGGGTTAAAAGTGTTTTGTTACAGTTTCGCAAGACACCGTAGAAATGAGGAGGCTCAATGAGGCCCTCCAGGGATGAAAGTTTCTGCTCCCTACTCAGACTTCTTTGATACAGCTGCCCTGTGGAAGAGTTTGAGGTGCCTTATTATAGCCCAGCGAAGGTGGAAGTCTGGGCTCCACACTTGGCATTTGCTGGTATGGATAGGGATGGAGTGATAATTTTTTTTTTTTCCTGAGGAGTTTGACTGGAATAGAGTTGTTAATATTTAAAAAATCTATATTGTTAGGATTCCCCTTTCCTTGTCCTTTACCTAGAAAGAACAGGCTTTTTTTTTTTTTTTTTTTTTAAATCTGTGCACACTGAGCTTAAGAAGCTAGCAACCTAGAAACACCAAAGTCTGCAATATATGAATTTACCAGTTTGCAATGCTTAGTATATTCATTTGCTAGGGTTGACATAAGAAGTACCACAGACCGGCTGGCATACATAAGAGAAGCTTATTTTCTCATAGTTCTGGAGCTAGAAGTCTAAGATCAAGGTGTCAGCAGGATTTGTTTTTTTTCTAAATCTTTTCTCCTTGGCTTGCAGATGACTCTCTTTTCCCTGTGTCTACACATAGCTGTATACATGTGTCCCTGGTGTCTTTTTATGTGTCCAGATTTCTTCTTCTATTAAGGACACTGATCCTATTGGATTATAGCCCCTCAAATGACCTAATTTAACCTTAATTCCCTCTTTAAAGATCTTGTCTCCAAATATAGTCATATTTGGAGGAAGTTGGGAGTTAAGACTTCAGCATATGAATTTTAGAGAGAAACACCTGACACTAGGGTCTCAAGGTCCCTGGCCTGTCTGCCTTCTTTCTACCTTTCGAAGTCATTTATATTTGCTTTTTATACATTGTCCAGAGTTTTTAGCTGTAGTTAGTGGGAAGAATAGTGGAGGGTATGTATACTGTATCTTTGTAGAAGCAGAAGTCTCCCATCGAGTTGTCAGACTATTAAAACATATTTGATGGCCTAGACTAAGGCCAAGGAGCTCCTTACAATGGAGCTTTTAGAAGTCTCAGGGAATGGAGCTACTGAAAGGTGACTCAGCATAAACAAAAAGAGTGACCAAAAAAAAAAAAAAAAAAAAAAATCAGAACCAAGAGTCAGTGGAACATTTTAGTAATAAAGTTGGAGAGAATAAGAAACAAAGTGCCTTGGGAGATAAAACAGAAGGATCTTAACTAGCTAGAGGATTAAGAAAGGCTTGGTTTTGAGGATAGTACTAGAACATACCCAAGTTACCCATCCCAGGGCTGCGGGCTCACTTTGCGAATGGCTCTAGAGTGAATCTGAGGAATTATAATACTTTGGGAGGAAGACCACTTTTGCTATGGACAGGAACTCAGTAAATGTGTGACTCAGGGAAAGCCAGCTCTCATCCAGTTGGATGGTGGGTACCTTGGCAGGTTGACAAGGATCTACACAAGGCCAGCAGTGTCTGGGCAGCAACATCTCTGACAATGGCAGATGTCCTGCTTCATTAACCAGAGTGACCTCCAAACTCAAGGTCCCTCAAGTGGCAGTGGAGCTGAGATAAGCAGATACTGGAGGCTCAACTGTGGTGGCCCCTCTGGTGGCTGTTAGGGCAGGTCCCAGCTTCTCCTGCCCCTGTCAGGCAGCAGCCAACTCCTGTGCACATGCCCAGGATTTCTCACACATATCTGGGAGAGTTTATCCCCTGGAAAAAGCTGCATTTCCTGCTAGTCATATAAATGGCTACAGGAGCATCAAGATCGATGACACTGATGTAAAAATGACCTGATTTGTAGTTAGTGGGTACATTAAGGGAAGCACATTAGTCATTATTATAGCCCTTGTCTGAGTCTCTGGGCTATGGCCAGGAGGGGAAATGTGGGTTTTAAAAATGAAAACATCATTTCTTATGCAGGAAGTACTCCAACACCTCCTGTTTCCTCCCAGCCCTTCAGCCCGTCTGGTTGCTACCTTGTCCTAATGTTTGACTTAGAATGTGCTGTAGAAGTGCACGAAAGGGAAACTTATCTGAAGCTGGAAGATATCCGCTGGGGTCAACAAAACATATCCTGATTCCCACCTTCATTTTCCGGGAGCAAAAGGAGGGCTCGACCTTCGCATGCCCTATGGACACACCCATTCCCAACCCTGGAACACACGTGTCCCCTGTGCATGAGAATCAGCCCCACAGTCCCAGACTCCAACTCAGCACTTGATGGAGTTGAAGGGTAGAATCTCCCCTTCCTTTGTTGCTTAAAAAGGGCCTCCTCAGGGAATTACAGTGAGCCACACTTCGTGGACCCAAGACCTCTAACAAGGTAAAAAGAGGTAACAACACTATCACCCATTATCTTGGCAGATTCCTTAGGAAGAGGGACGTGGCACCATTTTGGTGGCAGGAGGCAGGAGCTATATGTAGTCATGCAATGACATCTTTGATTATATTTAAAACTCAGATCATTTTTGGCTCTGGTTTTCTTTTCTAAAGGCTGTCTCCTTCAGTTACTACCTATGGCTTGAAGCCAAGACCCCGTGGAGGAGACCCTACAATCCTGTACTCTCTGTTGCTGTAATCAGGCTTGACCATCCCCTATTTTCAAGTAGGTCCCAACCTGGAAGGCGGGGCAGCCAACTGTTCTGCAGGAGCTAACTATAGGCTAAAATAGTCTTACATCAGACTGGGTCAATTTTTCCAAACAGGAGGGTTCAGTCCAGGTCGGGTTCTCCGGCTAAATGAGTTATGAAGACAACAGCTGGTCCTTTCCAGGCCACGCTCCCAGACCAGGAAGCAGGTCTGGGCTTGATAATGCAGCTGTGGTGACCTGCCCACAGGGCCACAAGTGGATCCAAATGACCCTGGGGCATTGCAGAAGGTGGTCTGGCCGGAAGGGACTGGGGAAGGCTGGCGAGGAGACAAACTGACAGAGCTGTCCTTCCCTCAAAGCTCTAGCTGAGATGTCTGGGTAGTCGGAGGGACTTTGGGTTTGTCTTTCAGAGGAGTGTTGATAGAATTATGGGGATACCAAAGCCTTCCAGAGCCACTAACAGCACTACCACTGGGCATGAGGGCTTTGGTCCTCTACTAAAGTATGACCATGGGTCTGTAACAGGGATAAGGCATAGGACCCTTCCCAGCATCTCAAAAATCATATGAAGCGAAGGGATACTGAGTAGAAAGGGTCTTTTCCATTTTCACTATTCCTTCAGGAGCCAGGAAGAGCTCTTAGAGATTTATTTTTAATAAGGAAGATGGGAAAGCTGTCAGTCCACTCAATTCTCTTATTATGTGAGTCTTATATCTGTCTCCATGCATTAGTCACATCCAGGCACTCTGTTAGCGTTGGTCCCAAAGTTCAGGAGCATTGCCATAGGAGAGCCAGATATAAGTCAAAAGCCAGTTGGGACATTTAGTCCCAGGTGGGAGGGTAAGCAGAGGTGATACTTAATCTGTCATGTAAATGTATGATGGACGTCTTGATGGCCTCCCCTTTGCTGCAGGTTTTGGCAGAGCAAGCGTACCTGTGATGAGAGACAGACGCAGAGACACTGAGAGAGACTGAGATACACAGACACTAAGAGACAGAAGAATAGACAGAAAGAGAGAAAGAGAGAGAATGGGAGAGGGGAGAGCAGCCGGGGGAACTCTCTGGGAGCCTGGTATGATTCTGTCATGTTGCATCATCATCACAAAGAGATTAAGTCTGAAGTAAAAAAAATGGCAAAGACTCAAAGAAAATAAGTCAGGCAGACTCGGGAATGACCTAATTAAAACATCACTCTCTCTGCTGCCCTGTTCTATTTATAGCTGAAATATGAGCGTTCCTGACAGAAAATATAAATTATAGCAAACCTAAGACTTTGAGGCGGCAGGTTCAGGTTTGCTTAATAAATCATCTCTGCGGTCATAAAGTTGGATATTTTTATTCATATGATTTTTCCATGTTAATGAAACTGTTGGTTCCGTTCTTCCCACATGAGATGACATTCATGGGTTGTGTAAGTTATTCACAACCCATAAGGGGTTGTGAGGGGAGAGGAGGTAAGGGTCCTTTTCTATGAAACCTTTAGCGAAACACACATAAACTTTATGCATACACCATTGTCCTCAGAATGCCTTAATGTTAATTAATGCTTGTGTTAGTTTTTCCAGTTATTTTGTGGCTGCTATTTTCAGAGAGCTTCATAAATAACTTCATTATATTTCACTGAAAACATCACAAAAACCAAGCAATAAGAAAAACAAAATCTTGTAACAAGATCTAGAGCCTTGTCCTAAACATTAAGAGAAAAAACTAGAATACGTATTGTGGGAGTAAGCAGATCCACATTTCTGAGACCCTGATATCGGGGACCTAGACGAGGGTGCCAGGAAGTTCCTCACGGTCGGTCCCATGAGCAGGGACAGAATGAATCTTCCAGGGAAGATGACATTATGGGTTTTTTGTTTTTTTTTTTTGAAAAGGTATTTAACAGGCCTTTCCGTTCTGTAAACTATCCTCTAACCTGAGGAGAGTTCAGATGTGTGGTTTTTTGTTTTTTTTTTAAGATTTTATTTATTTATTTGACAGAGAGAAATCACAAGTAGACAGAGAGGCAGGCGGAGAGAGAGAGAGGGAAGCAGGCTCCCTGCTGAGCAGAGAGCCCGATGTGGGACTCGATCCCAGCACCCTGAGATCATGACCTGAGCCGAAGGCAGCGGCTTAACCCACTGAGCCACCCAGGCGCCCGAGTTCAGATGTTTTTAAAGGAAAAAGGAAACATATACTGACCCCTCCCCCTGGTGCTTTGTTAAAAAATTTTTTTAAAGATCTTATTTATTTATTTGACAGAGAGAGAGAGAGAGATCACAAGTAGACAGAGAGGCAGGGAGAGAGAGGGGGAAGCAGGCTCCCTGCTGAGCAGACAGCCCAATGTGGGGCTCGATCTCAGGACCCTGAGATCATGACCTGAGTCAAAGGAAGAGGCTTAACCCACTGAGCCACCCAGGTGCCCCAAAATGTTTTTATTATAAGACCTCTAAAACATGTGTTTGAAGTCTACACATCACTGTGAAAGTATTTTTAGATGAGATTACTACTTAGATCAGTAGACTGAGTGAAGTAGGTGACACTCCGTAAGAGGGGCTTTGTCCAATCAGTTGCAGGTCTTAAGAGAAAAAGACTGAGCTCCCCAAGGAAGAGGGAATTCTGCCTCCACACAGCCTTTGGACTCAAAGTGAAGCGTAAACCCTTCCCTGGGTCTCCAGCCTGTCAGTGTAAACCTGCCGGTCTCAGACTTGCCAGCGCCCGTAATCACATGCACTGATTCCCTCCTGTCCCTCTCTCTGTCCCTCCCACGCTGTACACACACAAGCACGCACATGCACACATACAGATATATCCTGTTGGCTCCGTTTCTCTGGAGAACTCAAACAGACACTTCTACAATTAAATACTCCAAACTACAAAACCAATAAAATCTAAAGGAATAACTCTAACATAATGTGGCACATGTTGTCCGGTTGGTGGTCTCTGATGTTGGGTTTCATGGTAGACGGATGGATTCTCAAGACTGTTTCAATATTTCCCCTGCTTTTATATTCGACTTTAAAAACACTGAAGCCAACAGAAGTTGTTTCGATGAATGCACAGTACAAAACTATATAAATAATGAAGGGTTTTTTGCAAGTCCTGGAAAAGTAGAACTTACACTTAATTAAAATGTGGCCAATAAGCAATCTTCATATAATAATTCTGTAAAGCTGTCTTATTCACTGGAGGATAAAATTAACAGTGTTGCATTACTTAAACCTACGTGAAATATTATCTCGCACAATTATTGCTGAAACTGGGAAGAAAAACATTCTTCACTGTAAATAAACTGCTTTAGTCAGTACATACAAATGAAACATTTAATACAACCACTCTGTTATTTTAAAAAGTTTTAATTTATTTTTTATTTTATTTTAATATTTTATATTAAATATATACATATTTATATTCTAATAATTTTATTTTTGATTTATTTGTTTATTTGAGAGCAAGACTGGAGAAGGAGACTCCCCACTGAGCAGGGAGCCCAACAGGAGGCTCGATCTTAGGAACCTGGGATCATGACCTGAGCTGAAGGCAGATGGTTAGCCTAACTGAGCCACCCAGGTGCCCCAATATAACCACTCTTAAACATGAATGTGGTACTGATTGCCGGAAAGCAGGATTTTTATAAGCAGTACGGTTATACTCCCATATGCTATAGCTGATTACATTCTTCTACCACTTCATTCAAGCTGTTGCAAATCCTTCATTCATATAGCGTGCCATGATAACATTTGGACTCTAGTTCACAAACTTCACAGATACAACTGCAGGCACTAAAAATTCTTGCCAGTACTCATTTATAAGCTGGTCCACCATATAATCCAGAATTAGACTTTTTGAAAAAACGATCACTGAAATAAAACACCATATATTTAAAATGATCCTGTTCCTTTACGTGTAAATGTTTTTAGAGATAAAGAAAGAAAGAGTGTGCAGGGGAGGGCAGAGGGAGAGGGAGAGAATCTCAAGCAGACTCCACACCAGAGCAGAGCCTGACTGGGGCTCGATCCCACCACCTGAGCTGAAATCCAGAGTCAGATGCTTAAAAACTGAGCCACTGAGGTGCCCCTCTCTGCTAGCTCTTCTTATAAGGATATGAATATTATCTAAGCAAGGCCCCACCCGTATGACTGAATTTATCCTTAATTACTCCAAATATAGCCAACTCTAGAGTTAGAGCTTTAACATGTGAACTTTGGGAGGACACGTACATTTAATCCATAGCAGGTTATTTCCATTTCTTGGCTATTTTGAATAATACTATTAAAATGGGAGTACACTGTGTGGTTTGTTTTGTGCTGGGAATAAATTTTCAAAATCAAAATTAAATTTAGAAGCAGCTCAAGTGAAGGTTAAAAAAAATTCATTCCTGCAGTTTTTATCTTGGGAGTCAATCATCTGAATGCATTGAATGATGGTAGGGAATTTGCCACTGACACCTTCTGGTGAATTGGCTCGTTGTAGACTGAGGGGTTGGTGCCCTGGTTGCCTGCTGAGAGCAGCTTTGGGCGGGGGGAACGAATGCTAGCTCAGCTCCCAGGCACTCATCAGGAGCATGCAGGCTGGTTCATCTGTCTGAAGGATGAAGGGCATCAGAGGAGACCGAGACCGAGACAAAAACCACTCTGGGGGGGTCTCAGGGACTAGAAGTGGGGCCTCGTCATCACCGTGATCTCGGTCTCTCTGCTCTGCTTACCCCTGCTTGATTTCATTTACCTTTTTCATTCTCCATAACAGGATCCAGACTATCCAATCCAAGACTGGGCAGCAAAGAGACTCCCCCCATCAGCTACTGGAGAAAAACAGACCCCAGCAAAACAAAAAACCCACCCCCTAACTGGCTTGTTCCTGGACCAATCACTGTGACCGGTGCCCGGCCAGATTTTATTTATTTATTTATTATTAAGATTTTATTTATTTATTTGACACACGGAGAGAGCACAAGCAGGGGAGCAGCAGGCAGAGGGAGAGGGAGAAACAGGCTCCCTGCTGAGCAGGGAGCCCAATGCAGGGGCTCAGTTCAGGGGCTCAATGTTGGGGCTCAATCCCAGGACCCTGGGATCATGAACTGAGCTGATGGTAGACGCTTAACAGACTGAGCCACCCAGGTGCCCTGGATAGCACAGTGTCTTCAGGGAAATATAAAGTGCTATACAAATGTGACTCACTATTAATATTTATTTTTAATACATTAAGATTATATATTTTTTAAAGATTTTTATTTGTTTATATGACAGAGAGAGATCACAAGTAGACAGAGAGGCAGGCAGGGCGGGGGGGGGGGGGGAGGCAGGCTCCCTGCTGAGCAGAGAGCCCGATGCAGGACTCGATCCCGATCCCAGGACCCTGAGATCATGACTTGAGCCGAAGGCAGCGGCTTAACCCACTGAGCCACCCAGGTGCCCAAGATTATATTTTTAATATAATTAATAGTATGAGATTCTGTTTCCTCACCTTTAGGATGGGAAAACACATCCCCCCATCAGTGGGATGATTGGGGGAGGGCTGCTGCAGGAAAGAGGAGAGCCCCCTGCCCTCCCCTGCCCAGCCCTGTGCCTCTTGCCCCCAAGCCTGTCCCCACTGTCCCTCCCTCCTGTTTGTGCCCCTCCCCCAATTCATGAACAATTTCATGAAATGTTGAAAAAAATAAAAAATAAGAAAATAAAGTAAAACGGGAAAACATAGTTCCTACCTGTCTTACGAGATTACTGGGGAGTTTCAGTGAGATTGTGGAGATGAAAGCCCTTTGTGATTCTTAGCGTGTGCAATGTGGGGCATTTATTGCTGGTTAGACAGTTTATTTTCTTCACTTTATGGGCAGAAGCTAAGTGAAAAGAAAGCGTCATGAGAACCCACCTCTCTAGATTGAAATGTTCATTCAGTGGCTGTTTCCTGGACCTTTCAGTAGCTAGAATACTTTTTCTTCCTGACCTTCCAGAAACATGGCAACCCAAATGTCTGCCGGTGTTATGAGGTACCTTGGCCTCCCTCCTGGATGGATGCAGCTCTCTGAGGCCAGAAAGGAGACCACAGCACACGCTGACTGCTTCTGTAACCTCACAGCCCAGGGAGCCACGAGTCACCATCCAGGAAACAGCGATGTCTTTCTTGCCCCATCCGTGTCAGAAAGGGCTGTGCAGAGGCTATTGGACCGAGCCAGAGACATGGTCTAGTTCAACTCCCTCGTTTTATTGACAGAGACCCTTGACCTGTCAAGGATGCTGCTGATGCCCTTGGCTGCCTCTGAGTTAGTCTGTAGCTTTGGTGGACGGTTCCCGGAGGCTGACGGCTTCCCCCTTGGGCGTCCTTCTCGACTTCTCTCCCATGCCGCGGAAGCTTGTTCGGCCTGTGTGCCGGGCAGCTTGGACAGTGCCTGGGAGGCACACTGCCCCCAAGCAGGTGGCACCGGGGGGTGGCTCCCCGTCGCTCGGAAGGACCGTTGGAGTACCGCTGCGGGGAGTGACGGGCGGTGCCGCTCGGTGACCAGCTGTCACATGCCTTCACTGACGACTCTGTCTCACTATCCCCCTCCCGCCCTTGTGCTTCCTGGATTACCGCTCAAATAAGCGCCTTGTCCTCAATTCTCTCTGACTCTGCCCTTAGGAAACTAAGCCACCCAGGGGGCAACACGGGCCAGGGATGGAGCTGGTACTTGAACCCATGCCCTTTGCACTCCACTTCCAGCTGTAGTTATCCGAGCAAATAGAGGTTTGCGATGAGCTGCTCATAACCGGTCTCTGCAACCGACCAGACAACCAACAGAACGAGAAACCCAGGGCCACCTGCCTGGTTCAATCTGTAGAGACGAAACTCTTGATCTTGGGGTCATGAGTTCGAGCCCCATGCTGGGCACAGAGCTTACTTTAAAAAAAAAAAAAAAAAAAGATAAAGAACAAACGAGAAAACCAATACAAGCTGAATCCATCAGAATTTCCATGAGAAAAACTGTAGGGACTGAAGGCATGACTTCCCACTTCAGGAACTTCCGACTTGAGGAACATCGAAAGCCAATGAGCAGAGCGGACACACCGGTTACAACTGCGCATGCGGTCTGGTTGTAGACGGCCCTACTAAGTGTTCTGGGCCACGTCCCTGGCCAGGCAGTGCTTTGCATACAGTCCGCATGGCTCAGAGTCTGGTGTCTGGTTTAAAAGTCCAGGGAAGGGGCGCCTGGTGGCTCAGTGGGTTAAGCCCCTGCCTTCAGCTCAGGTCATGATCCCAGGGTCCTGGGATCGAACCCTGCATCGGGCTCTCTGCTCAGTGGGAAGCCTGCTTCCTCCTCTCTCTCTGCCTATTTCTCTGCCTCCTTGTGATCTCTGTCAAATAAATAAAATCTTTAAAAAAAAAAATGTCCAGGGAAGTCATTGTATCCCCTTCTGCAGCACAGGCTCACCAGCCAAGTTCACAGGCACAGACTGAGAGACTGAGGCTGTCCTCAGGATGAGGAGTGCTCACAGCGGGAGAAGGTGGACATTCAACTCCCCAGGACACTCCAAGGGCTTGAATGACTCAAGACACCAGCTCCCAGCTCAGAAGCTGTGCTTTTAGCACAAAATAAAAGCAGGACGAACAAGTTATCAAGGGACACTTATGTCAGTTCAAAGCAGGCTGGAGAAATGCCCTCTGTGTCCTGGAGGCATTCTGGCTAAAAAGCAAGAATGTTCTGGAATTAGAACACCCTCCCCTTGCATGGCATAGGAGGACCCACATTCTGAAAATCTGCCTCCCCATTTTTTTTCCTGCGCTGTACGCAGGTAAGCCCTGATCTTAGTAGGTCTTGTATTCAGATATGGAATGATTAGAATGGATTAGGACATATATTTGAAGTAATGTGCCAGCTGTAAGGCTATGAGCTGCTCATCCTATCAGGCTAAGTATTCTTGACTTCTCAGTCACATAGAAACCTTGGCCTGGGTGTGGGCAGCTCCTACAAACTTGGTGTGTTATTTTTCACCTGTTTAATATTTAAAAGGTGGCCCTTCCTCTAAACCCCAAGAGTTTCCCCTGGCGGTGGAGGTCACCACAAATGCCTTTTGAAATGTAGCACCGAGTAGGAACTGTGTGGGAGAAAGAGACAGCCTCAATAGAGAGCAAGCATAGAGAAAAAGACGATCCCGCGCACAAAATATAAAATAATGAGATGGGTCGCCCTGAGCTGGGAGGACCTGGCTTTGTGTCCTCAAGTCTTTCTGACTCATAAAGAAATGCCTAAGGCTCTTGTGAAAGGAAATGACGAGACCACTCAGAACCATTTGCTTTTATAGAAGAGACAGTGTCTGGAGGCAAAGCACCAGACAGATTGACTTGATCACCAGGGCCCTAGTTTTATGGTAGGTTAATTACTGCGTTATACAGATGCAAATTTCCTAGACCCTTTCTGGTGGAGCTGGGGGAAAAAATAAGGGTTAGGCTTTTTGAGCGATGTCCTATAGGGTGAAACCACCCTTCTTGTCCTTCTTGGAAGGGTGGGCACTGCTGTGAGCCTCTGGAGTTGGAAACACTCCGAGCGCATCATGGAAATTGACTAAACCTGTTTATTTTGAAGAAGTAAAATGATGAGTGTCTTTAGTGTGCTTTTGACATGGCAGGGCCTGGATCACTCCTACATGAAGAGTGAAGGGATGTGACATTTGCTTTGTTCCTTGCCACTGGAGATCCCCTCGATTAAATTCAAATTAAATCGAATTTCATTAAATTCTCTATCATATTTGAGAGGCATTTGGGTTGTGCGGGGTGCACACACATGAAAACACACACACACAGACACGCGCAGCCTGAGTGATTTTTCCAAGCTGCCTGTCCAAAGGAAATTGGGTTTTAAAAGGTCTCATCCAGACTCACATCCATCAAAATGCCACAGAGCAGCTGGGCCAATTCAGCCAGGCACAGCACCTGCCAGCGTGGTCCTATCTTCCGAGTGGGAGTCTGATGGGAATTTCTGCCTGAATGGGAGCCCAGGACGGAGGGCAGCGTGAGGTCACCGGCCCCACAGAGCAGTTTGGAAATATATAGGGCAGGCTCCATCTGCAGGAAGCTGGCAGAGCCCGGTAAGATAAGGAAGGAAGGAGAGAGGAGTGGAGATGTGCACGTGCCAGGTGCCTGGATGAGTGGCTTGGGTGTTTTGTTTTGTTTTTTTTTTTTTTTTTCAAGAGTGAATGCATTCCCTCTGTCCAGCCTCCCAATGCCCTTACCAGGGCGGTTGACGATGTCGGCTGCTCTAGCATAAAAAACCCTAAATTGTTCTCCAGGATGCCTTTTTTTTTTTCCTGGATCTGGGGGTCAGACTGCCAAAATTGGAGGTTTTAAGGGGAGAGAGGCAAAGGAAATCATGCTTGCCATGATCTCATGAATGCCGCACTTCCCTTCCAGGACGAGGGAGCAGGCGGGTGACAAAGGGAGCTGCTAGGCTCTCGGGGCAGAGTGCCATCCTTCATTAGACTGTCCAGAAATTCTGCTATGAGGGAGGGCTTAACTGCCTTTTTGTAAAGGTGACCGAATAACTGGGCTCTTCCCGACCCTTCAGGAATACTCAGCTATGAATCCTTGCATTGTGACCTAAATGAGGTTTTTTCCTTTTTTTTTTTTTTTAAAGAAACATGTTCAAGAGATAAAATGACTTCTTTTTTTTTTTTTTTTTAAAGATTTTATTTATTTATTTGATGGAGAGAGATCACAAGCAGGCAGAGAGGCAGGCAGAGAGAGAGGAAGAAGCAGGCTCCCTGCTGAGCAGAGAGCCCTATGCAGGGCTCAATCCCAGGACCCTGAGATCATGACCTGAGCTGAAGGCAGCGGCTTAACCACTGAGCCACCCAGGCGCCCCTAAAATGACTTCTGTTAGATGTGTATTTTCCTACATTTTGGCAGCTACACTTGGAATGGCCGAACAACATATACCTGTGTTCATGTCTCTAAATCCTACTTTCATCTTATAAACCCTGCAATAGTGATAACCATCAGTAATCGAACCACTGAGCAATGTGAGCTGTGTCTTCTCATGGAGTTTCCACCATTGCAAGTATAGATAGGAAAAGTAAGGCAATTGTAAGGCAATTAACGAAGGGGGAAAAAAGAAGGGGCAATGAAATCACTTACCAGTCTAAGGAACTAGCAACGGAGGAAGCCTTACCTTGACCTTGCTGTGTTCCCCTCCAACCCTTGCCTGTGGCCTCCACAAAATCTGCAAGGTCTCTTTTTTCCTTCACTCATACCTACCCTCTATTCCATTTTACTTTTTTTTTTTTTTTTTTTTTAAGATTTCATGTATTTATTTGAGAGACAGCACAAGTAGGGGGAAAGGGAGAAGGAGAGGAAGAAGCAGGCTCCCCATCAAGCACGGAACCCAGTGTGGGACTGGATCTCAGGACCCGGGGATCATGACCTGAGCTGAAGGCAGACCCTTAAATTTAACCGACTGAGCCACCCAGGCGTTCCCGTTCTGTTTTAAGTAAGATCCCTTCGTGATCCCAGATGAAAAGGCCCCTTCTCCAGGAACCCCGAATCAGAGTGGTCTTTATGTTTGAGGAAGAGAAATCTGCTTGGAATTCCATGGTGACCGCCCCCCACCCCCAAACCAGCCGGTGGTGGGGCTGTGACAAGTTCCCTGAGACCCAGGCCGAGACAACCCACAAGTGCCTCCTCGCCGGGCTTCCAGGAGCTCCGACCGCACCGACGGTGAACACGAAGGTCAGTCACCACCGCAGAGGATCGGGCAAGAATTTCCTCCATCCAGGTCGTTGACAGCCTGATACGCAGCAGGGCCCGGTGGGGAGCAGGGAGCCGCACAGCGCTGGGCCCCCTCTCAGGCCGCTGGAGTTCGCGAAGGACCTGTGCTCAGGGTGAGCACTGCTCAGTGGATCCTGGCTCCACGTCCTCCCCCCAGCGAGCAGTTCAAGCGCTGACGCTCTGGGTCTGGGCCTGCCTGGCTTCCCCGCGGCGCTGCTCGGAGGGCGGCATACCGCGATGGCGGGAATCAGCCTGCCCGAAGTCAGTGAGGACCAAACACCTAGAGAACAGTATTTTCAAAACAGACGGAAAAAATCCTAGGAGGAGCAATAAATGCACAATCAGCATAGCCCGACTAGAGGAGCAAACAACACTGAGCAAAACGCGGTGGGAAAAACCACTTCTCCAGGCTCCTGTGTGGCCCAGTCCTTTATGCATCTGCCTCTCTATTTCGGCACCTGTCATGATCTCAGGGTCGGGAGATCAAGCCCCATGAGGGGCTCCTGCTCAGTGGGGAGCCTGCTTGAGATTCTCTCTCCCTCTGCCTCTCCCCCTGCTCATGCTCTCTCTCTCAAATAAAAAAAAAATAAACAAATCTTAAAAGAAAACAGTGCTTCTCACCCCCCCACCACCACTTCCTAAGTTCTATATCACTGTCACAGCGGCCAACAGCCCATCTAGGGAAGCTCTGCTCACTTGAAAATGGTCTGAAAAGAGGCCGTTCTCGCCTTCCAGGAGAGTCATTCTTAGGCAAGATGTAAATAATATACAGGTAAATGGTGGATTCCCTCTGTTTCACTGGCTCCCTTTGAAAAACCTTCCCCTAATGTGAGAGATGTTCCAAATTAAGATAATTTGGTTTCCTAGGGCTAGTCCCCAAACCACAGTGGGTTCATATTAAGAGCTAGGGTTCTGGAAGCTGGGTCCGAATCCTTGTCTCTCTACCCACGTGCCTGCCTTTATGAACGTGGGCAAGTCCCTTAACTTCTCTGTTCCTCTGTCTATAGTGCATTAAGTGGACAATAAAAGCATCTGTCTCTTAGTTCTAGAAGTTAGATGAGATGATGTGCAACAGAACGAACACAGCGCCTGGAACATGTCTGTTACTATTTATCCAACAAACGGTCACTGAGGATCTACTAATAATATAAGCCAGGCACTGGAGGAGATCAGTATCTGTGTCTCATGCAGTGTTGGAATTAGGCGAGGAAGCTGGATCTGTACAAAGTACTACAGGATCACGTAGAAGGGGGCAAGTTAATCTGTCTTGGGGAGTGGAGGAATGTGCCACAGAAGTTGAAATCTGAGCTTTGTCTTGAAAACACGTAGGAATTCCTAGGCAGAGAAGGTGGTTATCTTCAGCAATAGAGTTGACCTGGATTTGAATAGACTCAGATAAAATTGCAGACTGAAAGGGGTAGCATGCAAGAAATGCAGGCAAACGGGGGGTCGGGGGCTGGCAGGAGCTAGAGAGACAGTATCTGCCCCTTGGATCTTGTATTCACCTCTACACGGCCTCGCCACGGAGATGCACTCACTGTCCTTCGTGTCCTGCCCACCGTGCTCTCATTTCTGCCCTGCCTCCCCCTGTGCCCTCGAAACTGTTCTCACTAGTCTACGTCCCTGGCATTTTCCTCTGCACCAACTCTAAGGAACTCTTCTCAGTTGGTGTAGTGTAGCAACTGGGGGCAGAAGCATGTTTCCAATTTATCTGAAAGCAATGTCAGATGCTTATTATAGAAGTAATGAATTGGCTTATCCATGTGGAAAATCACATTAATCAAATTTCCCATTTAAAACAATCTTGCATTCCTAGAAAAAAGAAAATGCGTATATGTATTTGAACTCATTGCTGGATTTAGTTTGCTAATATTTAATTTTGCAACTTTCATTTTGTGAATGAGAACCATCTGTAATGCTCTTTTTCTGTACTCTCTTTGTCTAATTTCAGTATCAAGGTTTTACTAGCCTCATAACATGATTTGAGAAATGTTCTCTCCTTTTCTGTGTAAGATTAGAAGGCACTCCCTGTCCTTAAGTGATAAAATTTGCCTATAAAGCATCTGGGCCTGTAATTGATTTTTAAAAGATTTTATTTACCTATTTATTTGACAGAGAGAGAGACACAGCTATAGAGGAAACACCAGCAGGGGAAGTGGGAGAGAGAGAAGCAGGCTTCCCACCCAGCAGGGAGCCTGATGCGTGGCTTGATCCCAGCACCCTGGGATTATGACCTGAGCTAAAGGCAAAGGCTTTAGGACTGAGCCATCCAGGTGTCCCTGTAATTGATTCTTTAACTATAGTTTTATTCCTTCTTTATTTGTGGAATGATCAAGATTTTCTATTCCTTTTTGAGTGGTGTTTGATAATTTGCATTTTTCTTGGCATATATCCATTTCATCTAAGTCTTTTCATTTATTAGCATGAAACTACTCATACTTTAAATCTATGCTGCATTTATTGTCATAACCCCTCTTTAATACTGATATAACTTATTTGTACTTTCTTCCTTATCTCTGATTAATATTACCAGTTCAATCTATTTTATTAGTGTTTTAGAGAACAAATTCTTAGCCTTGTTAATCCTATTTCTGTGTAATTGTTATATATTATGTAAATCTCTGCCAACTTCATTATTTTCTTTCTTATTCTTGGGTTTTATTCTAGTAGACTTTTTTTTTCTTTTTAAAGATTTATTTATTTGACAGAAATCACAAGTTGGCAGAGAGGCAGGCAGAGAGGGGCAGGGGGGAAACAGGCTCTCCGCCGAGCAGAGAGCCCGACACAGGGCTCGATCCCAGGACCCTGGGACCATGACCTGAGCCAAAGGCAGAGGCTTTAACTCACTGAGCCATGCAGGCGCCCCTCTGCTAGACTTTTTTAAACCTCCTACTTTGGAGGTTTGGTTCATTCAATTGGGGCTTTTCTTCTGGAAACATTTAAGATGTGAATTTCCTTCGAAGTATAGTTTTTGCTGCTCCACAAGTTTTCGTTTCGTTTTTGAGAGAAAGAGAGCCCAAGTGGGAGGGTGGGGAAAGGGAGGGGAAATCCCAAGCAGGCTCCACACTGAGCCTGAGCCTGACTCAGGGCTTGATCTCACAACCCTGAGGCCATGACCTAAGCCAAAAATCAAGAGTCAGATGCTTAACCGACTGAGCCACCCAGGTGCCCTGCAAGTTTTTATGTGTGTTATTCAGTTCTAATTTTTAAATTTAAAAAATTTTAACTTTTAAAATTTCAACTATGGTTGCCCTTTTGACACTCGAGCTCTACAGGAGTATGTTCTTTGCTGTCCTTGATATATTGCAGATTTTTCTTGGGATCTTTTCTGTGGTGGATTTAACTACACTGCTGGCACACACAGTCTGTATCAATCTAGACTTTTGAAATTCGTTGAACTCCTGCTCCTCCCTCCACCTTCTTCTCTTCCTTCTTATTTAATAAAACCCAACAATCTTTTCCTAAAATCTCTAAGGATGCACAAATGGTCTGGAATGGCCATAACTCACCTTAAAAAGAACAAATTAGGGAGACCTACCTACTCAATATAATAAGTAAGCTTTCATTTTCTAAGCTATAATAATTAAGACTGTACTATTGGCCCAGAATATACCATTTAAAAAGGCATCTTAGTGGGGCGTAGGTGGCTCAGTCAGTTAAGCACCAGCCTTTGGTTTGCGTCATGATCCCAGGGTGTGGGATCAAGTCCTGTGTTGGGCTCCTGGCTCAGCAGGGGCTCTGCTTCTCCTCTCCCTCTGCTCCTCCCTCCGCTCATGCTCTTTCTCTGTCAAATAAATAAATAGAATAGTAAAAAACTTTTTTTTAATTTAAAAATTAAAAACAAAACAAAACAAATAGTTCTGTTTAAAAACGGGCAGAAGACATGAACATTTCTACAAAGAAGACATCCACATGGCCAACAGACACATGAAAAGATGCTCACCATCACTCATCCTCAGGGAAATGCACATCAAAACCACGGTGAGATATCACCTCACAGCTGTCATAATGGCTAAAATAAAAAACACAAGAAACAGCAAGTGTTGCTGAGAATGCGGAGAAAAAGGAGTCCTGGGGGCGTCTGGGTGGCTCAGTTGGTTAAGCAACTGCCTTCGGCTCAGGTCATGATCCTGGGGTCCTGGGATTGAGTCCCACATCAGGCTCTCTGCTCAGCAGGGAGCCTGCTTCTCCCTCTCCCTCTCCCACTTCCCAAGCTTGTGTTCTCCTGCTCTTTCTCTGTCAAATAAATAAATAAAATCTTAAGAAAAATAAAAAGGAATTCTACACATGGAGCCACTGTGGAAAACAGTATGGAATTTCCTCAAAAAGTTAAAACTAGAATTACCATCGGATCCAGTAATTCCATTACTGGGTATTTACCCGAAGAATACAAAAGCACTAATTTGAAAAGACAGGTGCATCCCTATGCTTATTGCAGCATTGTTTACAATAGTCAAATTACGGGAGCCATCCACGTGTCCATGAATAGATAAACGGATCCATGAGAAGCGGTGTGTGTGTGTTTATTGCAGACGTATAGACACACACACGGAGTATTTATTACTCAGCAAGTATTACAAGCAAGGAATAAAGCTTGCTATTTGCCGTGACAGGGACGGGGCTACTGCATATTATGCTGAGCAAAATAAGCCAGAGAAAGACACATGCCCTGTGATTTCACTCACAGGTGGAATTTAAGAAAGAAAACGAACAAAGAAAAAAGGGACAAAGAAGCAAAGGAAAGACTGCACTATAGAGAACAAACCGATGGCCACCGGAGCGGAGATGGGCCGGGGGCGGTGTGTGTGTGAAATAGGTGCAGGGGGTTAAGAGTGATTTATCAGGATGACACAGAGTCATGTATGGAAGTGTTCAATCATTTATTACACACCTGAAACTAATACCCCTGTATGTTAACCGACGGAAATTAAACAATTTTAAAGGAAAAAAAGGTTTAAACAAAGAATCTAATATTAAGTAAAAAGGCTAAATAAAAACTGGGTAGCAGTTTAATCCTAAATTCATGTAAATATATAAGTGCTTCCATATACGTATATAGGGTGTTCACAGAGATGTGCGGGTACCCGCGCACACTCACTAACTCATGGCACTAACATGACTTTGAAAAAGGACCGGAGGGAAATGCACCAAACTGTTAATAGCTATTTCTGAGTAGTGAGATGGTGATTGGTTTTATTCCCTTTCTTTTTTTTTTCTTTTCCTTCTTTCCTTTTCTGTCTCTCTTTTTTCAGATTTTATTTATTTATTTGAGAGAGAGAGAGAGAGAATGCAAGAGGGACTGGCGGGAGGGCAGAGGGAGAGGGAGAAGCAGACTCCCTGCTGAGCTGGGAGCCTGACGTGGTGCTCAATCCCAGGACCTAGAGATCATGACCTGAGCCGAAGGCAGCCTCTTAATTGATTGAGCCATCCAGGTGTCCCTTTGCCCCTTCTTTATACTTTTCTGCAACCAATATGTTTTTGTTTTTACTTATTTATATTGTATAATATACACAGAGCGTACTATTTACCATCTCGCCTATTTTTAAACGTGCAGTTCAAGATCATTAAGTACATTCATGTAGCTGTGCTCACACACCGAAACTCTAGCCCCACTCTCCAACAACCCCCCATAACCCTCTGCCCCCCAGCCCTTGGCAACCACCATTCTACCTTCTGTCTCTGTGAGTTTGGCCATTTTGGGCTCCTCCTGTTAGTGGGATCCCATGGCCCCTGTCCCGCTGTCACGGGCTTCTTTCACTCAGCATGACGCCCCTCCAGCTTCCTCCATGCTGTACCGTATGACCTAATTCCCTTTCTTCTTAGGAAAAAACTTACTTGGGTTTCACTTTTATAAAGAGACGTACTAAGGCCAATGCTGTTTGCCGTTTTCGCCAACTTTTTAAAACATTAACGAGTTTTGGTTATTAAAAAACAAAACAAAACAAAAAAACACTACATGGTGCTCCCCTGGGGCAAACAGTATGGCAGATTCTGGGAAGATTAATCACAACGTTACGATGTAGTCCTGCAACACCACTGCTGGGAATGTCCTCAAAAGAACTGAACACTGAGGTTCTGTTAGCTGGGATGCAACCGGGGAGTTATTCCCAGAAGAGGGCTGAAGGCCACCCGCAGAAGGGAGGAGGGAAAGGGACAACAGCAGGGAAGGCATGTTTGGTTTTGCAGAGCTCACAGTTCCGGCCAAGGAGAAGCTGGTGAGGTGTTTCTCCTGAGAGCCCCTGGCTAGGCCTGTCCTGCCTGCAGCCCCTCACCTGAGCCAGTTTGAGCCGGATGGGAGCCGAGCTGTCCTAAAATTACCTTTAGCTCATTTTACTAGTAAGATCTCGTCCTGTGGGTGGAATTTTCCATCAGTTTGTGAACATATGGTGTACGAACCAGCACGTGGATGCTCTGGGCATGCGCAGTTGAAGGAACCAAAAGTTCTACACGAGCTCCTGCCCCTGCTTCCTAATACACCAAAGGAAAGCCTCCTGTACCGACTCCGCGGGGGGACGGTGCTTCGAGAGCGACCTCCTCGTCTCCTTACCCACGACAGGGAATAACGAATTCGTTGCTTCTAGCCTTTACTTGGGTTGTGTTTAATTTGATGCACTCCAAACAGTGAACCCCTTGGGTTCTCTTCCAACACGAAGAGGCGCGTCTGTCCACCCACGTTCCTACCACATTTAGGAAAAAGTGGACATTGGTTTTTAAGAGACTATCCAGCAGACCGGTGAGTCTGAATTATTCATTCAACAAGAGTGTCCTGAAAGCCTGGTGCTAAAGACTGGAGATACAAGGCTGTGTCCAGATGGAGCTCACATTCCACTGGGACTTGGATGGAGAGAGACTGTCTGCACTGAAAACGGGGTCAGGTCTTTCTGTGTCTGAGAGGGTTCTCTGGGATGAGGTAATTAAGGAGAAGGAAGGGGTAAGGGTTTGGGTCTACCAAGAAGAAAAGACTGAACAGTCTGACAACCAAAGAGAGGTGTTTGTGTTTTGGGGTTTTTTTGTTTGTTTGTTTGTTGGTTGGTTGGTTTTCTCCTGTTGCCATCTTCTGTTTAGAAACTTGATCCACTGAATTATGGTGAGAGAAATCACTGGATCTGAGTTGATGGGCTGTAAATTCTGAGGGTGTTGTCCTGGGCTGGAGAGTTTGGGGAAGTAAGTTTCCTAAACATCAGTGAGAACATGATGTTCCTACAGTCTCCTAATTCAGGCCTTTGTCATTCCAAGCCCATTCTCCTCTGTCCTTACCACCCTCCAGCCTTGCTGTGACAGACACAAAGGCATCAGCCAGCCAGAGTTAATGCAGATGGTTGTGATGTGTTATTTACTCCCATTAATCCTCCTAGAGTTATACACTGTTTATTTTCCACATTTGTATGTGGCCAGATCCCAGACTGACTGCCTTAGGGAGGACCCGGGGTTCCACAGTCTCATTTTTGATGGGACATCCCTCAGGCAGACGCCCGCCCCCCTCTCCCATCAGCGATAACTCTGAAGGTTGTGGGGCCAAGGCGGACTCTGGGTAGGAGAAAGAGAAATCTGGAGCCCACTTTGGGGGAGGACCACAAAGGATAACCTTTACTAACTAATTCATTCAGAAAATATATATCAAGCTCCTGTTCTATCCAGGAACGGGGTCTGTGATAATAGTGTTCATTAAAAAGAAAACCAGGGGCCCAACATGGCATCACTTAAGCCAAGTCACCAAACAGGGCCTTCACATCTAACCTAACAGCAGTTCCAACTTTCTCCAAAAGTGGAAGTCTTAACTGGTCAGTCGGGCTTTTCCTGATCAACATCAGTGAGGTAACTGGCAACCTGGGCCCTCTCCACTCCCCCAAAACAGCATGAGGTCATCTACTTCATAAGACCCCCCTGCCCTCTCCCCCAAGGGAAGATGACCTTGGTTGGAACAATCCTTTGTTTTTCATTTACTAATAATTTTCTAGCCCCACCCTCCTTCCTATAAAAACCTTCTATCTCGTACAGCTCCTTGGAGCACCCTTCTATTTGCTGGGTGGGATGCTCTCCCATTCATGAATCCCTTCATAGAACCAACTAGAATTTCACATTTACTCAGTTGGATTTTTGTTCTTTTGCGGTGAATCCCAGTGGGCCTTTAGGAACATCGGATACTCTACAGATTTTAAGCACCTGTCTGTCATCTTTCCTTCTAATGATAAATTAGAATTTCCTTCTAATGTAAAATTACCATTCTTTTTGTTTTTAAATTTTATTTATTTATTTGACAGAGAGAGATCACAAGTAGGCAGAGAGGCAGGCAGAGAGAAAGGAGGAAGCCGGCTCCCTGCTGAGCAGAGAGCCCGATGCAGGACTCGATCCCAGGACCCTGGGATCATGACCTGAGCCAAAGACAGAGGCTTTAACCCACTGAGCCACCCAGAGGCCCCTAAAATTCCTATTCTTGTTACCACTCTTGGTCTCGGGGTGGGAATGGGAAGTGCTGAGCTTCCCAGTCCATTGACACCGGGGTCCCAGAGGCCACCTGCTGGACGTAGATGCTGGGGTCCAGGGGTAGCCAGGACAGAGGCAGGCCCCAGAAGCTTGGAGAAGCAGGATCGAGCACGGGAACCTGGGTGGTCGGTTGCAAGCAATCCTGTTCAGATCTCTAAGCCCAGGGAGTCCCACAAATTCAGGTTACTCTCCGTTACCTCTCCTTTTCCCACCACATCCCTCAATATTTGTATCCAAGAAAGTTCTCCCCCACCCCTCTTTACTCAGTCTACATGTTTTCCCAAGGCAATGTTGTCTAGGTCTAGAATGGACCTCCTCTCTAATGAAGGCTCATGAATGTCTCAGGTTCCTGCCTCACTATCTGAGTTCAATCACTGATTTCTCAACTCCGAGTGGACATCTCTTCGATGAGGGAGCAAAAGGCAAAATACAAGCTGACACCCCCCAACTCTCCCCCACCCAGCTCCTGAGTGGGATCTGCATGTGACCTTCCTTAGGCAGCCAGGCTGCGTTAAAACTAAAGGAATAAACAAATAGTTAACGGACTGAGATCACAGTCCTACAGGACCTGAGTCTCCATCAGTCTACAAACATCTTAGTGATTTATGAGGAAAAAGCATTCTTATCCATAGCCTAACTCCTAGAGACCCATGGACTCCATTTCCTGGAGCCCCAACATCCCCCTGGCTTCACAGTGATGTGAGAAACAGAGGCAAAAGGGAATGTCAATAAAATTAAATTTCTTTATAATCTGCAGCCGATCGACAAATACTTGGGGTGGGCAGCATACAATAGTCCTCCAGGAACTCCCAACTGTCTGACTGTTACTGCCTCACTAGAGGGAAGAACACCCTTAGCTTGACGATGGCCAGGCCTCCAGGATCCCGGGAGTCTTCTCCCAGGATGAAAGTCCTTTTGGAAACCTCCCTTTGTCCTTACATCCCCCAACTCCCAAGTATATAATCAGCCACCCCCTCTCCCAAACCCAGTGCCACAGCTCTTTCTGCCCATGAGTCTTGTCCCCGTGCTTCAATAAAATCACATTTTTGCACCAAAAACACCTCAAGAATTCTTTCTTGGCGGATGGCTCCGGACCCCAACAATGCCGCTCCAAACCTACATCATCTTCATGAATGTTCTCCGTGTAGTCAAAATATGCAAAACTAAATGCATTCTCTTCATGGTCAGATGTGCGCACCGTAAGTTCCGGTCTTGGTCGGTGTTTCACGAACTACTGAGAACTCCTAATTCTTCTCCTAGTTGGGCTCTGAGTCCTTTCGTTCTATCTCCTACACGTTCCCTGAATTCATCTCCTCTCCCCGCTCTTTGTGACCACCATTTCTAGTCAGCTGTCCATCATCTCTTACCCTGTCAATTACTAAGGGTCCCTCTTGGCCTCCCCTCTTCCCCTGCTCTAATCCATCTTCTCTCTCTTGCCAGAGCGGGAAGGACCATTGCTGGCTGCCTGCCCAGGATCCAATAGCTTCTCTTTCTTCCCTGTGACATTGCCCACATCTTCCTTCCCAAGAGAATCCCAGTTTCATTCTGGTGTCCTCCCCTGCCCAGATAGCCGCTGACCCTCAGGGGAAAATGACCCCAACCCTCGTTCCAGGACATGAGACCAAGGGGGGGACGTCCCCTCCCCACTGTCAGAGATCAGTTTGGAACAGGTGCGTGACTGATTCTGCCCAATGAGGCAGGAAGAGAGACTCGTTGGAACCTCTAGGAAGTTGCTTCTTTTTCTTCTTGGAGGGCTGTGGGAAACCACTCAGCAGGTGTGAACAGGAAGCACTTAGTCCCAGCTGGTACTGGCGGGCATCCTTCAGTCACTAGAAGAGCTTTCAAAGGAAGCCAGCTGTGGATGGCAGAACGGAGAGACACAAAGGCCATCTTCAGGGGCGGGATCAACAAAGCGCTGTCACCTCTGGACTTCGTGCCGTGCAAGGCTGCAGACTTCCTGGCAGTTTAAGGCAGTTCTGATTGGCTTTTCTGTTCCTGCAGCTGAGTGGATTCTATCAGAGACACAGAATGATTTAAAACGGAAATCTGGTTCTCTAAACCGCCTGCTTACAGGCTCTCGGCTCTCAGAGACAGAAACCACTCCTCACTGTCTCCGTGCCAACGGCGCTGGAGCCTGGCAGCCCGACTTGGAAGAACCGACCACACCGGCCCTTTCCTGGCTCTGTTGGGCGACACCATGGTGACAGATCAGACTGCACGACGCCGGAGACTTTACACCCAGAAAATCGGCAAACGCTACAAATCTGAGCGTTTTCTCCTCCAGAGAGCTGGTTGTGAAGCATTTACCAGCACACCATTACCTTTGTGCAGCATTCTAGAGCTTTCTCAGCGGGCCCGGTTTGGCCTCTCTGGCTTCTTCTCTTTCCCTTAGCTCCCCTGTGGCTCTAGTCACAGTGAAATTGCAATTTTTAAAAAAGATTTTATTTATTTATTTATTTATTTGAGAAAGAGAACGAGCACAGGAGCGGCTGGATGGGGGCGGGGGGTTGGGGAGGAGCAGGCTCCCCGCTGAGCAGGGAGCCCAACGTGGGACTTGATGATAGACCTTGAGATCATGACCTGAGCTGAAGGCAGACACTCAGGTGCCCCGTGAAATTACCATTTTGGAAATGTGCCGTACTGTCTCCTGGCCTTGAATTCCTACATAGAATGCCTTTCTCGGGCTGGAGTATCAGGCTGGAGTCAAAGTGCCTAGAAGCCATAGTATTTTTAAGGGCCCGTGAAAATGTTTTAATTTCTTTAAAATCAAGAAATGAAAATGAACTTTTAGAACGAAGAAAATGTTTAAATATGTAATATGTCTTTACCCATTCCATTAATAAAATGTAATAATTTTTTTTTTTTTATGGAGAAAGGAGCCCACAAAGGTAAAAGCACCTAGAACCCATGAGAGTTATAGCATGACCCTAGCTTGTCTACCCATGAAATTAATCTCTGTGAAGCTTTTCTAAACTCCTCCTCCGGCTTCATAATCCTAGCCTTCAGAATGCTCTGTTTCTACCTTTGAGGTAATTTTCAGGGTACCTGGGTGGCTCAGTGGGTTAAGCACCTGCCTTTGGCTCAGGTCATGACCTTGGGGTCCTGGGATCGAGCCCCGCATTGGGCTCCCTGCTTAGTGGGAAGCCTGCTTATCCTTCTCCCTCTGCCACTCTCCCATTCATTCTCTATCTCTCAAACAAATAAAATCATTAAAAAAATAAAAAAGAGAAATCATTTTCAGAAAATGTGGGATGTAAATAAATAAAATCTCTCCACAGTAACACATCATAGGAACACTTAAATGCCTATAAGTATCTATCCTCTTCAATAACCTATGGACATTTCTTTTTTTATATTTAAGATTTTATTTATTTATTTGACACAGAGAGAGCAAGCACAAGCAGGGGGAGTGACAGGCAGAGGGAGAGGGGGAAGATTTCCTGCTGAGCCACTGAGTTCCCCTCTTTTTTATTTTTAGGTTATTTGTTTATTTACTTGACAGACAGAGATCACAAGTAGGCAGAGAGGCAGGCAAAGAGTGAGAGGGGGAAGCAGGCTCCCCACCAAGCAGAGAGCCCAAGGATCCAAGCAAGGTCCAAGCAAGGTCCAAGCAAGGACCCTGGGATCATGACCTGAGCTGAAGGCAGAGGCTTTAACCCACTGAGCCACCCAGGCGCTCCTTCCCTTCTTTTTTCTAAGATTTATTTACCTATTTGAGAGAGAAAGAGAGCACACGTGCGCACACAAGCACAGGGGGAGGGGCAGAGGCGGAGGGAGAGACTCTCCCGCAGACTCTCCACTGAGCGTGGAGCCTTATGGGGGGCTCAATCCCCTGACCCTGAGATCATGACTTGAGCTGAACCCAAGAGTTGGACACTCAACTGACTGAGCCACCGGAGCCCCCCACCACTGGCTATTTCTAAGGACAGTGATGATCCTGTCGCCTGCTCTCTAGGCTCAGAATCGCACAGGCTCACACAAGAGGGGCTGTGCATCTCCTCTTGGAATGAATTGGTGAGCAGCCACGTGTCTTAGTTTGCACGGGCTGCCACAGCAAAGTACCACACACAGAAATCTACTTTCTCGCAGCTCTGGAGGCTGAAAGTCCACGATCAAGGTGCTGGCAGGGGTGCTCCCCCTGAGACCTCCCTCCCTGGCTTGGCAGAGAAGGGGTTGTCTCTTCATGTCCTTAAGCGGTCGTCCCTTTGTGTTTCTGTCTAATCCTCACCTCTTCTTGGAAGGATATCTCACCTTGACTTGATTGCACCTTGAGAACCCTGCCTCATACAGTCACGCTCTGAGCAACTGGGGGTTAGGACCTAAGTGTATGAATTTGAGGGGGACATGAAATTCAGGGCAGAAACTCCAGTCCTTCCTGTCTCCATCACCCAGTAGAGGGGCCCAGACTTGCCTGAGTGGATGTGTTGGAAGCACCATGGAAGGGTGTCCGTGCTCAGGAAGGACGCCACGTTCTGGTGGCCAAGCCCTCGGCCCCAGAGACTTCAGAGAAGCAGCGGGAGCCGGGAGCACAGTGAGGGGAGCACGGCTGGGCAGCTCTCCCTCTAGATGGAGGAGCCTGTGCTGGGCTGCTTTCTCCTGGAGTCTGGCGGCAGTTTCAGAGACAGGCGTTAGAAAAGCAAACACTCAGAGGTTTTCCCGGTTTTTAGAAGTTTATTTATTAGCAGCGACTTGCATAAAATAGTCTTTTAAAGGGGGCAGCTGTGTTTCTGGTTTTTTTTTTCTTTTCTCTTCTCCAACATGTGTATTGGGACATAATGAATCCCAGAAATGCTGTCTGGTTTCATCATCCCTAAATATATGTATGCATCTGGTGAGACTATGAAGAGGTTTGTTGTTGTTGTTTTTTGTTTGTTTGTTTTGGCTTGGTTGTTGATTGAAGGATAGGATAAAGTCCCAAGCCATGTCTTCCTACTCAAGCTGTATTTTTGTCCCATTCCAGTATGTCAAGATGCTACGGGGTACAGATTTGTCCGATTATATCCGATTTTTTAGTCTTGTCGCTCTGCCTTCCTATCTCAGATCACTGATTGTTCGAGCTGGAAACTCGAATTCCTCATATTCGAGCTGAGGAAGCAGACGGTTGCCTAGCGGTGAGTGGCTCGACTCTGCTCTGAGTTTCTAAATAGGGGTCTGGGATTCCACTTTCAACTTCCCTATGACCCCAAGTTCAGTCGTTGCTTTAAGTCCTTTCTGGAACAGAGTGGAATTGGAGTTAGTGAGTAAAAGGTCAAATATCGGGGCACCTGCATGGCTCAGTGAGTTAAGCCTCTGCCTTCAGCTCAGGTCATGATCCCAGGGTTCTGGGATCGAGCCCCACATGGGATTCCCTGCTCAGTGGGGACCCTGCTTCCCTTCCTCTCTCTCTGCCTGCTTGTGATTTCAGTCAAACAAATAAATAAAATCTTTAAAAAAAAAAAAAGGTCAAATATCCAATAGTTACATAAACAGGTAAAATATCCCAGTCCGTGGAGCATCAGGCCTCTGGGCAGAACAGTGTGAGTTCATAAGTGAAAAAAGGTTCCCGTGGACCCCGGAGGCTTGCTAGGTAACGCTGAGTTTCTGTAACACAAAAGCAGCAAGAAGTGTGTTCTTGCCTCCAACTGGCGGCCTCGCTGTCCTGACATCCTTTTCTTACCAGCTACAGTTAAACTCTGCTCAGTGGGATGTAAAGTGCCCCGAAATATTCGTCCCTGTTCCAAATTCAGAAAAGCTTTTAAGGAAGAACACAGCAGACCACACAGGGAAAGATGCAACGAAGCCCCATTCGTGCAGCTCCCTCTCACTCAGGTTCACAGGGCAAAGGAAGAAAGAGCCCGAAGAGTGCGGTTCCGGAGGCCTTCAGGCCGGGGGGGTTAAAACCAAACGTGCGCTAGATAATCATGCGTGGCAAACACAACGTTGTCATCCTGCCATCTGTTCCTTGAACGTTCAGCGGCCCCTGTCACGTGCTGACGCCGCCCCGGGTACTGCCGGGAGCAGGCACAGGAGCCCGTACACCCAGAGCCACAACCAAGTCACAACCAAGGGGCCGCTGGTCATGCTGAGTTTTTGTTATTATTTCATTAAAATGAGGCAAATTCTTTTTTTTTTTTTTTAAGATTTTATTTACTTATTTGACAGACAGAGATCACAAGTAGGCAGAGAGGCAGGCAGAGAGAGGGGGAAGCAGGCTCCCTGCCGGACAGAAAGCCCGATGCAGGGCTCGATCCCAAGACCCTGAGATCATGACCGGAGCCGAAGGCAGAGGTTTTAACCCACTGAGCCACCCAGGCGCCCCAAAATGAGGCAAATTCTACTTTGAGCTTCCCAGCTTGTGTCTGGACAGGATCTGACCCGACTGCAGGCTGAAAAGCACATGTTCTTCAATGCACCCTGCCTCCTGCTGCTACGGGGGCTCCATCTTGACCCTGAGCTTGCCCTTTGTGGGGTGTTGATGCCCCTTCAGGGAAGCCAGAGCCACACTCTTGCCTTTTGCAATGATGCTTTCCTCAGCGGGCGGCAACAAGTCTTTCTTCCTCCGCCCCCCATGCTCTGCCTCCTCGTCACCTCCTGTGCGCCCCCACCCCCCTCCCCTTCCCCGTACTGCACCAGGAAGGCTTTGCAAGGGTTAAGGCACGGGATCAGTGGGGTCCGGATGGAGCCTGAGAAGGCAGAGCAGGAACGGCAGAGGTGACCAGGGGTTCGCCAGACAAGGCCTGGAGAGAACCGGTTTCCCCATCCGCTCCTGCGCACATGAGGAAAGCAAGCAAGTCTGACACCCCACACCCAGCTGTCTTAGCACATCTTGAGGGGATCTGGGAGGTCAGAGGAGTGGGCAGGTGGCTGATTTTATGACCGTTCTCTTCTAATCACCATGATTTCCGTAATGTCTGGCACGGGGCTTGTCATTTTTGACCCTGGCTTCTCCCTCCTGCCCTGAGCATGTCAGTTGGCTGTGGCCTCATGGCCTCTCCCCCATGGCTCCCCAGCTTGCGAGGGCAAGGGGATGGCCAGTGAAGGTCTGAGAGCTCACCACCAGCAGCAGACGGACTGAGTTCTCCTGTCCCATCCCTCAGACCCGCACGCTCCCGGGGAATCCTGGCTTTGTGTAGCAGACTGAGTGGGTTTCTGTAACTTTCCACCAAAGAACCTCAACTAAAGCCTTTATGGAGATAAATCTTATCCAGAGCCATATATATATATATATATATATATATATATATATATAGATATATATATATATATATCTTTATATATCTTTATATATAAAGATATATAAAGATATATATATATATATCTTTTTATATATATAGATATATATATATATAAAGATGGCGCTGGGGTGGCTCTGTTGAAGCAAAAAAGGTTGTGTCAGCTCCCTGCTTCCTCTGCTTGGGTGCCTTTGAGGGATTCCCTCATGAGCAGTTTAAAAATCAAGGGGAGTGGACCCAGATCATCCCTGGGTCCCTTCTGGCCTCTAAGCCACAAGGAGCAGACATGAGGGTGACAAGTGAGGGTGACAATATCAGTGTCACCAAGGGGGCAAACAGAAGGTCCTTCTGGGGCCTTCCAGTCCCACTCGCCATGGCCCTACCAGCACATCCCGCAAGCATGAACCCGCAGGCTGGAATGTCCTCTGGTTTGGCTCAACAGTCAGTCAGCTGTAAGACACCCAGAGACCGTGTTCTCTCTCTTGACCTTGACCCTTAGCATCCCTCAGCCATCGGAGCTCCAGCTTCTGGGCCAGGTGGGGGCATCACAGTTGGCTCGAGGCTCTTCCTGACTTACCTGGGCTGACATCTGCTAGACGCCGTTGGCCTCCTCTCCTGGCAAGCACTCCGACACCATTCCCTAGCCTGCGGTGTGGACTCGTGGGCTGTACACAGAGGCTGCTGAGCCAGCCAGACGGGCTTCCCTGGGATAGTTGGGATGGCTGGGGGTGAGGGGGGCTCCCTGGTGTTCGTCCACGTTGACCCCGATCCTTGGTGAGGCATTCACAGCACCCTGGTGCGTGATGGCGGCACGAATCCTTTCACACAATACTCAACTGGACTCACCTCCCCGCACGGTGGCTTCTGCCATCAGATGAGATTTCCAGAGTCCCACGGGCGGCAAGTGGCTGGTGAGGACTCAGACCCAGGACCCTGAATTTTAAGGAGCAGCTTTTTAAGCCCAGATTCTCCAGGAGAGCCACTCCCAGTCCCCAAGGTGTACCTTTTGTAACAGCCTTTTTTGCAGCTGGTGGTGACAACGTGCTTGCTTTCTCCACCATCTGTTTCTTGGCTCCCGCCCCCTCCCCTTTCCTGCCGGCCTCAGGAAGGCTTGGGAGTGTTTTCCCTCCCTCTGGAGCTGTTTTCTTTGTTCTTAGTCACAATAGTTGACCCACAGCCTTTCCTCCCAGATCTCTTGTGGGATTTCCTCCAGCGGCAAGGTCTGCCTTTACAGGTCTTCAGGGAGCTTGGATGGGGCAGCCCTTGGGGTTGTTAAAGAACCAAGGATTAGAGGAATGGAGACTCTCCTCCAATCCCTAAGGATGGTTCAGGGAAAGGCAGATGGGCCTGGGCTCAACCAGAAACAACCATTTGGCCTTAGACATCTGCTGAGGGCATTAGCTCAGGTTAGAGCAGAACACCACCCGGGACGGTCGCTGGTACAGAATACAGAGAGAGCGTGGTCTAAACCAGAGAAGGGGCCACTTGATAAATAAGCCTTGGTAGCCGCTCCTTCCTACTCCCTTGCTCCTTACCAATCCGTGGTTGAATGATTTCTGTGATTTTGGGTGGGTCAATACCAGATCGAGTTCCAGCCCTGCCCCAGGAGACCCCCAACCTCTGACTGTCCGTGGGCAAGATCAGGGTTTCCAGGTAATGCACCAAGATGCTGCGCTGGGAAGTGCAGCTTGTGTTTTGGATACAAGGTACGTTAAGGATAGCCCCCATTTATTTACTTATTTATTTTTAAGATTTACTTACTTATTTTTTTTTAAGATTTTATTTATTCATTTGACAAACAGAGATCACAAGCAGACAGAGAGGCAGGCAGAGAGAGAGGAAGGGAAGCAGGCTCCCTGCCAAGCAGAGAGTCCGACATGAGGCTCGATCCCAGGACCCTGGGATCATGACCCGAGCCAAAGGCAGAGGCTTCAACCCACTGAGCCACCCAGGCACCCCTACTTACTTATTTTAGAGAGCGAGCATGAGCAGGGGAGGCAGAGGGAGACACTCTCAAGCAGACTCCCCACTCCATGTAGAGCCCGATGTAGGGCTCGATCTCACCACTCTGAGATCATGACCTGAGCCAAACCCGAGAGTCAGACACTGAAGTGACGGAGCCACCCAGGCGCCCCTAAAAACAGTCCTTATTTAAAGAGAAGGGATGGGAGAGGGGGGAGGAGAAAAGAAGAAAAAGGAAAATAGTCCAAATTACAAATGCATAGAGGAGAAAGTAAATTACAGCCGAGGACCAAAGCTGCATACATCTTTTTCAAAATGAGCCCACTAGATTTTCCTGTAGGGAACAAAATCCAAAGAGCGTAGAGCCAGCAGATTAAAATTCCTTCCTGCTTCCTTCTGAAAGGGCTTTAATCTCACCACCGCTGGCAATAAACAGAGCTCTCTTTCAGCAAAGTCTGATTAGAGAAATGGCATCTTTTTTCAAACAAAGACACCCAGACAGGCCCAGCAGGGAACATCTTGGGCCCTTCCTTCCCGGAGGTCCCAGCCCCCACCCCTCACCTGTCTGCCTTCCCCTGCGGGCAGCCCTGGCTTGTCAGGCCCCTAAGACTGGGCCAAGTTACCAAGCGTTGACCAAAGAACAGCCAGGCAGAAGGCAAAACGCATTTGCAGACACATCTGCTTTTATTTGCGGCCTTTGCCTGGATGGAGTTTCAGGTTACTGTTTCCTGCTGCCCTTTGAAAGCGGCTTTGTCTGTTTCCTGGGCTGAAGCATCCCGTTTGTAATAATCCCAGAAGCGAGGACCGCTAAGGTGGCCGCCCACTTGAACGGCCCACACCACAAAAACACTGCAGGCCCGAATTCTTCACCTCGACTTAGACATGTGCTGGTTTTGTAGTTTTGTATTCGTGTAAAGAGAAAATAATCTTTTTATTTTTGGTGTATTTTTCTGCTGAGGCCGCCGTTAGAAAGTGCCGCAGACAGAGCCACTGAGACGTTGGGAGTTTATTTCCTGGGAGACCTGGAGGCTAGAAGTCCGAGATCAAGGTGCTGGCAGGGTCAGTTTCTCCTGCGGCCACTCTCCCTGGCTCGTGGATGGCCATCTTCTTCCTGAGTCTTCCCAAGGTCGCTGTGCCTGGGCCCAGATCTCCTTTTCTGCTAAGGACACAGGTCATATCGGAGTAGCGCCCATCCCAAGGACCTCATTTCAACTTAATTACTTTAAAGAGCTTTCTCCAAATACTGTCACGTTCTTAGATACTAAGGGTTAGGACTTCAGCATGGGAATTTTGAAGGGATACAATCCAGCCAAACACATTTGTAAACATTGTACTGTTCTTTGGACTTTCACCCTGTCGGATGTAAAGAACATTCCAGAGTGCTGGAAGGAAAACACCATTTGACCACCTCTGCCTGTGCTACTTGAGGACTCTGGTCTGCTCAATGGGAACTTGTTATCTTACGTACTGTATTATGGGAAACTCTGTCTGTGGTAAACCATGAAATGCATTTTCTCTTCTGATGCCTACTGAATGACCTCATAGGACTTCATAAATTAATGCACAGAAGTGATGAATAAAGGATAAAGAGATCCTTTAAAGCACTTAAGACGTCTGTCAACAGAAGCGTGCGCAGAAGACCGTGTGATGGGTTTCTGGGTCAGAGGTTGCCATTTATGGGTCTGAATCGAATGTCTGTCTTTGAGCAGCACATTCTCCCATGTCAGGGGCTGTTAATTTTGTTTCTTTCTTGATGAGGCCCTCCGATTTGTTATAAGAACTCACAAACAAAGGCCTTAAGTTAGGGTCATATAAGGTACGATTATTTATGGTGATGTAAGAATTTCTTTGGGGCACCTGGGTGGCTCAGTGGGTTAAGCCTCTGCCTTCGGCTCAGGTCATGATCCCTGGGTCCTGGGATTGAGCCTCACATCGAGCTTTCTGCTCAGTAGGGATCCTGCTTCCTCCTCTCTCTACCTGCCTCTCTGCCTACTTGTGATCTCTCTCTGTCAAATAAATAAATAAAATCTTTAAAAAAAAAAAAAAAAAGAATTACTTGTGTGACCCAGTCTATGAAGTAAGAAATCTGTAGTCTCACTGAAGGAAGCACCGGGGCCTCCCTCTGCAGATCTGCATGGAAGATCTGTTCCTTAGCCCGTCATCTAGGAGGTCAATGACCTGAACTAGCTCCACCCCGATGACAAGGGCCCGTGTTTGTCTTGCACTTTCTCTTCTCACTCCACCTGTCTTCACCTTCTACACCCAAGCTTACGGTTCCCTCCTCTATTTCTCTAGCTGGTGTCTCTCTTCTGAGCGTGGACCCTGGAGACCTTGGAGTACTACACTTCCTGCTTAATCTCCCCACATGTCACTTGAACGCCACTTGACCCAAACAGAAACCACCAGCTTGCACGACATCCCACTCCTCCTTCCCTCTAG
Organism: Mustela nigripes; assembly: GCF_022355385.1. Lineage (NCBI taxonomy): Eukaryota > Metazoa > Chordata > Mammalia > Carnivora > Mustelidae > Mustela > Mustela nigripes. Next base: position 112,540,784 of record NC_081560.1, read on the forward strand.
TCCCTGTTGGGCAAACGGCACCGTCATCAGTCCGACATTTACCCATTCCTGCAGACCTATGTCCTTAGGACCTCTCGAGGGCACCCCAGTCTTTCCCTCCTCATTCCTACCATCCCAGACTCTGCCCTCAAAGGTTCCCCTCTGAAGTCCTGAGACACTAATGCGTGCAGGGCAAGATCATGGTCAGTATTACGGACGAGAGAGAAACAGTGTCATGATTTGCGCTCTGGAAGGTCGAGACTCAAATTCCAGTTCTTGCCACTTAATAACTTGTGACTTTGAGCAGGGTGCTCAATCTCCCCAACCCTTGGTTTTCTCATCTGTAAAATGGAGAAAATGCCCAACGTTGGGGCATTATTAAGTAACTTCAATAAAGTAATATATAAAGTAGTTAGCCTGGTGCCTGGCATACAGTACTCAGACATCTGATCACCTAATTGCCCTGATTACAATATTGCAGTGACCCTCTGTTTCCTTGGTGGGGCTCCCTCACCTCTCTGACCCCATCTCTTGACCCTGCTCATCTAGCCCTCCTCCTCCCCACCCTGCTGAACTCTCTGGAATTTCCAGACAAGCCAGGCTTTCTCTGCTCATTGGTCCTTTATGTAAGCAAGATGCTCCTATCGCCTGACCTCACGCATACTCCTTTTCTTCTTCTCACCTTCTCCGTCGTTACCGTCCAGCTTGGGACTCTTCCTTCCAGAAAACCTCTTGTGAGGTCCTCTCTTCATTCTAGAGCTTCATTCTATCATATGCAACTACATTCGTTTACTTACCTGTTTCCCTTTTCTTACTAGAATGAATTTATGCTTTGCATCACTAATTCCTAGGCACTGCAGCTTTATAGATGACAGGCATTCAATACATGGTGAATGAATGAATGATAACAGCCAACGTTTATTTAACTCTTATTATGTGCCAGAGTACTATGGCTTTGAGCTTCACAAATACTGAGTTTATTTTGTTTCCTATAAGTAAAAGAAAGAAAGAAACCTTTTAGAAATAATCTTTTAGATAATCTTTGGTTATCTGATCAGCTTTGGAAAAACTTTAACCTTGGTGGAAATCTGCCTTATCTCTAATAATGCTATTTGTCTCTTTCGTGTTTATTACATGTCTGTAAGAAGAAAACTCAAAGGGAGGATATGTTTCTCAGTCATTCCTGGAGACCGGGAAACGCAGAGGTTTTCATCTTGGGTCAACCTCCTTTGGATCAACTGTCCTTGGTCACTCATCAAAATCTTATGAAGTGAAACTCGAAAACATGCAAAGTGAAAGACATCAGACACAAAGGATCATATATATTATATGATTCCATTTAGATGAAATGTCCAGAATAGACACATACACAGAAACAGAAGGTAAATTAATGGTTGCCTAGGGCTGGGAGTGGGAACAGGAAGTGACCACAAATAGACAAGAAGTTACTTTTTGGACTGATGGAATGTTCTAAAGTTGGGTAGCATAGAGGGTTGTACAATTCTGAAAATTTACTAAAAACTATCAAATTATATACTTACGAGGGATAGATTTGATATCATGTAATCTATAACTCAATAATACTGTTTTAAAAAGTCCTTATGAGGAGCTGCCTGGATGGCTCAGTGAGTTAAGCCACTGCTGTCAGCTCAGGTCATGGTCCTGGAGTCCTGGGATCAGGTCCCGCATGGGGCTCCCAGCTTCACAGGGAGTCTGCTTCTCCCTCTGACCTTCTCCCCTCTCATGCTCTCTCTCTCTCAAATAAATAAATAAATAAACTCTTAAAAAAAAATCCTTATGAGAACTTACCCCAGTCTTACCTTGTTTTCTCTGTGACAGTGTGGTTCTGGGAGAGATCTCCCCTCCAAATCACCATCTGGAAACTACCAATCTGTTGAGTCTGCACTTTTATAGCTCAGCCAGTCACATGGGGAAGCTGACATAGACGTATAAGTGGTCCTTTGGACCAACCGTTCCAAGACTCTACCGGACTTCATCTATGTGCACATCTCCCCTAGGCCACGTTGTATTTATGCTGTAACCCACGTTTGTGTACTTAGCTTTCTAAACAGCATTGCTTCTCCAAAGATCATTTAACGTTATGGTAAACACTTTAGGAAATTTTGATAGCCATGGGATCATTTGAGAGTTTCCTTGGAACAAAAAAGAAACATTTCCAAATATCCAGTGTTCTACCTTTTTTTTTTTTTTTTTTAAACTGGCGTGAGAGAGCATCTGAAAGAAATTTTTGTTTTTTAGAAAGATCGAGAGAGAGAGAGAGAGAGAGCATGTGAGTGGGGGGTGGCAGAGGGAGAGAGAGGGAGAATCTTTTTTTTTTTTTTTAAGATTTTATGTATTTATTTATGAGAGAGAGAGAGAGCGCGCGCACAAGTGGGGTGAGAGGCAGACAGAAAAGGAGGATCTCTGCTGAGCAGGGAGCTGATGTGGGGCTCAATTCTGGGACTCTGGGATTATGACCTGAGCCAAAGGCAGATGCTTAACCAACTGAGCCACCCAGGCACCCTGAGAGGGAGAATCTTAAGCAGGTTCCATACTCACCACTCGTGGAGCCCAACTTGGGCTTGATCTCATGATCCTGAGACCATGAACTCACCCAGGCACCCCAAAATTTGGGTTTAAAACTGCTTCCTTAAGAGATTCCTCAGCCACAGCAAAGAAAAGTGGGAAAACCATAAAACCATGTCCCTCTTTTGAATCCCTTCATCACAACTCAAATGGAATAGCCTTTTTTCTTACTATTCCTCTCTCCGTCTGTGCTCCGTTTCCCTCTGCCCCACCCTCTCCCTTGATCTGCCCGCTTCCCTCCTGAGCCACCAGAAACCTTCAAGTTCAGTTATTTTTTCACATTAAATCCTCTTCGATGTAGAGAAAATCCCTTACACTTGATTTTAAGCCCCATTCTTTGTCTGAACTGAGAGCCATTGTGAAAGTCTTGCCAAAGCCTTTGGAGACGTTAAACAGGATGGAGGGAAATTTACAGAGGAGTTTAGAATAGTCTCCAGCCATGAAACCGAGGCCTCGCAGATTTACCCCAGTCTGTTCATGTGTTAGTAGAACTTTCACTGCAAAAACTATTGGGTTTCAAAGGCCAGTATGAGAAGACCTGTGTGGCTTAAGAGGGTGGAGAAGACCAGGGGCATTTAGACAAGTTGAAGATGTTGGACAAGCTCTTTTGGAAGCTATCCCCAGATCTTTGCTGTGAAAACACACGGGGCTCTGAGTCAGTCATTAGGCAAAGAGAGGATGAGCCCCTGGGTGACTTAACAACAGTCTCTTTCACACTGTTAAACAGCAGTTGGAAGTAGATCCTTCAACAGATGTGAAGGCAGCTCTCTCCTCACTTTTGGCAATGGCCCTAATCCCAAAATAGGGATTTTAATATATAAGCAAAAGCTGGAGTGGGAAAGAGTGCATTGCCAGACCTCCCGCCCCTTGCTGAACGCTTTGAAAGAAGCAGTAAGGCTCAGAATAAATTCGTGAATTTACAAAAGTCAGATGGTGGGTATCCCTGAATAATCCTGAGACACTCCCAAGGCCAGTAACAGTGGCCCTCAGACCTTTAACCATGAGCATTCCTTCCTTCTCGTGACACAGCAGTGCTAACTTGACCCGGAGGTGTTTTTGAGCCAGTTAAAACACCAGGTTCACTGTTCTCCAGAAGGTCTCTTCCTTGAAATCCCTGAAAACGCCCTTATTCACAGTGAGACCACAGCTAATTTGCATGTTGATTTATGATTACTCTGGTATCTGAATCAAATCCAAATGAGTCAAGGAAATACAAAAAATGTTTTGATACAGGCAGGATTTGGGAGCGAAAACAAGTGATGTTGCAAGTGATTTATCTCCACCTCTATCCAAACTTGGCAGTATTCTGTTAAACCAGAAGCTAAAGAAGGACTAATCCCACTTGTTGAAGGCCTCACGGGGAAAATACTTGTCATTCATGGCTTGTATCAGTTCACGTCGCTCCTACCCTCCCTGCCAAAAAGTCCAACAGGCAAGGATACAGGTGCATTGAGGACTTGAGGGCCGCCCATGGGATAGACATTCTTGCCTTGCTGTAGTACCAAACCCAGATCGCACTTCGTTTTGGTGTCTCTTATGGCTACCGATTTATAGTTGCAGAGTGGCATTCTGCTTTCCTCAGTGTCCCTTTAGATCAAAGCAGTCAAAAGCCATTTACATGCCTCTGGGGAATTAGCAGTGTGCCTGGACAGTTTACTCCTCCTGCTTCTCAGTCATCTCCAACCGGGGCTCCAAGGACCCTCCACTTCCCTGGGATTCCACGCTTACCCAACGGACGATGAGCTTTTCGCTGTGTTCTAAGGTTGGGCTGAGATCCAAGGCGGATTCCGTCTACCTCACTGTCCGCCCTCTTCAGAAAGGACGTAGGTTTCCAAAGAGAAGTTACAATTTTGTCAAGGTCAGGTTCGTTTCCTAGGACATGCTTTATCCTAAGGAGGCAAATCCCTTCACTTCTGACGTACTGCAGGACCTTCAAAACTTGCCCGGGCCAGTAACTAAGAGATGATTAAGGGGATTCCTGGATCTCACTGGCTGCCACAGACAATGGCATGGAATTGCCATGCCCCTAAATGACTAAAGCAAGATAACAGACCCTCTCCTTGGGAGTCTAAACATGGATGGGCCTCTCTTGAGTTCAGATTAGCCTTCAACACCCCCTACCTCGGTCTTGAGATTAGCCTTCAACAAAACCTCACCTCAGTCTTCCTAATTGTCATAAGCCCGTCTATGTATTTGGAAACGAGATTCAGCTTCCTCGGGGATCGTGAGGCACCAAGAACTTACCACAGTCTCTCTTGATCCAGTGACAGACCCATTTTACATTCTTGTCGGCCATGTCTGAGGGCTACAATTTCTCTACATTTTTGCCAACACTTGCTATTGTCTGCTTTTTGAAATTCCAGCCATTCTTGGAGGTGTGAGGTAGTAGCTCACTGTGGCTTTGATGTGCATTTCCCTACTGAACGAATGGTGTCCAGCATCTTTTCACAGAAATGTCTACTCAAGCCCTTTGTTTGAAAAAATCGGTTTGTTTGTCTTTTTGTTGTTGAAGTGAAGGAGTTCTTTATATATTCTGAATACTAAACCTCGTCAGATGGATGATTTGCAAATATTTACTCCCATTCTGTGGTTGATTTTTAACTCCTTTTTTAAAAAGATACTATTTATTTGAGAGAGAGAAAGAGCACAAGTGGAGGAGGGGCAGGAGGAGAGGGAGAAGCAGACTCCCCACTGAGCAGGCACCCCAGGGCAGGGCTCCATCCCAGGACCCTGGGATCATGACTTGAGCCAAAGGCAGAGGCTTTAACCCACTGAGCCAACCAGGTTAACTCTCTTGATGGTATCCTTTGAATCAAAAAAGTTTTGAGGTTTCATGAGGTCCAGTTTATTTTTTTCTTCTGTTTCCTGTGCTTTTGGTATCATACTTCAGAACACACTGCCAAATTCAAGGTCTTCAGAGTCTCTGATGCATTTCCTGCTGTCTTTGACCCTCTGTGAGCTAATCTTCATGTACGGTCCAGGGAGCACACATGGAAGTTGCAGAAGGACGCCCTGTTTTCCCAGCCTCGTTCGCCAAGGAGACTGTTCTTTCTTCACTGAACGGTCTTGGCACCCTTGTGGAAAATTCAGTTGACTGTGAACGTGATGGTTTATTTCTGTGTTCTCCATTCTGAGTTTCATGGATCTCTATGTCTGGCTTTATGCCAGTTCCGCAGCGTTTAATGGAACGTTGTGGTAGATTTTGCAATTGGGAAGCATGTCTCCAAGTTTGTTCTGCCAATCTGGTTTTAGGGTCTCCTTTAAATTTGATGGTTTCCCCTCCTGGATGGACGATTTCTGTTACTCATTGAAAATACACAACATTTCTCCTATGAAGTCCCATTACTTCCCCCCTTACATATTCCTATTCATCATCGTAATACCTAGGACCCGGATGCTCTTCTTCTATTTCTGAAGAAGGGGAAATTCCTAACTATCTAACCTCTGTTCATGAATGAACAGATTTATCAGAAACTAGAAAAATGCAGACTCGGGGTGCCTGGGTGTCAGTTAAGCATCTGCCTTTGGCTCAGGTCATGGTCCCAGGGTCCTGGATCGAGCCTCACATCGGGCTCCTTGCTCAGCAGGAAGCCTGCTTCCCCCTCTCCCTCTGACTGTTGCTCCCCCTGCTCATGCTCTCATTCTCTCTCTCTCTGTCAAATAAACAAATAAATAAATAAAATCTTTTTTAAAAATGTAGACTTAATCTTATTGGTTGATGAACCATATCTTCGGCCTGAAGCAGGAAAAAATGAACTCATTTTCCCTCTGGGCCATGGTCTTTCAGCAGTGGCAAAATCTGCCCAGATGGTAGAATTCCCTGTGCTCACCGGAGCTTTCTCCAGGTAGCTCAAGATAAGAGGATTAATATACACACGCAGAGTAAATATGCATTTTGGGTAGTCCATAATTTTAGAATGCCTTGGGAACAGAGTCATCTTACCTTCAACAGAAACCTGGATGAGGTGCGAACTGAACTTAAATAAAAAATTAAAATTAAAAAAGAAGGGTAGACTCACTGAGGAATCAAGTTTAAAGAAACCCAGCAGTTTTGAGAAATAGGAGAATTCCTTATTCTTAGATCTACAAAATGATGCTTTATTTATTTATTTTTAAAATATTTTATTTATTTGAGAGACACAGCAAGAGAAAGCACATGGCGGGGCAGGGAGGGTGGCGGGCAGAGGGAGAAGCAGGTTCCCCACTGAACAGGGGCCTCGACATGGGTCTCGATCCTGGGACCGCTGGAATCATAACCTGAGCCAAAGGCAGACATTTAACTGATGGAGACACCCAGGCGTCCCCCAAAATGACAATGTAAATTTCAGGTGTCCCCCTCCCCCGTTTTCCTAAAGTGCATCTTGAAATGATCCCAGTGTCATTCTTGATCTGGGTCACCTTGCTCCCTCATCCACTAAAAATCTACTTGGTGGGCAGGTGGCATGTAAATTAGAAGGTCCTCCTCTTCCTCTTAAAATCCACCACCAGAGAGTGAAATGAAACCCAGCCTCTTCCTCTGACTCAAGGAAAGATGACTTCTGAATGCATTTCTCTTTGTTTTCCCAAAGGGTTTCTCTTAACTATTTAAGCCTTAAGAAATTTATTTGCTAGTTACAGTTTAACTGTTTTCGTGGCCTGTTTTCTACTTTGTTGGAAAAGCTAAGTGAAGACTAGGGAGCAGTTGCTTGGGAAGGGTAGCTTCCCGAGCCTAAAAGCATCTACAGTCAGAATATCTGAGCCCAGATCTGGCTTCCTGGCCATTAAGCCATGCCCTCAGGCAAGCCACTTAATTTCATCCATAAAATGTGGATAATAGGCACTTTGACAGCTTAATCGGCTGTTGTGATGACCAAACGAGATAATGTCTGAGAAAGTGTTCCTTCAAAAGTACAAAGAGTAGTTATCCATGAGTGGTGGGATTATAGGGCAACTTTCTCTTCTTCTATGGGTTTTCTTCTACACGGTACATCATTTATACTTTAAAAATAACACTTAATTCTGTTTAACTTGTATTAAACATTATCAATTTTAAAAAGAAAGGATGTTGTGCTGCACAAATAGAAATTAAAATCAACCTTCTTTTGATGTTGCTCTAATTTTATATGTTTTCCTAATAAAATGCATAAACTGCTCATTAGGTTTCAAACCGATGGGGTCAGGGTGTCTCCGGGGAATCTGAGCATGTACAAAATAGTTAAGCTGTGTATTTAACCATCAAGAAAAATAGAAATGGGGGCGCCTGGCGGGCTGACTTGGTGGAATGTGCCCCTCTTGATCTCGGGGTTGTAAGTTCCAGCCCCACATTGGCCTAGGGTTTCCTTAAAAAATTTTTTTTAAATGAAGAAAAAAGAAAAAGAAGAAGAAAGAAAAATAGGAATTTTCATGGTCCTAAGAGAAGAAAGCCAATTTTTGGAAATTTGGTTGATTTAAATAAGACAAATGGCTTTACCCAGAGCTAGTAGAGTCCTACAACAAAGAAGGGAGCCTCCGGTTTCTGCACCCGCTGTGTAGTGTTCACGCGGCCTCTCCCATCAGGCCGGTGGGAACTCAGTGTCTCTGGCCCTGCGGCAGCTCTGACAATTGTTCACCAATAGCTCCCTGGTAGTGTCCTTGCTGTCACACCCCATGCATGACCAGCTAGGTGTTTAGCCAACTTCAGAGCAGCCCCATGTAGATTTCGGGACCACTCGGCCTGGCCCTCTCCTCTCCACTGTGATGCGCGCTCCAGCTGTCTCTGCCTCTCCAAATGTCCATCCCAGACTCTCCAGCATCTCCACCTCCCATCCTGCCTGGCTTCTGGAAAGTGCCTCTAGACAAAAAGCCCTATAGAACCATGACTATTTGGGAATGCTCTCTCGGGGACCAGTCACTTGTTGCCTGTTGTCTCAGATCTGGAAACATCAGTTCCTAGGGTTCCTTCAGGTTCCTAGCTACTTAGGGCTGGAGAGCAACTCTGGTACAGTAACCAGCACCCCACCCCCAAACGTTGTGGTCAGAAGTCTTCAAACAAATTTTTGAAGTTACAGCCTTCATATCCTAAAAGAGATTGTTCCTGTTCTAGATTAGAAGTTCAGCGAGTGCAGAACTGACAAGGAAGACTCTTTGTATCTCTTATAAAACCTAGTACTAAATGTCCCAGCAAAAGGACAAGAAAAGGACCTCACCGCCCTTGGCAGTTCAAGATGAGGCTTGTACATAAGCAAAATCGAGGGATAATTCCTTCAACAAAGAATTATCAAATGTCCACTATATGCCAGGTTTTCATTCAGTCCTGGGGATAGGTTAGAGAAGATATCAAAGTCCTTGCTTCCTGATAAAAATCAGTAGTGGCCAGAGCGTAAGGAATAAAGAAAAGTCCCACTAGTCACTAAAGCATCTCTTTCCATTGCACGTGCCCTGACATCCCCTTTCCTTCTTATCCGCTTTGAACTTTCCACTTTTAGGATTGATTCTACAAATCTTTTTAAAAATTTTTTTAAAGATTCTATTTATTTATTTGACACAGAGAGAGAGCGCGCACAAGCAGGGGGAGTGGCAGAGGGAGAGGAAGAAGCAGGTTCCTCTGGGCAGGGAGCCCGATGCGGGCTCAATCCCAGGACCCCGGGATCGTGATTGGAGACAAAGACAGATGCTTAACTGACTGAGCCCCCCGGGTGCCCCTGGTTCTACATATCTTGAGTGCTTTGCACTTTGCACTTTGCTAGATGCTGGGGATGATTCAAATAAGTGAAGCAAAGCCCAACTTCTACCACCAAAGAGCTTGAAACTAGTAGTGGAGATGAGGCTTGTACATAAGCAATTAATAAACTCAACCCCCCAGGGTCACTTGTTTTCCCAGGAACATTCATTTACAAGAGAAAGGGCCACCTAGAGGTACCGCATCTCTATAATGCCCGCCAGCAGTTTCCAAAGGTAAGGGAAGCTATAAGAGGTCTTCTACCTCACAGATTTGCTGGAGTCCGTCTTGGGAGGAGCAGAAGGAGGGACCTCCAGGGCCATATATTTACCTGCCACTGGACTTCTGATTGGAAGTTCCTCCATTACAACAAAACTCAGTACGTACCCAACTGACTTCTTCATTGTGTCCTTAAGGTTTCTTCTCTCGGAAAGAAGCAGCACCATTCACCCTGCTGCCGGAAACGGAACTCCGGGCTCACCCTTGACCTCTTCTCTCTCTGCTCTCAGACCTAATCATTGGTATCTGTCAGTCGGACCCTCTTCCCCACCATCCCGAGTAAGCTTCTTGATTAAGTAGTCTCGCCTGCCTTGTGCTTGGCTATATCCCCCCAAAAATAGGTGCTCACGAGATAGTCACCCAGTTCCCGAATGAATGAATAAATGAATAGATCCTCTGTGCTACTGTTTTGGTCTAGGCCCTTACGTTTTCAGATGATGTGCTACGTTACCATAACTAGGTTCAAGGATGGCAAATAAAAAACACTTGAATCCATTGACTACAACTTTGCCAAAAGGATCTTTCTAAAATACACTTGATTTTTTAATGGGGCACCTGGGTGGCTCAGTGGGTTAAGCCTCTGCCTTTGACTCAGGTCGTGATCTCAGGGTCCTGGGATCGAACCCCACATTGGGCTCTCTGCTTGGCGGGGAGCCTGCTTCCCCCTCTCTCTCTGCCTGCCTCTCTGCCTACTTGTGATCTCTCTTTCTGTCAAATAAATAAATAAAATCTTTTTTAAAAAAATTTGATTTTTTAAAAAAATATTTTATTTATTTATTTATTTGAGAGAGAGAGAATGAGAGAGAGAGTTCATGACAGAGGGGAAGTCAAAGGGAGAAGCTGATTCGCTACTGAGCGGGGAGCCCCACGCGGGACTCAATCCTGCGACTCCAGGATCATGGCCTGAGCTGAAGGCAGTCGCTTAACCAACTGAGCCACCCAGGCATCCTAAAGTATACTTGATTTTTGTTATTCATTATGTTCTACAAACTTGCCAGAGACACAGAATTAGTGGATGTAGAATCATTACTTCTGAGGGGAGACACAGAATGAAGTTCCTGAGAGCCTCTGGTCACATTTTCGTCAACCCATTAACGCATATCCTGGATTTGTGGGTGTTTCAGTTTAAAGATGCCTTATGTATTGCTGATTCATTGACAGTGAACTCAGCCACCAGCATTGTGACCCCTGCCTGATCCGAGCTTATCTAACACAGGTGTGTTCTCCCTACAGCACATCACAGCTTTCGTGCACTTGGCACAAGCCGGCACTTCAGCACTAACCTTGCAGACCATTTTATTTTATTTTTTTAAAGATTTAATTAATTTATTTATTTATCAGAGAGAGAGAGTGAGTGAGCACAAGCAGGGAGAACAGCAGGCAGAGGGAGAAGCAGGCTCCCTGCTGAGCAAAGAGCCGGATGCTGGACTGGATCCCAGGACCCTGGGATCATGACCTGAGCCAAAGGCTGACCCTTAACCAACTGAGCCACCCAGATGTCCCTTGGGGACCAATTTAAACAATGAAATCAGAAAGAGAAAGCAAAAGCAAAAAAAAAAAAAAAAAAAAAAAAAAAAAAAAAAGTGACACGAAATAGCCCACAGAAAGGACACTTGTTTACAGTGTGAGCGGAAACAAGAAGACCGAGCAACGCCTTGTTCGACCGCCGCTGAGGACGTGTGCAGGGGGAGACTCAAAACTGTCTTTGTCCATATCCACCAATGACCGTGGACGTGCCGCAAACATGGATTTTGAGGTCACAGGTAAATTTTAGCCAGTAGGCCAACACACAAATCCAGAATCCACAATTACACAACCCGTTAGTAATAAGGAGGGACCCTCACACTGGATGGTGTCCCCCCTCGCCCCCTGCCCCCGGGCCGAGCCTTCAGTGACTCACCAACGTCCCCTGCGAACTCTGCATCACTTACTCCCACCCAACCAGAGGACCAAGCATTTCTGTTTCACCTCCGAGCTTATGGGCTGATCTCCCATGTTTTTTGAGGGGAGAAACCATGTACTGGCTTATATTCTTATCACCTACCACCGTGGCTGGCGCCTGGTGGGTATTGATACCTAGGATAGGTGACAGATGAGCCATTGTTCCAAAAGTTATTGTCAATTTCCTCTTAATAAATTTGCCTGCAGTGAGCGCACATCAATCAATTTTGCCGGTTAATCGAACGAACTCTGGTACTAAACGTCCCAGCAGAAGGACAAGAAAAGGACCTCACCGCCCTTGGCCATTCAGTTTGGTTAACTTGCAGAGTTGAATAAGCCCTGTTCACTTTCACTGGTCTGTGTGGGACACTGGTGACTTTGCCTAAGCTCTGTCTGATGCTCCGATTCTATTTACATGCCACATCCCCTTTGTTCTTTGTGTGGATTCCCGCCAGTGTGTGCGAGAGCTTTCAGTCCTCGCCCAGCCCAGCCCAGCCCCTCGGTCCAGGGAACTTTAACCCCATTATTGGATATTCATTTAAATACCGAGGAGTGCCAAGTGGGGAAACTCCATGGTTTGGGGTTTTGCTTAAGCTGTGATCTGCAAAGAAGTGTTCCAAGCAGAGGGTTCTTGGAAACGCTGGCGGTTATTAAGGGAGCTTCTGAACAGCTTGTTTCAAGTTGAATCTTGTCCGCTGAACGGGCTCATTGTGTGTGATCGTCCCAGTGACCACGACAGTCACCCTCTCAACTCTCATTTAGTCCGGATAAAAAAGAAAGCCTGCACACACAGCCTCTGAGGGTAATTCCCAACTATACACAGCCACTCATCAAGTCCTATGGGTTTGGGGGGCTTTTTTTGGGGTTATTACTACTTTTTAAATCACATCTCTTATACCTCATCTCCTCTCTATCCGCATAGCCCGACCCTTGGTCTAGGACCAGCTTAACTCCTGCCCAGACCCAAACATTAGCTACTTCATTGTTCTCTCCTTGTTTTTGTGTGTCAGCCCTGCCCCCTGTCCCTGCCCGTCCGTTCTGTACCTCTGCTTTGTCAGAACTCAAAACCGGACGCCGCTCTCTCCCTTTCCCCACCGTCCTGGTGTGTGCGGTTGACTGTTGCCTGGGCTGCTCACAAGACTCCCCGGATCATGAGATTTATGGCCCAGAAACCAAAGCAGGATCACCCCACTCTCCCACGGGTCCAAAGGAAAACAGAATCAGGTCCAATTCCGAGAAGGGACCGTGGAGAAGAGCCACGCTGGGTCTGTAAGGAATCCCACATGAGATGCACTTACCACTAGCGTCTTACCATGTCCGACTGAGAACATCACGGTCTCTGGACAGCTGGCCATGTTTTCTTAAGAAAATGATTTTTCTCTTTGTTTCTATGCTTCTGCACTAGTAGTTTGGTTCACTAATAAATATGGGAGGACTTTTGGTGGATAAACAGCCCGCAGATTTCCTCATTCCTGCACTAGCCATGTCTATGCTTCCCCTCTGCTGAAAACCAAGTCCACGAGCACCATCGCGGGCTTCGCGGCGAATGAGCCCACCTGGTCTCTGCAGGGTCCTCTGCTCCGTTACGACCTCTGTTCAGGTCATCATCCTCACTCTTGCTCCCAGAATCAAGGCTCGTCTCACAGCGTCCCTCATGATGACCCCTGTCCTAGAAAGCCTTTTTCTTTATCTCCATAAAGGCCCAGAGAATTTCAACTCCCTCTCCTCGGTCCTTCTTTAGGGACGGTCCCCACTTGTGAACTCCTGGAGTCTGTAGCACTCTGGATTGATATTTATACTAATCAATTATATAATAATATGTGAAAAGTTATATATGTATATCTGAATTGTGGGCCCTTAGAAGTCCAGGATTGGTTTAGGCCAGTGCTGTCCAATAGAAACAGAATGAGAGGAGCACCTGAGTGGTTCAGTTGGTTAAGCATCTGACTCTTGATTTCAGTTCAGGTCGTGATCTCAGGCTTGTGAGTTCGAGCCCCACATCAGGCTCCACAGTAGGTGTGGGGTCTGCTTATGATTCTCTCTCCTTTTCCCTCTGCCCCTCCCTACTCCATTCTCTCTCTCTAAAAGAAAAGAAAAGAAATATAATGTGAGCCATGAATGCAAGCCTCATATGTAATTAGAAATTTTCTAGTAGCCACATAATAGAATAAACAAGTGAAATTAATTTTAGTGAAATACTTTATTTAACCAAATATATACAAAATATTATTTTTTAAAACATGCAATTGACATGAACAATTGTTAAGGAGGTACCTTAAATTCTTTATCTCATACCGTCTTTGGAATCCCAGTGTGTACTTTATACCTCCAGCACATCTCAACTTGGACTAGACACATTTCAAGTTATCAGTAGCCCTTTGGGGCCAAGAGCTCTAATATCAGACAGCTCGGTTTTAAGCATTGATTAGTCCTTGATATCTCACACAGCTGAGTGACAATAAAATGTATACAAAGAATGTGAGTTCACAGATTGCTCTCTCACTGGAGGAGGAAGTCTGGCACAAGTCTCTGTCCTTGACCCTGTTCTGTTTGTCTTTCACTGATGGCATGGATACTGCACTGGTTCAGAACAGCCACCCTGCCGGGGGCCTGGATAGCTCAGTTAAGCGCCCAACTCTCCATTTCCACTCAGGTCCTCATCTCAGGGTCGTGAGATGGAGCCCCACACCAGGCTCCACGCTGGGGGTAAAGCCTGCTTGCGATTCTCTCTCTCCCCCACTCCTTCTACCCCTCCCCTCTGCCCCTGTCTCTCTCTTCCTCTCTAAAAAAAAAAAAAAAAAAAAAAGAGCAGCCTCTCTGCCGTGTACACATAGTTAGCAATACTGTACTGTATCCTTAAACATTCCAGATGAACACTGAGTAATGTACAGAACTGTGGAATCATTATATTGTACACATGAAACTAATATAACACTGTGTTAAAAAAAAAAAAGAGGGTGAATTTCATGTTATGTGGTTTTTTTTAATCACAACTAAAAAAAAAAAGAACACTTGTTCTGAGTCAGAGAGAGTTTAGTTTCAAATCTTGGCTCTACCACTAAATACATGTGTGAATGGGAGCAAGTTAATTTTCTTCTCTTTGGTTTCATCATCCATAAATGGGGATAATTGCACCAACCTCAAAGGACTGTTCTGAAGAATAAATTAGATACTGCTGTAAAATGTTTACCCCAGTGCACAGAACACATTAAGCCCTTAAAAAATTGGGTTTGCCCACCATTATTATTACCATAAATGGCATATTTATTAATTTGGCAGATGAGATAATTCTGGGAACATTGGGTCTTTGAGTTGGATTTAAAAATCAAGATTCAAAAGGCTTTTCCCAGATTCAATAGGTTTAATAAAACAGGATGAACCCTAATATAAATAAATTGAAATATTGCTTTTACGTTAAAAAACCCAGCTACAGAAAAATAAGCTTTCAGATTAACTGTAGCTCGTACAAAAAGAGTCATGTGATCATTCACTGACTAAGTACAGCTAAGAATAAAATTATGGGTTTTTAAAAGATTTTATTTATTTGAGAGAGAGAGAGCAAGAGAGCACAAGCAGGGGAAGCAGCACAGGAAGAAGGGGGAAAAAAAATCTCAAGCAGACTCCACACCCCGCGTGGAGCCTGATGCAGGGCTCGATCTCATGACTCTGAGATCATGACCTGAGCTGAAACCAAGAATTAGACACTTAACTGACTGAGCCACCTCAGTGCCCCAAGCATAAAATTATAACTGTACTTTTTATTTTATTAAATATTTCATCTAGAAT
This sequence comes from Mustela nigripes, assembly GCF_022355385.1. Classification (NCBI taxonomy): domain Eukaryota; kingdom Metazoa; phylum Chordata; class Mammalia; order Carnivora; family Mustelidae; genus Mustela; species Mustela nigripes. Next base: position 112,556,031 of record NC_081560.1, read on the forward strand.
ACAAACAATACCAAAAGGTATAAAGTAAAAGGTTAAAAATCTCCCTCTTAGAATCTCTCTTTCCCACTCTTGCTCTGGTACATGTCCTTCCAGAAATATCCTACCCCTAAAATAAACATATTTATTGATCTTTTTAAAATGCAAACACTTATGGGGATATGTTGTTACTCTCTTTGCAAGTTATTTGAAAAGGAGTTAAAATTTTAAGTTGAGTTGAATGTCGCAATTTTTCAGAAATGGGTCGTGTCAACTCCAACTTTGATTTTAAGCTTCAGAAGAAGTAGGCTAACAGTAAAATGAAGGAAACACTCCAGAGCTATTTAGAGCTTGTCCAACACATCTGGAATTTTTCACTCACATATGGACACTACCTTTTAAGAAAAACACAGACAAACTGTTATGTGTCTGACAGAGAGTGATTAAGGAGGCAAAGCAGTTCAAAACTATTATCTTCACAGAGGCCCAGCTGTAGGACCTAAGAATGTTATCCACCAAGAAGGACTATCTCAGAGGAATGTGCTAGGGGTTTAAGGGGAGAGAAAAGAGCTGTTCCTAGGACTCAGGGAGTGGGCGTCACTGGGGTTCTAACAGTTGGAAGGCATGTTTTGACTCAGTAAGAACTTTGGTGGAAGTAAGTGAAATAATGCGGGAAAGGAGCTTTTTTTTTTTTTTTTTAAGATTTTATTTATTTATTTGACAGAGAGAAATCACAAGTAGATGGAGAGGCAGGCAGGGAGGGGGGGAGGGAGGGAAGCAGGCTCCCTGCCGAGCAGAGAGCCCGATGCGGGCCTTGATCCCAGGACCCTGAGATCATGACCCGAGCCGAAGGCAGCGGCCTAACCCACTGAGCCACCCAGGCGCCCGGGAAAGGAACTTTTTAAATTAGACACCACCAGGAAGGAATATTATTTCTAGTAATTAGAAAGGTCTGAAGTTTGAATGTGTAACCAAGTGTGACCAACCCTGGTCATTTTAAGAAGAGTCTAGGTAGTCCATTAAGGAACATAACTGCTGTGTTCTTCAAAGCATTTCATTCAGTATCTCAGAGTAACTTACTTGTATCTTTGAGTCTGGTTCATTGCCTGGCACAAACTAGATTCAAGTAGAAGGAAGGAAGGAAGGGAGGGAGGGAGGCAGCGAGGAACGGGGAAGGGAGGAAGGGGGGGAGGAAGGAAAGAGAAACAAATGAGTAGTATCAACCCCAGCATCCCAACCAGCTTGCGCATCTAATTTCATTGTATCCTTCTGCCTTGATTTTTCCCATTTGCGACTCCAGTGTTCTACCCTCCTTGTCCGTCTCCTGCTTCCACTGGATTCATTTACTGCTGAGAACTTAGGATCCTTCTTATCCTCTCCCAAGGGGCGTTTTATTGCCTGGTTAAGCCTCCCTGGCGCGGTGCTTCATCTTCCTTCTAGAAACTGGAGCTTGGAGCGAATTCTTCCCAAATGCTATAATTCATTTGCTGCATTTCTGGGCTTGAGCACTCTCTTTTGTCTTTCTCTTTAACTTCAAAGGACTAGTGAGCACAAGTGTTTCTAAATCCCGGCTAGGGGGTGCTCTCTCTGGGATCACGCCCACTGCTCTCACCCATAAGGGCAGACTCTTCCCACAACCGAATAGTTTCGTGGATTCTGCCTCAGACATCTCCCCGGTAAGAAGCCTCGGGAAGGTCCCCGGCTGCTTCTTAGCTTAGCAAATGGGCAAGTCAAATACCTTCCATGAATCCCTAACTCCTTATTCCTCAGACAAGGCAGTACCTCCCAGAGGTTGTGCAGGTCAAATAAGAAAAATTGACGAGAAAGTGCTTTACGATGTACCAGGTGCTGGGTATGTCTGTTTCCAATTCTCTGCTTCCTGCCACCTGATTCAAGCCTTCTTGTCCTTCCAACTCAAAGATTCATGAGCCTCTCAACTACTCTCCCTGCCTTTAAGTTCTGCCTCTACCTCCCACCTATAGGATCTGCAGGTGCCTGAAAGATCTTTCTAAAGCTCAGATTGTGTTGGTCGAAAATGCTCAATAGAATTAAAATTAAAACTTAAAATCAAAAAGAAAAAAAGGGCTCGATATTTTTCCATTGCCTAAGACACAGAGTCCAAATGTCACGGCTTACAATTTGAAACCCTCCCCAGGCTGATACCCAAGCCATAGTTCAGCCCTTCTGCCCCTTGTCTCCCAAAAGCAACCCACCTTCCAGCTAACTAGGACTCTCCCTACCCATCCCTGGTCTGGCTTCACTTACTTCAAGTCAAAACCTATTTGAGGGAACATGTTTCTGTCGCATCTTTTCTGAACCCCACAAGGACTCTTTCTCTGCTGGGACTGCCACAGTATTTGATTTCTGCAACTGTTAACAATGTAATTCCTCCTGATGGACGGTAAATGATTCAGACTCATGGAGTGAACCACATCTGTCTTTATGTTCATCCTAGAACTTAATGCTGTGGTTTGTGCACAGTAGGTACTCAACAAGTTAATGATAAATTAAAAAAAAAATTTTATATGACTAGGCGCCTAGCAGTGGGCTGGTTGCTACAGCAGCTACAAAAAAGCCTTGCGAGTCTCCTGGCTGGCTCAGTTGGGAGAGTTGTGATTCTTGATCTTGGGGTTGTGAGTTCAAGCCACACATTGCACATAGAGTTTGCTTTAAAAAACGAAACCAAACCAAAACCCAAATACCCTTAAAAATATGATCCAACAATTACACTACTAGGTAGTTACCCAAAAATGCTAAATTCAAAGGGATACATGTACTCCTGTTTACAACAGCATTATCTACAACAGTCAAGATCCGGGAACAGCCCAAGTGTCCATCAGCTAATGAATGGATAAAGAAGATGTGGTGTGTGTGTGTGTGTGTGTGTAATGGAATGTTACTCAGCCATAAGAAGAATGAAATCTTCCCATTTACAACGGTGTGGATGGAGCTAGATAATATTATGCTAAGTGAAATAAGTCAGAGAAAGACAAATACCCTATCATTCCTCTTCTACATGAAATTTAAGAAACAAAACAAATGATCATAGAAAAAAAGAGAGGGGGGCACCTGGGTGGCTCAGTGGGTTAAAGCCTCTGCCTTCAGCTCAGATCATGATCTCAGAGTCCTGGGATCAAGTCCCTCATCGGGCTCTGCTCAGCAGAGAGCCAGCTTCTTCTTCTCTGCCTGCCTCTCTGCCTACTTGTGATCTCCATCTGTCAAATAAATAAATAAATAGATAAATAAATAAATCTTAAAAAAAAAGAAAAAGAAAAAAGAGAGTGAGGCAAACCAAGAAATAGACTCTTAATTATAGAGAAGAGACTGATGGTCCCCGGGAGGTGCGGTGGGGGAGGATGTGGGAATAGGTGGTAGGCATTAAGGTGATGGGGATTAAGGGGTGCACTTGTGATGAGCCCCAGGTAATATTTGTTAGTGCTGAACCACTAGACTGTGCGCCCAAGTCTAATGTTATACTGTACATTAACTAAGTGGAATTTAAATAAAAACTTCACCAAAAAACCCCCAAATATCCTCTCCTCAATAAACTTCCTTAAAAAAAAAAAGTTGTGCCCTTATTCCTAACTATGTAAATTTAAATATTTGGAAAAGGAGATCATGTAATGGGGCAAGCAAGCCTAGCTAAGAGAGTCTCTATGATGTTAGGACAGGGAGGCCACAAGGGAGGAGGAATTTATACAGAACCTCAAACTTTTTGAGGAACTGCAAACTTTTTGAATTTTCAAGCCAGCGTCAAGTCCTCAGCCTGGACACAACGCAGGGCAACCAGATCCTCTGCTCCCTTCCCTTGGAAAGGAGCAGATTCAGTTTAACAAGCTTCTGTCCCTCATTTGGATATTGACCCAACCAATCCCAGTTAACCTTGGTTCAATCCCTCCCTTACACAGAGGACCTAGATGAAAACTACACGTGTAAACTTTCCCCTTTATAACGCTCACCTCCCTCTTTGTCTTCCTGGGAGCACAAGTCAGGTTTCGCCCTGAAACTGTGTCTACCAAATTACAATTCTCATGGCTCCCACAAATATCTGTTTGCTTGAATTTTCAGTGAATTCTTTCTTAGTCGACATACTGTTGAGAGGATAAAGCAGCAACTTAAACAACTATATAAAAGAGTCTACAGTTTAATGGAAACACTCCTCCTGAGTGTTTCAGCCTGTTAAACGTCTGCCTTCGACTCAGGTCATGATCCCAGGGTCGTGGGATCGAGCCCCACATCAGGGTCCCAGCTGAGCAGGCAGCTTGCTTCTCCCTCTCCCTCTGCCTGCAGCTCCCCCTGCTTATGCTCTCTCCCTGTTGTAGAAATAAAATCTTAACAACAACAAAAAAAATTCTGCCTTTCCCCACCTCTAAGAATTTGTGAACAACAAAACAAAAAGATAGGAAAAAAAAAGGTTGATAGTTGTAGATGAGATGGGTACATCTCCCTCTGGTTCAAGGTCAGAATACTGGTGTTTTCAGAACTGAATGAAAGCAAAAAGCACATACAGTCACCCTTGAACTACAGAGGTTTAAACTGCACAGGTCCATTTTGTGCATACTTTTCCCCACAATAAGTACAGTACAGTAAATGTACTTTCTCTTCCTCATTTTCTCTTTCTCTCATTTTCTTTTTTTTTTTTTTAAGATTTTTATTTACTTATTTGGCAGAAATCATAAGTAGACAGAGAGGCAGGCAGAGAGAGAGGAGGAAGCAGTCTTCTTGCCGAGCAGAGAGCCCAATGTGGGGATCAATCCCAGGACTCTGGGATCATGACCTGAGGCTTTAACCCACTGAGCCACCTAGGTGACCCTCATTTTCTTCATAACGTTTTCTTGCCTCTAGCTTTATTATAAGAATATACTATAGAACACATAAACGTACAAACAAATTAATCCACAGTTTATGTGATCCGTAAGGCCTCTGGTCAACAGTAGGCTAGTAGTAGTTAAGTTTTGGAGGAGTCAAAAGTTTTACATGGATTTTTGACTGTGGTGGGCACCCCTGACCGCTATGTTGTTCAAAGGTTAACTGTATGTTCAGAAGTTATTTATTACTTCATTCCTCTTACAAGCAAAGACCCTAAATGGTACCTTGTATTGGCCTTTGAATAAGCCGACACTGACTGACGTTTCCATGGGTGTTAAACTATTTGGGGAGCTCTTGCTCAATTGCCTTTTGGGTTTATACAAATAAAGTCTTAGCGCCATAGACATTCTGTGGTGATTTCTAGTCACACCCGTGTTGATGTAAAGGGGGACTAGTTCCATATGCTTACCTCTTCTAGTATGTGCCAGAACGCAGAGCCTGCCTTTAAAACCAGGTTGGGGGGCGCCTGGGTGGCTCAGTGGGTTAAGCCTCTGCCTTCGGCTCAGGTCATGATCCCAGGGTCCTGGGATCGAGCCCCGAATCAGGCGCTCTGCTCAGCCGGGAGCCTGCTTGGCTTGAAAGTTCAAAAAGTTTGCAGTTCTTCTGATGAGTTTCTGTATAAATTCCTCTCTCTGCCTGCCTCTCTGCCTACTTGTGATCTCTGTCTGTCAAATAAATAAATAAAATCTTAAAACAAAACAAAACAAAACTGGGTTGGCATCACTGGAACTATTCCTCATGTCCTGGCACCAGGGACCTACTATCTTAGCAAGTCTTAACCTTCTTTCCTTACCATTCATAATCCCCTCAAGTACGTGCGTTAAAATGCATTTGGAGCCCTGAAGCTTTGAAATGATTTCTTTTCTCACTGTACCGCTGCGTATGGGTCCCCTATCAGCTAACCTCAGTGATTTCTGCCAGGCACGGCAGGAGAGACAGCAATGTGACACACGGAATGAAAAGCATTCATGCCAGGGTGTGAGCAAAAGATCAACGTATTTCCCATCCCCACACAGCAATTTGTAACTCTCCCAAAGACACCCACTGTTTAAAGAGGCTAATGAATGAATACCTGAAATCCGGAAATGTGACTAGGTAATTAGTGCAAGGCGAGGCACCCTAATGAGGTAGAAAATTCTGGGCGGTGGGTGGGGTGGGAAGGCTTTCTGATGCCCTCAAATCACACGCCTGCCTTGGGGCTTCTTCATGTCAATCTCATGCAGTGGCCAGGGTCCAGCAGAGAACATTTGCTAATGTGAAACACAGCTGATTATGCATGGGGTGGGCACAGGGGAAGGGGGTGGGTTAAAGGGGGGATAAGACCCCTCCTCAAATGCAGGCCTCTTTTATTTTGGGTGTCTGAAGCGCTCAGAACACGTTATAATTATTATAGGGGCGCCTGGGTGGCTCAGTCCTTAAATGTCTGCCTTCGGCTCAGGTCATGATCCCAGGGTCCTGGGATGGAGCCCCACATCGGGCTCCTTGCTCAGGGGGGAGCCTGCTTCTCTCCCACTCCCCCTGCTTGTGTTCCTGCTCTTGTGCTCTCTCTCTCTCTGTCAAATAAATAAAAAAGAAATATTAGGAGTGCCTGGGTGGCTCAGTCATTAAGTGTCTGCCTTCAGCTCAGGTCATGATCCTGGGGTCCTGGGATCAAGCCCCACATCAGGCTCCTTGCTTGGCAGGAAGCCTACTTCTCTCTCTCCCACCCCCCTGCCTGTGTTCTCTTTCTCACTGTGTCTCTCTCTGTCAAATAAATAAATAAAATCTTAAAAAAAAAAAGAAATATTTAAAAAAACAGAACACTTTATAATTATGATCTTATTGGGTATTTAGAACAATTTAATCCCCTCGAAAATTGAAGTCAGTAATCAGTGGGCATTCAAGTTATCCACTCTATGCATACCGCATTGGGTTATTTTTTAAATATTTATTTATTTATTTGTCATAGAGAGAGAGCACACAAGCAGACTTAGTGGCAGGCTCCCTGCCGAGCAAGGAGCCCACTGCAAGACTCGATCCCAGGACCCTGGGATCCTGACCTGAGCTAAACCCAGGTGTCCCTCCACATTGGTTTTTCATATGCGGTGGGGCTGTTGTCTGCCAATCCGTCCTTCATCCCTCACTTCTCTTCCTCTAATTCAGTTATAACTGTCATTTTTATTCTTCCTAAAAGGTGTCCAGTCGGTTTCTCTCTCCCTGAGGTGTGAGCCTTCAGTGTTTATTGTCCCTCAGAGCTGATGGATAGTGTCCCGAGACTTAAGTTTTCTCTCCTTTTGTCTCAGCCCTCGGAGAGAGGCGAGGATCCTGTGGCCAGAGCCCGGCCTCCCCCACCTCGGCCGGCGGGGCCGTTTCTGGGGACGGAGACCGCGGGCGGGATCGCCAGCACTGCCTGACCTCCTCTCCGACGTCCCGCCCGCCTGGAGCGGGAGCCTTTGTCCCCAGCCCCACCCCCGTCCCCCCGCCAGCCGTCGGTCGGGTCGCATCCGACAGGGGGGCTCCCGGGGAAGCACATCTCGCCGGGAGTGGGGCAGCCGGGCCAGGGATCCGCTCCGGGAGGACTGTGGGCGGGTGAGGGGGGAGTCCCCGAGAGGGGCTGGAGGTGAGCAAGGGATGCCGTGATGGGCGCAGGGGTGGAGGTGGGGCTGGGCACGGGGGAAGGGCTGGAAGTGAGCAGAGGTGGGGGCGGGGCGGGAGTAAGGGGCGGGGTTGGCGGGGCGCCGGGACGCGGGGACAGGCTTAGTGGTCTGGGGACCTGGGGCTCGTGGGCGGCGCTGGAGGTGAGCGGGCGGGGGCGGGGGGCGCCAGGGGGGCCGGGCGCGGGCCGGGATGCAGGGCGGGGGCAGGGCGGCGGGGCGGGGGGAAGTGGGTGGGGCGCCGCCGGGAAGGGGGCGGGCCGGGAGAGCCTCTGGGCTGGAGCCGCGCGGCGGCGGCGGCGGTGGCGGTGGCCGCGGCGGTAGCGGCGGGCGAGCGCGTGGCCGGGGCGGGCGCGATGAGCGGGGCCGGAGCGGCGCAGGGGGCGGCGGATGCGTCCCGGGGGCTGCGGGTGGACGGGCTGCCCCCGCTGCCCAAGAGCCTGAGCGGGCTGCTGCACTCGGCGGCGGGCGGCGGCGCGGCGGGCGGCTGGCGGCACCTGGAGCGGCTGTACGCGCAGAAGTCGCGCATCCAGGACGAGCTGAGCCGTGGGGGCGCGAGCGGCGGCAGGGCCCGGGCCGCGGGGCTGCCCGCCAAGCCGCCCAACCTGGACGCCGCGCTGGCCCTGCTCCGCAAGGAGATGGTAAGGGGGGCTCCGCGGGCCGGGCCGGGGGCCGGGGCCGGGGTGGGGGGGTGTTGCTCCGTCCGGGCTCGCCGTCCCGGGCAAGTTCGCCGGGACCCGCGCTCTGCTCCGGAAGTCCCCGCGCCCCCCGCCGCTTTCTGGCTCTGTGGCGCCAGCGCCGAAAGAGGGGCACTGACCTCTCAGGTGCTCCCTGTTACCAGTCCTCTGTCCGCGGTGGGACCCTCACCCGGGGAGCCCTCCCCCCCCAGTGAAAAGGCAGTTTTCGGAGTCCTGCCACCCGGAGTCCGGCCCTAGCTGGCTCGGAAACCCGCGGGAGGCGCGGCGTGGGGTTCCCTCGTGGCTGGCGGCGGGTGCGGCTCGGTCACCCGTCTCCGGAGAGAGAGACCACACGGGTCGGGGAGAGGCGTTCCCTGCGGCGGGGGGTTAGAGCTGTGTGTTTAGAGCTGTGTTTTCCTGCCTCGGAGAGGCAGTGTAGACAGCGGATTGGAACAGCCCGCGCTCCCTCCCCCGCGCCCCAGGCGCAGCGTGCGGAATCCGATTACTGCGGGATGGCTCCGGCCCCAGACGGCTGTGAAGGCGGGCGCTGGGCCCATCCCCTCCGCGCGTGGGGCGGAGGCCCGGAGGCCGCGGGACAAGAACGCAGGGGTGCGCTGCCCGTCTGGGTGAAGCCCGCGTGCGTGCTTCGGCCAGTGTCCGGGCGCCAAACAACGGGGCTTAGTTGTTCTCAGTCCTTGGGAGGTACGTTTGATGTGCGTGGATCGGGACAGCCGATTTCAGGCGACGCCGAAAGCAGGACAAGGGCAAGGATTTAGGCGGCACTGAGCCCTTCCCCGGCTTTCCTGCAGGCTTAGGCTAGGCCCGCAGAGAGCTGGAAAACTTCCTTCTTCCTATGCTCTCGCTGACCCCTGATCACCTACCCCTGGCCACCCGCAGGCTTTTTGGAATCTGCCCCTTCCTTTCTCTTAGCGCAGGTTCTAAGTACAGGTAAAAACTTCCCTAAGGAAATCTAGTATATGAAAGCTGCTTTTTTCCCCAATGATAAATTTGCCAAAACCTTATCACAGAAACTCTTTAAATACGCATCTAGTACATTAAGAGATTGTTTAGAAACATTCAGTTTATGCCTCCTTTTTTTTTTCAGGAGCATATCCGTTCTGAAAGGTAAGACTTAATTAAATCTAGAAAAGGAGCCTTAAATTAACATTTTTAAAATCAATTAGATACTGTTTTCCCACTCTGTAGCTAGCATTGAAACTGTGATTTCCAATCCTCTCTGAATAGATTTTCTAAGCTGCTTACAGAATGACTTAAATTCCAAGACAACCATTTTTATTTATTAATAAACATTGACACCAGCCTTGCACAGCTAAAGAGCTGAATTTCAGTTAGATAAGCCTACATCTAGTATGTTTACGGTCTGAAGTTAGATGTAGCATAAGTACAGGGGTTCAGCGGGAAGACTCATCCTGGGTTAAGTCCCATGCTGGAACAGACAGGAAAACCTCAGGGCCACTCCTGTTGTGAAGCTCTGCTTTATAACTTGCTCTGGTGGCTTTCGAGTCAATGTGCCATTCCCGAAAGTATTTTTCTGGGTCCCCCCTGGTGGTACTGCAGAACAGTCACAACCTTATAATTATGTCTTGGACCAGAGCTCTCCCTAAGCCTGTTTGAAGCACAAGGAAAATAAACAGCCATCTTTGGTCAGTCTGCTGTTTAGCTGCGAGAAAGATAAGGAAGATAGGGCTACAGGCCCTGACAAGTCCTTTCACAGAATGTCACAGGGTCTGTTTTAAAAGAGCCCTAGGTCTGTTGCCCTTAAGAGATTACTAACCTGCGGCAGTGGGGTCTGAGCGGTAACCTAAGCTGAGTTCATTCCTGAATTATCTATGGAATGGTTTGTGTTGATCTGTTTAATTGGAAGGCCTGAGGTCAAATCTGTGTCTCGGGATATACTAGCAGTCGTGGCAGAATGTGATTAGATTAATCCCTTTTTGAAAGAGTCTGTGCAATCACAGATTAATGTGGTTAATCTTTTATTTTTATTTTTATTTTTTAAGTCCTATGCAAGCAGTGATGGTGTGGGAAGGTCTCTGAAGGCAACAGAATTTTCTCAAGGGACAAGGGCAGTGGGAAAAGAGCAGCAAAGCTGGAATAAGGGACTAGCACCAGTGTGGTAGCAGACTATAGAGAGCGGGAGTGGGAAATGCTCGATGAGTGCTGGGACGGGGTGAGAGCCTCCAGCGGGTTGGGGGCCAGTGAATTGGAAACAGGAATCTGGTGGGAGATGCCGCTCTGATATAGAAAATGCAGGAATTGTCAGTTACCTATTCGAGTCTGGGAGGTGCCTTCAGCGTTTGTATGGAAAGTGGGGGTTAGCAAAACAATTAAAAATTACTCCCAGTTCTGGAAACCCAGAGATCATCACTGTTAATAAGGAGATCTCCTGTGTAGGCACCATGTAAATGCTTTCTATACATCGTAACTTGTCTGTGCGGTGGATACTCAAAGTCTATTCTATTTATATATCTACTTAGGTATTTATCAAAGTGGGGTTAACACGGGCTGTTACATTAGTTTCAGGTGTGCAACACAGTGACTCAAGTCTGTTTGCAAAAGTGTGTTGGCTGGTAGCGTGGCTCCCATCTGTCACCACACGATGCTGTTACAATACCATTGCCTATGTTCTCTCTGCTGTACATTTCATCCCTGTGACTTACTCATTCCAGAGCGGGAAGCCTGCACCTCCCATTCCCTTTTGCCCATTTTGCTCATCCCCCCCTACCCCGCCTTCCTCTGGCAACCAGTCGCTTTGTTCTCTGTATTTATGGGTCTGTTTCTGCTTTTTGTTTGTTTGTTCATTTGTTTTGCTTTTTAGATTCCACATGGAAGTGAAATCATATGGTATTTGTCTTTCTCTGTCTGTCTTATTTCACTTAGCATAATACCCTCTAGGTGCATCCTGTTTCATATATTTTTTGAAAAATCACTCAGAATTTAACCTCGTTATGGTCATATACTCAACCAGATGTGTCCCAAAGCCCTGTGTGTGTGTGTGTGTGTGTGTGTGTGTGTGTGTTTAAGGTTTCTTTGTTTATTTATTTGAGACAGAGTCCAAGCAGGGGGAGCGACAGTCAGAGGGAGAAGCAGGATCCCTGCTGAGCAGAGAGCCCTATGTAGGGCTCAATCCCAGGACCCTGGGATCACGACCTGAACTGAAGGCAGACACTTAACCAAGTGAGCCACCCGGGCGTCCCCCCCCCCTTTTTTCTTTGAACATCAGATGATATTTTACAATCACACTCCACAGATGTTTACAGGCTGTGCATTAGGTGTTGAGTGCTGTGGAAATAGAAGGATGAATGGAACTGTCTGGCTCGTAAGGACCCGCCACCAGCTGGAAGATGTCATTTCACAGCAACAGGGGTGCCGTGCCTTAGACCTCTTCTCCGTTTTCTTGACTGGAGTCTCTGTATTAGTAATCGCAACTCCGTCTGAACTAGCTCTTGCAAAAGGAGAATCTTGACGGGCTCGGCATACGCAGAGACAGGCTAAAACAGGGCTGACAGGGCTCCTGGGAAGTCCACTGTTGTCTCCTCTTTCCCCTGCCATTTTGTTTTCCTATTTTTTGGACTCTGGCGGCTAACCGGGTTGTTTTGGCCGCGTTTCTTAGATCCAGTTTGCATCCAGTTTGGAAGGACGCCAGTGGGCCCAGCTGGGGTCATAGGGCCAGTCTGGGCCAGCTAGTTGTGACTGGGGGCAGGATTGCATTTTACTGAGATAGCGCGACCACGTGGACGGGGTGGGTGTGGGGCACTGGGGATTCCCCCAGAGAAAGGCCAGTTTGCAGAAATAGAGCTGGGGGCTGCTGGACAGCCAAACTATTAGATGTCTGTCATAGACTTCTTCTTCCTTAAGAATACTTTGCCCTGAAGGGCCCCGCAGTTTGAAAGATTCTTACCTGCTAAGCTGACAAAATCACCTTTGCTCAGAGACCTTGGCTGGCGTTTCAGATCCTTGCACGTGGCTGAAGGACACCCTTGACTCTCAGCCTCAGCCGGGACCCTGATAGGTACTTTCCTTAAAGTTTATACTAGACCCCCTGCCTAGTAGCTCTGTGGCATTAGCCCATCAAGCTTGGACACCCTCCCCAAAAATCACAAAAGCACAGACAGAAGATCCTCAGATATGTGGGAGCAGCAAATGTTTGAGGGCCGCACCCCTGGGGGTTCTTGGGTTTTGCCTCTCAAACCACAGAGGCAAGTTCTAGTAGCTTTGACTTGGAACCCTTTGTTTTCTTGCTTCCTTTTTTTTTTTTTTTTCCTTAGAACCAACAAGTAGTGGAGCGCCTGGGGGGCTCAGTGGATTGAGTTTGGCTCAGGTCATGATCCACAGGTTCCTGAGATCATGCCCCACATTGGATCTGCTTGAAATTCTCTCTCTCTGCCCCTCCCCCTTCTCTCAAATGAATAAATAAAATCTTTAAAAAAGAAATGTCAAGGGGCACCTGGGTGGTTTGGTGGGTTAAGCCTCTGCCTTCGGCTCAGGTCATGATCTCAGGGTCCTGGGATCGAGCCCAGCATCAGGCTCTCTGCTCAGCAGGGAGCCTGCTTCCCCCTGCCCCTCTGCCTGCTTGTGATCTCTGTCTCTCTGTCAAATAAATACATAAAATCTTTAAAAAATAAAAATGTCAAGTAGTTATTTTGGTCACCAACCCATGCATGAATGAGAAATCATCCACTTGGAAGTTTTGAGTGCCCGAGCGGCAGTGGTTTAGGGGAAGAATTTAATCTGATTAAATAAAGCTTGATTTCTGAGACCCACAACACTCCTCATCCCTGCGTTTTTGTTGAGAGCAACTAAATGTCTAATGAGTTTGTGCAGTGAACTGTGTTCTAGGAGATGTGCATTAGCTTGAATGGCCCACATCCCAGTGGATTTCAGTTCTTATCCTGCCCATGGAGCCAGTGTCAGAGTGAGGGGATTTTAGTCTTTAAAAGGTTTTATGGTAAAGATCCAATCCCAGTGAGGCCTAGGAAATGACATCTGGAACAAAAGCGTCAGCTACCAACATAGCATTCTTGATTGATGCCGATCACAGGAGATTGGGACCGTCTGGTGGCCTTTAATACTGTCTTTTCTGTCTTTTTGTTTTTGCTGGTCCCCAAAGACTGGACCACCTTCCCCAAAGGCTGGAAGGACTCAGGGTCCCCGAGTCAGCTTGCTGAAATGCTGATTCCTGGGCTTGTTTCTATACCAGCAGGATCCGAATCTAGGAGAAGGCAGAATTTGCACTTGTTAACAAGTCCTTTGAGAACCTGGAAGGCCCCAGCCCAGGCATCAGGAGCTTGGATTCTGTTATTAGTTTACATGATATAATTTAGGCAAGCGCTTTGCTATTTTCAGTTCTAGCCTCCCCTGTGGGGAAAAAGAATTAAATGTCACCAAGGTTCCTTTTGTTTTTGTTTTTAAAGATTTTATTTATTGAGAGAGAAAGAGGACATGAGAGAGAGCAGGAGTGGGGGGGTGGGGCAAGAAGAAGAAGCAGGGAGCCCGATGGAGGACTCGATCCCAGGACCCCGGGATCATGACCGGAGCCGCAGGCAGATGCTTAACTGACTGAGCCATCCAGGCACCCTGTCTAAGATCTTAAAGTTTTGAGGCCATAATTACTCTGCATGGTACTTGTCCCCAAGCAGACTCTCCACTGACCACTGGGCGGGGAGTCCTAAGTGGGGCTCAATCCCAGGACCTTGAGCCAAAACCAGATACCACCCAGGCGCCCTAGTTTCACTCACTTTTAGTTTTTAAAATATTTTACTTATTTATTAGAGAGAGAGAGAGAGGAGAGCACAGAAGCAGAGGGAGAGGGAGAAGCAGACTCCCCACCGAGCAGGGAGCCTGACAGGGGGCTGGATCCCAGGACCTGGAGATCATGAAATTGAGCCAAAGGCAGACACTTAACCGTCTGAGCCACTCAGGCGCCCTGGTTTCATTCACTTTTTTTTTTTTTTAAGATTTTATTTACTTATTTGAGAGAGAGCACGAGATGGGAGAAGGTCAGAGGGAGAAGCAGACTTCCCATGGAGCTGGGAGCCTGGTGCGGGACTCGATCCCGGGACTCCAGGACCATGACCTGAGCTGAAGGCAGTCGCTTAACCAACTGAGCCACCCAGGTGCCCCGGTTTCATTCACTTTTGATGTTACCTTTAAGTGAGGTTATACTTCCAGTCCCAACATTTGAAAATAGAGGATTGAAAGATCCTTTTTCGTACCATCTTATCTACTACTGTCCCAACCTATAGAGACTATAAATGAATATTTTCCCTAACTTACTAGTGTCTTGCAAGAAGCAAACCCCTCTTCTTTTCCCCCACCTGTGGTTAAAGGCATTCCTCTGTGTCACGGGAATGTGAAAGCGTTCCGCTTGTTGGCACTGTGGACACCTGTTCCCTGACACAGGACCTCCACCGAGCAGTGCCTGAGCGTTTCTGCATCTCCTTGGGCCAGCACTGCCATAGGTCTTTGAGGCCTCGTGGGCAACGAAGTTCAGGGAGGGCTGCGAATGAGGATGGTGGCCCTCGTGTCGTTCCCTGCCACCAAGCAGCGGCTGGAGGCTTTACAACAGCTCTGCTTCTGGGATGTCCACCTGAACGCCCAGGAGACTTGAGAGCTCAGTTGGAAAAGCTAAAGTTTTCACAATCCTGTGTCTGAAACCCTGCCGACGGGCCACAGACTCCACGAACAGGAAACGGCAGGAAACGGGCCGTGAGACTGGCTGGGCCAGGTATTTGCCTCCAATTACCCAGTGTCATTCTCTAGAGCCCCGACCTTCTATTCATCTCATTCGTGGCCCACAGGCTCCAGATGTTTCCAAGTGATAAGTAGGCAGCGTACGTAAAGGTTGTTCTTTCCTTTCCTGTTGCTCCTTCCCTCATGGACACTTAACACGGGGATGTACATCCTCCTCCAGGAACTTGGGAGACAGACAGACCCTTAGGCTTCCTTATGATGCTGCAGAAAACTCCTTAAAGCAGAAAACTCCTTAAAGCATGTAGCCTTTTCTGTTTTTAGGAGCGCTCTCTGCTCACTGCCCTGATTGGCCATAAGAGCAGGGGCTGGCTTCATTTTGCAGGTGTGAAATTCCCTCTGCAAGGATTCTGGGAGGAGGCCCTGCCCTTGACTGCAGAGGGTTGGGGGAGAAGGGAGAGTCTCTGTCCTCTGACCAGGGCTCTCCAGACAGGGGCAGCCTCTGGGGGACGCCAGGCCTTGTACGGCCTGGAGAGGCTGGGCTGAGGAGGATTACTGAGATCCATTTGGAGACTAAACACCATGGAAAGAGGGTGTTTGGTGTGTGCTTAGGTTATCGACTGCGCTTAGAATTGAAGAGAAAACAGCCAAATCCAACACAGTTAAAGGAGAAACTGCAAGGTGTTTAACAACCTTATAATCACAGATATGCAAAGGAAAACAATAAGGCATCATGTTTATCTAAAACACCAGTGGAGATTGAAAAGAATGATCAGCCTGAAGGTGAGAGTTTGGGAAGATAGACACCATAAAAACGGTTTCTTGTGTGTTTTTTTATGTCAGGTCTGCAAAACACCAGCTACTGATAGGAGATTTTCTGTATATTGCCCTAGAACTTGGTTTTCTGATTTTAACTTCAGATTTTCTCCCCTAACTGCATCTCCTCTTGCAGAAGGGGAATTTCAGTTATTTGGGTATTGTTCAAGGAAATGACAGAACACAAACTAACCTTCGTATGTGTGTTGCGTTCCAATGTGTTGTTGACAAGTCCGTTTTCCCCTCCAGTCTCAGCTGATTTCAACCTCATCTGTGTCCATGTCTGCACTCACTATCTTGGGCAACAAGCTTTTAAGCTTTGGTGTAAATCCTCAATGAATGATGGTCTGCCGTTTGCAGCCCCAGGGCTAGGGAGGGATTAGAAGGAAAGCATCCTTTTCTCTTCTCCCCTTCTGCAATTTCATTTTTATAAATTTATCTTATGTTACTAGTCACACAGTGAATAATTATATTTGTACACAGATGCATATTGCATATATGATTATCTACATGATAGATGATAGATGATAATATGAAATCGTGATAGAATACTATACAGTCATGGAAAAGAATGTGGTATTCACAATATGAGAAAGTAAGTTACGAAACAGTATACGTATACATTTGTATAGGTGGTTACTAGCTAAAAACCAGCTTGTGTAAGCATAGTGTCATGAGGGATGTATACTAAACTGCTAAAAGTGGGTATCTTTACTCTTTTAAACATATATATATATTTAAGAATTTATTCTAGAGAGAGAATGAGGTGGGGGGAAGAGAGGAGCAGAGTGAGAGGGACAAGCAGACTGTACTGATCGAGGAGCCCGACATGGGGCTCAATCTCAGGACCCTGAGATCATGACCTGAGTTGAAACCAAGAGTTGGACGCCTAACCTACCTAACCTACCCAGGTGCCCCTAAAAGTGGGTATCTTTAAAACAGCAGTTCTTAAAGTATGAGTCTGGAAACCCTCTCAGGGTCCATAATTATGTGGCGATCATATCAATGAATGTGATGTTTTAAAATACCACCTAAGGGGGTGACTGGTGGCTCAGTTGTTAAGCCTCTATCTTCGGCTCGGGTCATGATCTCAGGGTCCTGGGATCGAGCCCCGCATTGGGCTCTCTGCTCAGCAAGGAGCCTGCTTCTCCCTCTCCCACTCCCCCTGCTTGTGTTCCCTCTCTTGCTGTGTCTCTCTCTTCAAATAAATAAATCAAATCTTTAAAAAACAAAATAAAATAAAATACCACCTAAGGAAATAGATTAACTTTTGGAAGATCTGCCCAATTAAGTGAGTCAGTTTTTCACATTTTTCGTAACCAATGCTTGCTGTTACAAAATCATCCACAGTTAAAAGATCCATTCAAAGTGCAAGACTAATATAACAGGATGAAAAGTTCATCGGGATAGTTTCAAATTTCACTCTGCAGCCAACTAAAGGGTTGTGTCAAAAAAAGAACACCCACAATTTTCTAAAAGGCTATTACATACCCATGTGAGGCCAGATTTTCTTCATTTCCTTGAACCAAAACAACCTGTCCCGAAGGACCCAAGGCAGGAGATAAACCAGACATTAAAAAGATTTACAAAATGGCATTGTTTATAAAAATGTCACATTAGCATGTAATGGGTATATTACTTATGATTAAGTGGATCTATATTAAAGCTTCTCAGTTTTGACCTCTACTAAGGAAATGTTGTTAGGGGCCCTCCGTAGCTTTACTGAAGAGTGTAAAGAGGTCCCGAGACTCAAACACATGAAGATAGAAAGCTGCTTTAGACCATGGAATGTGGGAAGGATGGCTTATATAAGTATGAACCATTGAGATTTTTTAAAAAGATTTTATTTATTTATTTGACACAGAGAGAGAACACAAGTAGGCAGAGAGGCAGGCAGAGAGAGAGGGGGAAGCAGGCTCCTTGCTGAGCAGAGAGCATGATGCAGGGCTTGATCCCAGGATCCTGGGATCATGACCTGAGCCGAAGTCAGAGGCTCAACCCACTGAGCCACCCAGGCGTCCCAAACCATTGAAATTTTAATCTAATTAGAATGTTTTATTTTGGGGCGCCTGGGTGGCTCAGTGGGTTAAGCCTCTGCCTTCGGCTCAGGTCATGATCTCAGGGTCCTGGGATTGAGCCCCACATGGGGCTCTCTGCTCAGCAAGGAGCCTGCTTTCCCCCCTCTCTTTCTGTCTGCCTCTCTGCCTACTTGTGATCTCTGTCTGTCAAATAAATAAATAAAATCTTAAAAAAAAAGAATGTTTTATTTTTACAGTAGGCAAAAAGCGAGAAAGAATGAGCAAAGCCATTGCTTAGAGAAAATGGTCGATTGCTTTTCCTTGGCTCTGCTTAGAGCGCGGAAGAGGAAAGGGGCTTCATTAGTTGCGGTTAGAGAGAAACAAGCACATCCCGGGAGATGTCGCAGAGTGGGCTCTGTCCACGTGGATACCCTCAGCTGTCAGCAGACAAACACAACTGAAACTGCCTTACTTGGTCGAGAGGGTGTATGGGCAGGTGCAGGGCTGAGCGAGCGCTGGGCGTGGCTTAACCCTTGCAGTGCAGCTGTACAGGATGTTCTGTCTCTGAACCACCGGGGCTCTGCAGAGCCTAGTCCTCAGCCTGGTGGGCTCAGAGCATTCGCAGGAGATGAAGCAGACCGGATAGCGTGAATGCTTTTCTGCCCAGGAGAGCAGAGCGCAGCCCAGGAGCCGCGGGATGGATTGGAAGCTTGCCGTGAGCACAGCATGACAGGCCGGGACCTTCGAGGTCTTGTGGAGGTCAGTTGATACCCCTTCCCCACTGGATCAACACCCAAGGAGTCTTTCTCTTCCGTTTTCCTTTGAAAACAGTATACAGTGGACGGGTCGGTGTCCTTCTGTTATCGCGTCCTTTATTCAGAAATCAGGTTACGATGCATTAGGCCACTGCTTTTATTACATTTCGGCTCTGCAGATAACGTGCTAGACACCTTGATTAGACTTGGGGCATTTCCTGGTCCTTTCTAAAATAAATTCATGAGCCGAGTATATGCTTAGGCACTCATTACATTTTAAGAAGATAACTTCCAAGTGTTCTCATTGTAAGTTAATACATACTCGTGGTAGAAAATTCAGAAAAGCCCAAAATCAGACTCACCTGTGATGTTAGCAGCTTGCCACCTATGACAGAGGACATTGGGCATCTCCTTGGCCTGGTCAGCGGCATGGACAGGACAGACGGCCGCTCCCTGCCCTGCCCCCACCGCAAGCCGCCCCCCTCCACCTGTCAAGGGGCTTCATCTTTCAGGACCCTAACTTCCTCCTCATGACAGAGTCAATATCTGCCTCGCAGAGCAAGGGTGAGGATTTCGTATTTGTGTCCAGCCGAGATTTCTCTCTCCAGCCCATCCCTGGGGATGAACCTAGGTGTCTGGGTGGTGCAGTCTGGGGGACCTCAGACTCATGGTTTTTGGCTCAGGTCTGATCCCTGGGTTGGGAGAGCGAGCCCCGTAGGGGGTGCCATGCTCAGAGCGGAGTCACTTGGGACACTCTCCTGCTGCCTCTCCCCACCCCCAATACATAAATAAAATCTTTAAAAGAAAAGAAGTGAACAGTTAGCTAGTTGAGAGTTTGGGCTATTTCAAGGCTTTTGATAGAGCTTGCCAAGCAGTGCTCCACAGTGTGCCTACGTGATAGTTTTTACAATTGAGAGTGTGCTCATGGTTGCTGAGAAAACCGAGCCATGCAGAAGGCTGTAAATATCGATCCCGCTTTCTAGAAGCAGGTTCTGCCAACAGACCTTTCCTCCTCCCGTCAGAGGGGTGCACGGGTGTGTGCATATATAGGAAGGGAGTTCCTGCTAACATACTGTCGATGACCTGAGCTTTTGTGCAAGGCACATGGGTCGCTTCTACTGTAGCACACACCCAGCGGCTCATCCTTTAAAATGACCACCTAGTTTTTATTGTATGACTAATCCCTAAGTTTTCTAACCACGTTCCTCCTGCCTTATGTTTCAATGTAAACTTTCATGCAACTAACTTTTTCCGTATCTGTCCCCATATTTTGGGACCCCACCCCCCAATTCCCACACTACATACAGCTCACGATTCTGCAGCTTCACTGGGAATCTGTACATCCCTCCTGTCCAGTATGAAGTGGGATATTTATTATCTTCAGTTGAGGAATGCAGTGGTAGGCAGATGGATGGTCAGGTGGGGGGAAGGGCGGGTGGGCATCATTTCGGAGCCGACCTCAGTATGACTTCCTGATCTAAGCCATCCCCACACCATGCCCTGCTTCTGCCTGGCTTAGCCCACAGCCTCAGCAGGGGTCTTGGAGCAGGGTGCAAATAAGACCATTTCTTTTGACCATTTCTGTGCTGCGGGGGAGGGGTGGCAGGCGAGCTCTGTGCCTAGGGAAAGAGAGGAAAATGATCAGGAAGTTAAGCAGGAAGCCCAGACAGAGAGAGGAAGGAATGACCTTAGCAATTTAAAGCAGTGGAAACTAGTTGATTGTTCTTAATTGTCTTGAAGGTCTAGAATAAGGGCTACACATGACAGGATCTTAGAATTTGTACTTTTCTTAAAAGTACCAAGTACCTGAATTTTTAAAATCTGCTTCCGAAAATGAGCTCCCCCCCCCCCCCAATGCAGCTGTGAATCAGATCAGCTGTCCTTCAGGGCCATGTGGGAACACATCACTGAGACGACAGGCTTCCCCCAGTTGTAGAACGGGACAGTGGGGGGGGGGGTAGTGCAGAGGGCGTTCCCCACCCCCCATCCTTTTTTCTGGAAGGACTTGTCTCCATTTCTGGGTGATTTAATCACGTTGTGAAACAAATCGCAGTTTAATTCTCCAGCATGACCCCTCTCTGCCCTTCCCACATTCCCAGACGCCTGGGTCTTCAGGATTGAGAGGCTGATTTCTGGGGCTGTCATGAGTCTCTGCCCCAGCTGCAGACAGTGTGACTCTAGAAAGAGCACTCGGGGAAGGAGCTCTTTCTAGCCCCAAACTTGGGTTTGGGTCTTCTGTCAAGCAGGAGGTGAGGTTTTTTTTTGTCAATGTGGCAATGACCATGTGGTCTGGGGCCTTCTTCGGGAGCACGTGGGGGTGCTCTGGGCTCAAAGGGTTGCCTCTTCATGTCTGCCACCCCTGCAGGCACCTGCGGGATGTAGCAAGGGGCCGTCTGGTCCCCGCACGCCCCCTGCCAGGCTGCTGCTGCAGCCAGGTGTCCTCTGGGCGGGCGTCTCTACTGAGACGTGTATTCACACAGTCAGCCAGTACCTGCGTATCTACACGGCAAGACTCTGTGCTGGGTGCTGGGGGATCCCAGGGGGAGAAGGGGTCACTGCATGTGGGCTGTCCTACATACGAAGAAAGAAGACTCATGTTCTGACCAGTAGCAACAGGTGGAGAATAATAAATAGGGCAGGCAGAGCAGGTGGAGGGAGTGAGTGGCCCCTGCGACGGAACCAGAGTCCGGAGAGTGGAGGAGAAGCTGGCATCGGGCTGGGCGGGCAAGGAGGCTTTGACAGACACAGTGGGGACGGGTCCCGGACCGTCTCAGGGAGGGGACCTCCAGCCAACTGTGGCATTAGGTGCAGGTAGAAAAAGTGAAATCCTGCCTCGGGACTTGCAATGTGCTTCTAGAGAATTTAAGAGCAAGTGTTGAAACAGCCACAGCCAAGGGAGAGGGAGAAGTGTCCAGGCTGGGAGCCGGCTTGGCTCCTGCTGCGACCTCCCGCCCGCCGCGCCGATCTGGAGGATTGCTGGTAAGCTGAGGAGCTCTGGCCTGTGCCTGCAGAAGGGACCGAGAAGCTGGGATGTGCGGAGACATGTACACGTGTGCTGAGATCCCTGCTCAATCACCCTAAGCGCTTGGCGGCCGCTCCGCTGTCTGATGGGCGTGCGTGGTACCGAGCTGTCTTCCTAGGTGGGTCAGCCCTCCGTTTCTAGGCCAGCGTTGCACCTGAGGACAGGGCAGCTTTGTGAGTCATCTGTTGCTGCAATGCAGACAGGTACCCAGAACACGATCCAACTCAAGGCCTGGAGGACCTTGGACGTGGCACCTGAAGAGGAAAGGGACCCCAGGGCTTTGGGAACTGCATGTTCAAAGGACACCGGCTCCTGAGAAGCCGGTGGGGTAGTTCAGGGGCCATGGAGCCCAGGCTCCTGCTATCACCTGCCCCCGCTCCCAACCTGCCCACAGGATGAGAGTCAGACCTGGTCCAGGAACACATTGCTCCCTTCCCTCTTCTGTTGTTTTCCCATTCTTCATTTCCAAGGTGGGAAATGGGCTTGGGGTAGCCCAACCCCTATGGCTGTCCAAGTGACTCAGTAGAAATCGCTCCAGGACACTGGATGAATCTTTTCTATGATTTTTTTTTTTTTTTTAATTCCTGCGCAGTTAGCAGCCCGTGTTGCATGAGTCTGTGACTTTTTAAGCAAACACTAGTGCAGCTCTGGGAGGGTGCGACTCTCTTCACTGAGGTTTACATTCCTTGTGTTAAATCCTAGAACAGATAGGTAGACGTGACCTTGCCAAGACAGAACCTTGCAGTCTGGTTACCGGGTTCAGATCTGGATGCTGGAGGAGCCCCAGGAAACAGGAGCCAGTTCAGGGGAGGGACAGGTGGTCAAAATGGGCCAGAAGGTCGTTGTAAGAGGTGACAGGCCTGAAGGTATGGTCTGGAGAAGACAGATCGTTTCTTCCGGTGGGGAGAGGTGGCAGAATGAAAATTACCTTCAAATGTGTAAAAGGCAGTTAAGAGGGAAATGAGATGTGCGGGTCTGCAGAACGGTTCCACGGAGCATCAAGGGCCCTAGAACTACAGACTGGGAAATTTTGGCTTTGTGCAGGGAAGTGTTATGTCTGCCTGGAAATGAATGAACTGGTGTGGAAGGGTTTGAGGGTGTGAAAGGGAGACCTCTGAGGTCCTTTCCTACTCGAGAGTGTATGGTGTCTACCCTGGTCCCCAAGAAGCAGGTCTGCTGGCTAATTGTCATCTGGCTTGACTGTGCTCGGGTGATTCCCGGTCAGTGTTTGTGATTGAGTTGGGGTAGGAGGAACATGGTGCCCCAGGGTCACTGCTGTTTCCGGGAACCCTGCCTCCTGGTAAGTCCCATAGCGGCCAGGCCTTTCCAGGTCGAGATTCCACAGGCTGACAGCCTGGAGAGAATCGTGAACGTAGTAACCACCAGAGCAGCTGTTACTCTTTCCAGGAGTCAAACAGGATGTCCACGGTCTCACACTCGTGCATGGGCGAGCCGGCATGTGGACCCACTTGGGCAGGCTGTGGGGCCCGAAAGCATTCTCCCTTCCGTGCTTTTCTGTCTGGCTGGCCTGGAAGTCGGGGGTCACAGGAGAATACATACAAGTGACCCCGGAAGGGCAGGGATTTGTGTCGAGAATGCTGGGTTGTGTGCTGGAACTGGGCATCGGCATGGTCCGGGTATTTTTTCCAGCCCAGATGTTGGGAACCATCTTTCCTTCCGGACAACACACGCACACGACCAGTCGGGACAGAGAGTGGTGGCATCTGACCCGTTTGTGGCAGGCCTGGGCTTCTCTTTGTTTGCCGGTGGCTTTCCCTGTTAAAGGTTTACTTTCGAGAATGGGATGCCATTGAGCTGGTCTGCCTTCCCAGACCCTGGACGTTATGGCAAAACACACCAAGTCAGTGGGGCCTGGTTCTGTTTCTATGGTGTGCTCGGCTGTGGGAGAGGGCTGCTCTCTGCTTGGCAGTCTAGTGTGGTTGGAGGCTGTGAAGAATGACTTGGTGTTTAACACCTATCTTGTCACGAGAGGATTGCCGCCTTCTGGACCCCAGCGTCCCCTGTGTGAGTCTCGTGCGGCAGACCTCGTCGCTGGGGAATTCTAGAGACCATAGAGCTCCTCTTTCTCTGTTTTCTGCTGCACGTTCCCATGCTTTAGCCCTTGACTTGCTACCCAGTAGCATTTGATGACTGTTGGTGAAAATGGATGGATCTCTCAGTGAATCCTCCCTGTACCCCATAAGAGAAATTATGATTCCCTTTTGTCATCAACCAAGGGGTAGAGATGATACGTGACTTGCTCAAGGGCCAAGAAGCAGAAGGCAGGTCTCCTAGCCTCTGGTGTCGAGTCTCTCCCCTTGCCACTGGGAGGGAGGTTGCTGCCCCTCACCAGAGCTCAGTAGCCTTGTCACCTGGGACCCCACACTTGCCAAACCGGAGGCTGCGTGGTTCACAAGAAACACGGGTGATTTTCATGCGTGTGCAAGTGTCGGTGCCATCGTCTAGGCTGCATTTCCAAGCGGATTAACCCTTCTCTCTTTGAGATTGATGGAAACAGTGCATTTCCTGTGCTGACTTGGCCCTATCCTGAGGGACTGGCCATGGCAGGAGGGAAACTTGAAGATAAGCAAGTATGTGGCTTTCCAGCATTCTTTGTTCTGTCACCACTGGTGAAAGTGGTTCCCAGGAGACTCTGTGCACTTCTTCAATCGCTTGCTCTGGGGAGTGATGCCCCAATCATCTCTGGGTACGACTGACCTTGTCCGGAGGAGAGGGAGTCCAAACACCACTCTTGGGAACCCGGAGGCCGCGCTGACCAGAGGGCGGGGGCTCCGGGGTGTGTGAGTGTGTGTGTGTGTGTGTGTGTATGACCCTGACCTGTGAGCCACTGTCACTGGCAAGGGGACTCTTGTTCCCAGGGAGTTGAGAATGATTGTGGTATCAGGGAAGGCACATGTGGGTCCTCTCTGAAACTGATCCTAGCGAGAGGAAATGACAAACTTGCCTCTTGGCGTCCAAAGTGAAACCAGCTGGGGCCACCCGAAGTAGGAGTGCTGCTCCGTGCCTTCCCAGGGCGTGCCCGCATGCCGGGGTAAACTCCGCAGGCCGGGGCCCGCCGCCCCGCAGGTGTGATCCCTCCCTGCCCCACTGAGTCACGTCTGAGGTGTGGGCATCCCACAATTAAGGTTTTCTCAAAATTGGAAACCCGAAGCACTGGAGTGATGCTTGGAGTCATTCACTGTCTGGAAAGAATGTGCTGGCATAGGCAGACGGCAGGCTGAGTGTCCCACTAAAATTAAACTCAAGTGCTGACTTCTCTTTTTTACCTCTCCACCCCTTCCCTTAAGGTCGGCCTGCGACAGCTGGACATGTCCTTGCTCTGCCAACTCTACAGCCTCTACGAGTCCATTCAGGAGTATAAGGGGGCGTGCCAGGCTGCGTCCAGCCCGGACTGCACTTACGCCCTGGAGAACGGCTTCTTTGATGAGGAGGAGGAGTATTTCCCGGAGCACCACGCCCTCCATGAGGGGAGGGAACGGGGCCCCCCAAGGGACCTGTCTCTGCCTGTCTCCTCGATCTCCGGCAGTGACTGGATTCTGGAGTCCATCTAGAAAGGGATCTTAGCAGAGGCCACTGCTGCCCACCGGACACACTGTCAGCCTCAGCTCCCTCTCGAGGAAATCTCCTTCGCTCCTCCGTCGTGGGCAGTCGCTGGGCGCGAGAGGCCAGGGCTGCCAGCTTAATTTGGAGGACACCCGTGGCAATCTGTCGCCAGGGCTGGAGTCTCCGCCTGGGTGGCCTTGAGGTGCTCAGCGACACTATCGTGCAGAGACCATCCTGCCCACGAGTCCTGTCAATGCTGGGACCCTAACAGGAGGATTCTGGGGCAAAGGCCCTCCCAAAGATCTTTCCCCCAAGACGACTTTTGCCGGTTACTTCCTTGCAGGCGGTAGACGGTTTGCTGCTCTGCTGTAGGAACTGGCTCCAGGCTGCAGACTAGGAAAACTCCCACTTCGCGGCCCCCTTCCTTCTACATCTGGCAGCCATTCTTGCTTCCGTCTTGTGAGCGTTTAAGGCTCTTGGTTGGGCTTTCTTATTGCCAGCTGCATTACTAATGGTCCCAATGACTCAGTGAAAGCTTTGTACCAAAAGAAACCCCCCCCCCAAAAACAACAAAAAAAAACCCTAAACATTTTAGGTCACACCAATCAACACCATTCTCTTCAAAATCTGGATCCTTCTTTGTCTATCCGATGGTGGAGGAGGGAGGAAGAGAACACGGAGGCGTGTTATGTTGGCAGAAAGAAACAGGGGGCACGCTCATATGGGGTGTCATTCACTGTAAGATGGCAAACTTTTGTTCTGGAAGGTTCTCAGTGTGAACTAGTCTATTAGAAAGCAGTCCTGCCTCTTCCACTCGACACAATGATCACCTTAAGCCTTAATATATTTATTAAAATCTTTTATGAATGCTTTACACTTTGTAGGTTAAAAATGAGGATAAAATGCTACCCCCCCCCGACTGTAGTTGTGTATTATTTTGGTCTGAACTCTGAATCATCCAATTTCAGAACTTGAATGCATGGAGTCCAATCAACTACTGAAAGAGAATAATTTATTTTCTTGCCAGGAGAGATCTGGAAGCAGCTTCTCTTGTTCTACTGACTTATTCTTGGTCGTGTTTTCCACGGTAGCCCCCATTTATAGTTAGCTCTCAGTGCTGTTATGTCTCTGACTGCTTCAGACCCCCTGCCCTTCTTTCTTTTGATGTGATAATTACTTATTCACCACCTTTGGGGTCCGAGAGGAAGTAAAACTCACCCTCACGGGCCAGCATGTGGACAGCCTGTTCCATACATGACCGTGTGTTGGGAACTGGGCTGAGTACAGAGAGGGAAGAGCATTCCTGCTGTTTTCCTGTGTTGAAAGTAGTAGTTCGATGAGAGATGGCAGCACATCGCCTTTAGTGTGTGGCCCAGCTGTGCAGGGGGCGCGAGAGCAGTGAAAGTGATCGGACCAGGTGACGTCTGGTCATCTTCCAGAACCTCGGACAGTGAGAGGTTCACGCTTGAACCTTGGATCTGCTGTGCTCAGCCCTGGCCACTTGGGGCAGGGAGAGGTTTCAGAAGAATCTTGAGCGTGGCTCAAGAACCTCCATCTTTGTTCTGATTTAATCAATAAGGGGTGACGCCTGGGTCTCTGCATGGTTCGAGAAGTCCCGCAGGAGAGACTAACATGGATCCAGTTACCACCTAGTGTCCGGGCCGGCCCTCGAGGAGGGCATCGTGGGACACCCAGGAGAGCTGCCGGCTCTCCTACTCCACCCGGACCTATGGAGCATCTTCCTAGGACGGCCCGGTGGTCCTCTCACACGAAGTTCAGGGGGCGCTACTCGTGTCCACGCGGGAGGACGGTACCATCTCCGAGAGGGAAGCTTGCAGGGCTGGCTCAGGCTTGGGGGAGCCCCCACATTGAGAATGCATGGCTCCCTGGGTCTGCTGCCTCTGGGTTCTTCTGGAACCACAACCCTAGATTCATAGTGCCTTTGGGTTTTGGGGTGCTCGTCTCATTACGAGATGGGCCATCAGAACTAGAAGTGGAATAAATCAAGGCAAGCAAGGGGCCTCTCCTTTGCTGGGGGGGGGGGGGGGGGGCTGACACATTCCTCAGCCCGATGGTAAAGGGGCATATAAGCCTACCACAGTTCTTAATACACCATCTGAAGTTCATATGCACTGCCCCACGCTTCCTCTCACTCCAGACAGAGTGTACTGTTGTAAATGCAGCTTGGTGAGAAATATTAACATTATCCCAAACCATAAAATGTTTTCTAATACACTGTCCTTATGAAGGTCCATTAGGAAATAAATGCGCTGGTGTCCTTTCCTGCTTCCCGGCGTACATCGTCCCCTCTGAGTTGGAGCCGGGACTGTTCCAGGCTCAGCGGCCAACGGACATCCGGGCGGGCTCTAAGGCAGTGTGACGTTTCCTGAAGCAGAGAGCCCCCGTGTAAGGCGATGCACAGAGCACTTGGAGAAATCACCTCTAGCTTCCTACGACCTTGGTGCTGTGAACCCAGAGTTCCTGATCATTTAAACCTTGCATTTCGCAAATGATGCAGCTCCTGTCACACCCCAAGGGGAATTCAGAGTCCGTTCACCAACTCGACCCCTGGCTCCCATTTTCCTGTAACCCAGGGGGATGCCATTCACTCAACGGACATTTATTTAGTGCTGGTCTGGGTCACGTTGAGTCAGGAGCCGAGAACACAGGCTGCGGGAACCTGAAGAGCCTCTGGCAGATGCCATTTCCACAAAGAGCCCAACATGGAGGGCAAGTGTCGTCATCAGGGAAGCGCCAAGGCCACTGAGGCCTAGGAGACCCAACAAACCCTGGGGGCGTTGGCAGAGGGGACATCTGAGCTGCTTTTGAAGGGTGAACAAGGTTTTTGGTTTTTTTCTTTTTCTGTAAGATTTATTTCAGAGAGAGAGTGAGTGTGAGTGGGGGAGGGGCGGAGGGAGAGGGAGAGAGAGACTCTCCAGCAGACTCCCCGAGAGCCCGACGTGGGGCTTGATCCCAAGATCCTGAGATTATGACCTGGGCTGAAATCTAGAGCCGGCCCACTTAACCGACAGCCACCCAGGTGCCCCTTCCTGATGCCTTCATGCTGGCCAGCTGTGGCAAGAACGCATTACTATCCACCCCGCTTTGCCAGCTATCAGTCAGCTGAAGACAGGTCCCTAGACACCCAGTCTCCTGTCTGGTTCTCCTGCTTCCCTGAAGAGCGTGGACAAACAGAGTACCTAGAGAATGTTGGGAAAAACCTTTATTAAATGCACTAACTGAGCAGTATTAGCAAAACGAAAGCATGAAGCCAGGCAGTAAGGCTGCAATATGGCCCCAGAGAGCCGATGCCTGAGAGAAGAGGAGGGGGGCACATGCCATCTGGAGAATTACCCATTGTCAACCTCAGACAGAAGCTCAGAGACCTTGCTCCCTGCTTCCTGTTCTGTTTCCAGGACGGAGGATCTCTAATGAAAGTCCTGCAGGCACATAGAGACCACTGGTCCTGGGAACGCTGGTTTGGGTAGGAGGAGCACTTACATTAGAAATCACCAAGATCACAGTCACCCCGC
Organism: Mustela nigripes; assembly: GCF_022355385.1. Taxonomy (NCBI): domain Eukaryota; kingdom Metazoa; phylum Chordata; class Mammalia; order Carnivora; family Mustelidae; genus Mustela; species Mustela nigripes. Next base: position 112,584,605 of record NC_081560.1, read on the forward strand.
GGTGGAGAGCATGCTCCAGGTCCCTTCAGAGGGCACAGCTCTGCACCGAGACTTCAGGGAAGAGAGCTCCTCACCCTCCATCCCCTGTTTTTCTCCTGCCCACAGGATGGTAATAAGATGCCAGAGCGAGGCTCCAGGAGAAAGGATGGAAGGGGAAACCATGAAGATGGCCTCTAAGACAGTGTGTGAGAAACAAGAAAGCACCTTTGAGATCCCAGGGATTTCACAAGGTGGGAAAACAGTGGGAAGTGGAGGTTGAAGGGCAAGCTGGCTGGGTTGTCTGGGGTGTCCCTCTGCACAGAACCCCGGGCATCTAGATGGAGATAATTTGGAGGTTGAGGATGGGGCTCACTCGCCAGACTCAAGGAGCGGTGTGTTCCTGGCATGCCACGGCCAGCAACAGGCCCCACCGGGCACTGGTTCTCTCTGTGGCTGACATTCACCCATCCTGCTGGCAGAAGCACCAGGGAAGACAGGTTCAACTCAGTCCCCCTGTCGTCGTACGCTGCGTGACTGACTCCTCTCCACGAGCTTCCATCAGGCACGCTATAGCTGACTGTCTCCTAGATGAGTAAACCCATCCTGGCTCTGACACTCCTGCCAAAAAGCATTTCCATGGTGCCGGGACCTCAGATGGGTTGACTTTATCTCCCCCTGCTGTCGAAGAAGGAAGGGGAGCATGCTCGGTAGGGCAGGAGACAGACTCAGGAATAGACATGTGCCTGGTCACACACTTATTTGCCTTAAATGAATTGATAGGATTTATACGCCACCTCTGTTCCAAAGGCAGCTTTTGGCTGTTTTATAAAAATTCACACAACAGGGGCGCCTGGGTGGCTCAGTGGGTTAAGCCGCTGCCTTCAGCTCAGGTCATGATCTCAGGGTCCTGGGATCAAGTCCCGCATCGGGCTCTCTGCTCAGCGGGGAGCCTGCTTCCTCCTCTCTCTCTCTCTGCCTGCCTCTCTGCCTACTTGTAACCTCTCTGTCAAATAAATAAATAAAATCTTTAAAAAAAAATTCACACAACACAATAAAATGCAATTTTTTAAAAAGTGGGTTTAGAAATGAGCACAAAGGGAATACAAGGGCAGGACAGAAATCAGCACAAGAAGCACCTTCTGCGAGAGATGCAAGTCATCCTATTTGCCAGCAGAACACACATGGGGCCGATTCTGACCTTGCATCCGAATTAAAGCCACAGGTGGATGGGGAACGTTCAGCTTCGGAGCAGGTGTTTACCTTGGTGTTGCTCTGCCAAGTGTGTCCAAGCAAGGTGACCTCTGGAAAATACGGGGACCAGTCGGAAGAACACTCTTTAAATGTTTGCAAGGGACTCTCAAGAGGTACAGGGACCCGCTCCCAGGTAAGGCAGGGATCTCCGTCACATGCGCCCCCATCACCGGGCTTTTGCTGTAGCAACTCCAGAACTAGGAAGCTGGGTGGCAAGGGGTCTTTCAGAGTTTCTCGTAGGACTCTGATGTCTGCTTTCCCTTTGATGAAGCTGCAGATAAAGGATTATGCTTCCCAGAGGGTCCTGTCCAAATTTGGGCGGGTGAGTATATGAGGATGCGCGCGCGGGCGCGTGGGTTAGGTGGAAGGGTCTGCTCTTTGCCAGGTGATTTTGTGGTTGGCTGAAAACTGGCCCCCCCAAAACATCTTGTCCGAAGACAGCATCTCTGGAGCTTGTAAATATTACTTAATTTTGCAAAGGCCTTTTATAAAAAAGGTGATGAGGTTAAGGATCTTGAGATCCCCCCATTATCCTTGATTATCCGGGGTGGGGGCTGCTAAATGCTGTCGCAAGTGTCCTTAGAAGAGAGAAGCAGAAGGAGATTTGACACAGAGGAGGAGGTGATGTCGATCTCACAGGGAGATGGGAGACACGTGGCCACAAGTCTTGGGAGGACTGCAGCCCCCCTAAAGCTGGAAGAGGCAAGGAATGTCTTCTCCGCCTTGAGCCTCTGGAGGGGGCATGGTCCTGCCAACACCTTGGTTAGGACCCAGTGAAACTGGTTCTAGACTTTGTGTCTCCAGATTTGTGGGAGAATAAACGTGTTGGTGTAAGCCACCAAGCTTAATTTGTTGCAACCGCCACAGGAAACTACCACAGATTCCTGGGCACACTGGTTCTCTTCCTGCCTTTGCTCGTTCTCTGTGTCATTCTGGGACATCACCATTTGGTCGCTGGCTGAACACACTGTGCTCACCCTTCCCATGTATTTAGATACACTTCCTGGTGGGCTCCTGGAGCCAGTTTCACTGACGGGCACCTTCTAGGGTTGATATAAGGGTAAGATGACTTGTTAATTACAAGGCCCCTAAAATAGCGTCTGGTTCAAAGTAAACATATATACACATAATACATATATAGTAAGTCCTAGAGAAATCACATATAGTGCCGATCTCTCGGTCTGTATAAATATTTGTCCAATAGGAATAAATAGGCAGAATCCTGTTTGGGGTCCTGGGGTTGTTTCTTTTGTAGTGCTTTTCCTCTGTTGACTCTTCGGGAGCCAGAGAACATTTTAAATTTAGTCCTAGGTTAATAACATTTCCCTTGAGAATGTGTTCCCAGTTTTATAATGAAGGGTTATGGCTAGAAGTGTGAGATACCAGGAAGAGAAAACCCAAGCTTCGAGGCTCACAGCTGTTCCACTGAGAAAAGGCTACAGTGAAATGCTCATTTCTTTCTACAGCTTCTTCCACGGCGACAAAGGACTAATATTTAAATCTAGTCCTGTTCATGTGAGCTCTGTATTTTAAAAAGCCAACAACAAAAGTCTCTTTTCTCTACTCCGTACTCAAATACTCTGTATTTGAAGACCAGTAAATTGCCCTTTTCTCAACAAGAGAAGAGGGGCAGATCCAGAGCCGCAGCGTTAAGTGAGGGTGGAGAGCAGGACTGACCCAACCTCTGCCCACTCACCCCCTCACTCCACCCCTGCCCCATTAGACTGGGAGTGGAGGCCAAGGTTTTAATCGCAATTCTGTCACCAAGTGCTTGTGTGACCCTAAGAAAATCCCTTTACCAGTCCAAGCTTCAATTTCTTCATATAACATTGTGATTTAAAAAGTAACTTTTCTGAGTGATGCCTTCTTGTTTTGTAAATATCTTAAAAAAAAAAAAAAAGTACCTATGGCTCTTACATACACTGTAATGTTTTTGTCCTAACTTGGTTCAAAGGGCTTCAAACCACTCTGATAGAAATCTCTTGACCAGGGGCTCCTGGAAGTGTCTGCCTTCATCTCATGTCATGATCCCAGGCTCCTAGGATTGAACCCTGCATTGGGCTCCCTGCTCGGCAGGAAGCCTGCTTCTCCCTCTCTCCCCCTCCCCTTGCTTGTGTTCCCTCTCTTGCTGTGTCTCTGTCAAATAAATAAAACCTTTTTAAAAAATATTTTTTGACGATTTTATTTATTTATTTCACAGAGAGAGAGATCACAAGTAGGCATAGAGGCAGGCAGAAAGATTGGGGGAAGCAGGCTCCCCGCTGAGCAGAGAGCCCGATGCAGAGCTTGATCCCAGGACCCTGAGATCATGACCTGAACCAAAGGCAGAGGCTTAACCCACTGAGCCACCCAGGCGCCCTGTCAAATAAATAAAACCTTAAAAAAAAATTCTTTTGATCAAAGACCACTTGTCTATTTTCCATGTGCCTTATTAGTCCATATTGTGCTCTCACAAACTGGACACTTTCTCTCCTCTGGTTCTGAGCGGTACCGAAAACTCCAGGGACAGCAGTGGGCTCTGTCAGCATAGCCACTGTGTGGCCATCACGGATCAGACTGTATGAGGCAGGTCTTCTGCGAACCCTTGAACACATGCTTTTCAGTGAAAGTAGGGATATCTGAAAGTGATTAAATTTTTTAAAAGATTTATGTATTTATTTGAGGGGAGGCGAGGGGCAGAGAGAGAATCTCAAACAGACTCCCTGCTGAGCACAGAGCTCCACTCGGGGCTCGATCCCATGACCTGACCCCAAACCAAGGGTCTGACATTTAACCGGCTGAGCCACGGAGGCACCCCTGCAAGTGACTTAGTTTTTGTAGCTTCCAGTGGATTTTCATAGAAATGCCTTTTACACTTGTTGTTAGACCACATCTCCATTCTGCATGGGACGGGGAGCTGGAAATCATAGACCTCTTTCCAGAACACTGAGCACCACTGCTCTCTTCTAACTTCCCGGTCTAACTAACTGAGCAATTCTGCTGCCCAGGAATCATTATTTAAAGAAATTTAAAAAAGAAGTCAGGGGAAAACGTAGCAACTGTTAAAGGGAGGTGGTCGGTGTATGGGTTTTCGCTGTAGAATCCTTGCAACTTTTTTTATATCTTTGAAATTTTTCATAAACAAATGTTGAAAAATGAGGAAAAGATTAACTTTGTTGGGTGGAGTGTGGAGAACTAATCTTGGGTGGAGAACTAATCATTTGCCCAATGCACCTACTGCTCTGGTTCCTGGAGTCCTACCCTGATACAATAGACAGCCTGCCAAATGGGCTCTAAGGTCAGAGCTGGATCAGAGAGATGGGTCTCCTCCATAGTCCTCTGGCATACCTTGCACAGCCTTTAGCTGACTTCATGCTCAGATACCAAGGAAAGGGATTTCTAATACTTGTTTAAAAAAAAAAAAATTTAGCAGATACTTTTAAGGTGCTCAAGAAAGACTGGGTTGTATTGCTTATGGATTAATAAATCAGTTGTATGGAGGGACCTGGGGGGCTCCATTGGTTGAGCGTCCGACTCTTGATCTCAGCTCAGGTCACGATCTCAGGGTTGTGACCTCAAGCCCTGCCTTGGGCTCCATGCTAGTCATGGAGCCTACTTATAAAATAAATTAAAAAAAAAATTTAAAAAATTGTGATGTATTTATTATCTTCACTTACCTGGCTTGACAGGTCCAAGATTGGAGGAGTTGTGATCTGTATATCACACGGTCATTTTTCCAATACTTGTTTTTCAGTGGACTTTTTCTTTTTGATTGGACTCCTTTATACCATGTTTCACTCCCTCTTTCCTTTCCATTTATGGGCTTCATCCTGTGGCTATTCTGTGATGTCATTGAAGTTGGCTGGTTTTTTTTTTTTTTTTTTTTTTACTTTGGATCCTTCTTTCTAGAATTCTGCGTTGGTTTCGTGATCCTTGGGATAAGTTACAATCCCCGAGGCCCCTCATTATCCAACTTCACGTGGCTTCCTGGTACCATTTTTAACACTCCCAGTGCCCACACCCCAGCCACTAGTTCTGTGGGATATTCAGTTCCCTGCACACACATGAGACACTCTCTGCCCTCTAAGACTTGGCGTGCATGGTTATTCTCCTTCCAGGGATACTGGAAAGTTTCTCTCCTCTCCCCCTCCTATCAGAGGACCTTCTGGACTTCTAGAAGGGGGAACAGGTGTCTCTGCTCTGCATCTCACCCCATCACCCTTCAAAGCACTTTTTACCCAATACTGCCATCACCTTGTCATATTTCCGAATCTATCACTGCTCTGTAAACTTTTTTTTAAAAAAGATTGGTTTATTTTAGGTGGGGGAGAGAGGAAGAGAGAGAATGGAGAGAGTGAGCGAGTGTGGGGGAAAAGGGGCAGATAAAGAGGGAAAGAATCTTCAGCAGGGTCCGTGCCCAGCATGGAGCCCAATGAGAGCCTGGATCACAATATGAGCCGAAATCAAGAGTCAGATGCCCAACTGACTGAGCCACCCAGGCGCCCCACTGCTCCATAGACCTTAAGAGGGCCGCCCACCATGGTGTCCATGTCTGACGCACACAGCAGGTGCTCAGTAATTTCTGCTGCGTGAATATGGAAATGGTGACTACAAGAACAAGCGAATGAAATGCAGAGAGAGAAAAGGCGTTCATGCTACCTTATTCATGTATCTAGTGTTGGCTTTACTGAGATAGAATTCACCCCATTGAGTGTACAATTCACTGGTTTTTGTTATTTATTTTTGGAGCAGCCATTTCTAAAGAATTAGTTACAGGGAAAGATACGGAAATTTATAAAACATTTACGAAAGCTCAGTTTTTTTTTTTTTTAAGATTTTATTTATTTATTTGACGGACAGAGATCACAAGTAGGCAGAGAAGCAGACAGAGAGAGAGGAGGAAGCAGGCTCCCTGCCGAGCAGAGAGCCCGATGAGGAGGCTCGATCCCGGGTCCTGGGATCATGACCTGAGCCGAAGGCAGAGGCTTTAACCCACTGAGCCGCCCAGGCGCCCCGCTCAGTTTGTTTTGACTTTATTAAGAGGACAATGTTTCTGTTATAAGAAAACAAAATATTATTTTAAATATATTCTTTAGAAGCAATAACTTAACATTTAAATTAAAAGAGATATAAACATGTCAAAGGAATGAAACATAGATCTTTTATTATGTGCGAGTCGTGCGTTCACGTTCCTCCTTTAGGTCGATGCCCACCTGAAGGGGTCTGAGTCTCCCTACGGCAGTGTCTCTGCGTCTGTGTTTCTGCATCTGTCTGTGTGTATCGGTATGTAGTTTGGTGGTCTCTTAGATGGGGGGGGAGGCAGAAGCATGATAGTTTTGGGGGTTTCCGATGCCACAAGCATCGCTTTCTTTAGGAAGTGTATCCGAATCTTTGCTTCATCGAGGACCTTGGTTTGTAGTTTATGTCTTCTCTTTTTTGGATGCAGCTGTTCACGCCACAGATAACAAAGAATCCAACTGCGGATAATGAAAGTATTTAGAGTGGCACATTCTGCTCAAAGTTAATTCATCAAATCCTTACTAGGGCAGGCCCTGTGCTGCGGGAGTATGTATTTCCTTGTGTGTAACCTCCTGGTCTCTGTTTACCAGGTTGGGGGAGTCAGGCATTAACATGTGGGATTCGAATATAAGACAAGGAAGATAGAGAACACAAGGTAACATAAAGGAGGAGAACGGTTTTCAAACGGCTGTGAGAGACAGATGCCCTTATTATCCTGACCAGAAATTACGATGGGAGCTTGACACCTAGAAGCGCCTGGGGAAGCTGGGGCCACGTATCTGGCACCGGCACGGACTCAGGAGATCCTGGACACGATGGCTGTAGGGTTGAGCTGGGCCCCGGCAGGTCAGTGGGAGTGAGAGCACAGACTCAAGGTTTTGGAAAAAGTTTTCCTTCCACGGAGAAGCAGAGAGGACTGACTGTATCTGGTTAGGGGGAGAAGAGGGCCCGGGGAGAGCATAAGCCATATGTGGAGATGAAAAGAAGACCGTAGTAGAGGAGTTGGGTGGGAACATGTCTGTGGAGAGGAACTTAGGACCAGAATATGGACGGCCACACTTGAGTGATGAGAAAGCTAAAAGACTTCCTCAGGAAGAGACTAGAAACTCCTGTGCCAGCAATGAGGAATGACGAAAAATTCGGAAGGGCCCCAGAAGTGATGGCTGAAGAGTTCTGGGGCCCTGGTGTCTGTGGGGAAGGCTGTGAGGGGCTGTCACAAACCTTTAGGCAGGAGACAACAAGGGCTGCCCTGGGGTCTGAGGGAAAAGGGACGTTTCCAGAGAAAAGCCTCAGGAAGGGATTGTGTTTTGGTGGGTAGAGTGGGGAGAGGCGGAGTTCGACTTCATAGGCACTGCCTGGGAGGCCGTGGCAGGGCGCAGCGACAAGGCTGCAGGGCAAGCTGGAGCTACTGGGTCTGGGGTCCTGGGCCCCGGGAGAACGAAGAGTCCAGGCCTTGGGCCCAGCCACCACCGAGTGTGTGAACAGCAGGAGAGAAGAGGAGCGCCGAGGACCAGCCCAGGGACAGACTTGGACGTCTGGAAGGGAAGAACACTAACCGAGCATGAGGGGAGACTGAGGCCACGGGGCTGGGGATGGCCTTTCTGCAGAGGTGGACACGGTTCAGAGCTGACCCGTTTCCCTGCTGCTTCTGTGCCTTCCTTGCCACCTGCGCCCCCCAACCCAGGCCCTGAGTCTGCTCCTGGACCTTACAGCCGATGGGTTGCGGGCCAGGAGTCTGACTGTGACCAGAGCAGGGAGGACACTTACAGAGAGGAAGGGGAGCGCAAGTCCGGAGGGACAGGGGAGGGAAGCAGACAGGTGACCAAAGCAGTTCTGGACTGAAGAAGGAAGGAAGCTCAAAGAGTCTGTAATGGGCTCAGCCATGGGAGGAAGGAGTGTGGGGAAGGTTCCAGAACCATGTAATGGCAGGCTCCCTGGCGGTAACCGCAAAGGCAGAGGAGCAACACTGAGGGCAGCTGAGGCTCTGGACTCTGGATGCAGGGCTGAACTCCGGGAAACAGATGCTGAGACTCACCCCAATGGCTCTAAGAAGGCACGTCTGCTGGAAGGGCAGGAAGCGGATGGTCTCAAGGGACCATTGGTGAAGAATCAGCAGCTGCCTGAGTTTGCAGGTGCGGGAAAGAGAGGCGAGGTAGGCCAGAAGGGGGTCAGGGATTGGAGGGGAAAAGGCAGCCCAAATCGAGGACCGTGGAAGGGAGGGGGCAGATCTCAGAGATCTTGGTGCGAGTGGTGTGGGGTGCAGCTATCAGGAAGTGGACAGGGCCCCTAGAAGCAATGAAACACAGAGGTGGATGTCCCTGAGGGTGACAAGGACCCTGAAATGTGCAGTACGGTCCTCGAGGGGGTTGGGGAGGGTCATGGAAGGGCACTGCCTTGTTTTTTTTTTTTTTTTTTTTTTTGATTTTTTTTATTTGGGAGGGAGGGGGAGGGAGAGAGCATGAAAGGGGGAGGGTCAGAGGGAGAAGCAGACTCCCCGCTGAGCAGGGAGCCCGATGTGGGACTCGATCCCGGGAGTCCCAGATCATGACCTGAGCTCAGGGTAGTGGCTTAATTGACTGAGCCACCCAGGCGCCCAGCATCTCCTTATTTCATAATAGTGTTTGTCTCAACTGAGGAGGACGCCTGTCTGAAGGTGTGAACATTAACAGACTTTTGTACCTCTTCAAAAGTCTTGGGGTTTATAGATGGCACAATCACTTCCCACATCCCACTCCATCCTTTGGAAGAAGTAGACCATGGTGCTTTCCATCAGTAAGCCACTCAAGATGGCCAGAAAGGAGAGCTTTCGGTTGATATTCAGGGTCACTGCAAAAAAAAAAAGGCAAATTGTAAGTTCTTAAGAGTTTAATTAAGTGCTATTGGCGTGTAAACTCTGTGGCACATGAATGGAATTGTTCTGTAAAGCTGTTTTTTAGAGAATCTCTATTCATTCTTATTCATCTCTGCTGCTACCTTCCCCCACGTTTTCATCTCTGGAGAGAAACACAGCATCTAGCAAAAACATTAAGCTTCTCCTCCTGAAATCAAGACACAGATTTCCATGAATATGGAAGGAGGTAAAAAACAAAAAAACAAAAAAACAAAACCAGATTCTAAGGTTACAAAGAGGTTAGCAGAAAATACCCAGAGATTTCTCAGTTTCACAGTTCATGACGAGCAGCGCTGCCAACCTCCCAGTACTGAGCTAAAGCACGTGAAAGCATTCTGAAAACGAAAAAATATTATGTCATTCGTTTGAGCAAATGCGGACTATACGCTGTGTATGAGGTCCTAGAGAAATGTCAGGCATCGTTAGGATTTTATGGAGAATTCCAGTGTTTAGCAGGGTTTCTAAGACGGTGTTGGAGAAACAAGGCTTTAAGCTTATATGTGGGTTGAAGGCTGAGAAGACAGAATGAAAGACAGACATACCTCTGATGGCCTGAAAATTTGATGTAAGGACAAACACTTTAATGAGCCGGAGGCAGAGGGGTGTGTAGTCGTGCTCCCAGATGACGGCTGGAATCAGCAAGAGTTTTCCATAGCTGGACAGTAATAACGCTTTCAGCAGCAAAGTGAAGTTGGGTTTGGTTTTCGCTGTCATCGGTCGTTCTACCCACAGGAAAGCAAAAATGCCAATAAAAAAGGCAGTTTGTTCTAAGGAGGAAATGGAAAACAGAAATATGAATGTCTCTATCCAAACCATCTTTCTCCAGAAACAAAGAAACCACATTTCCAGCTGCCTTCATTTGAACTGCTTCATCGAGATCAAATTTTTTTTCTCTCTTTTTTTAAAAAATAAATAAGCCCCTGCCTTTTGTGTCACATCCTGCTGGTGTGACTGCAGAAGCCCATTCCAGCAAGTCTTCCATGAAGTATTTCAGGGTCCCCGGAAGTAAAAGTAAGTCTGTGAGAACGGTAACCATCAGCTCTCTGAAGTTCTTTCTAGGTAGTAAGGTTCTGTTTAAGCAACTTTGGTGTTCTAGATCTCCATGGAAAGAATGAAAGAGGACACGGAGGAGATTTTTAAATCCGAAAGATGGGACCCACCCTAAAAATTACACACGAAGATGTTTTCTTTGTTCAGTCTCCCACTATTTGTTGCCTATTACCTGCCAATTCCGAATACCATGACCTCCATTTAAAACTGCCCTTACTCCTTTCGACAAACTATCTGAGTGCAATTCCTTATCCTTCCGCGAAGCATTCATAGACGGAGTCCAGACCTAAAGCCACAGTTCTACTGGGTCCACGGAACAGAGCAGTCTGTTCTGTTCCCATTAACTAAGAATCTGGCAGTTCTTAGCTGTTATATGATATTTATTAAGATTGTTAGTCCTCTGGGGCGCCTGGGTGGCTCAGTGAGTTAAGCTGCTGCATTCAGCTCGGGTCACGATCTCAGGGTCCTGGGATTGAGTCCCACATTGGGCTCTCTGCTTGGCAGGGGGCCTGCTTCCCTTCCTCTCTCTCTGCCTGCTTCTCTGCCTACTTGTGATCTCTGTCTGTCAAATAACTAAATAAAATCTTTAAAAAAAAAAAAAAAAAGATTGTTAGTCCTCTGATTACCCAGCTGGGTATGTTTTGAGGGGTCTGTCCCTAATTCTGTTTTTCCCCCGAACTGTGTTATTCAGGTTTCTGTAGAATCAGGTTTTTCTGGAACACATGTATCAAGTTATAGGAGAGACAACTGTATTCTTCCTAAAATGTCGTATAACCAAAGAGAGACAAACTAAAAAGGTTCCAAGCATAGGTGATTAGAATCAATAAAAATAATTCTGGATGGCTGGCCTACAAGCCGTTTGGTATATCCCTCAGGGGAGACACCCCATCTCCCTGCGAAGTAACTCCAGGACTTGTCAACTGCAAGGATCTGCTCAAATATGCGCATCTTAGAGCCTGGGGTTTGGACAAAAATAACTTTAATAATAGCAACAAAGAACTCCTTAAGAAGAATGATCTAACAATAATGGGTTGTCTCCTGTCACTGGAGACATTCAAACAAAGCTAGACTACCTTGCAGAACTGAGAAAATTTTTTGTACTGGACAGAGAGGTGGACAAGATAACCTTCCCATCTTTTCTTTTCTTTTCTTTTCTTTTCTTCCTTCCTTCCTTTCTGGTGCAGGTACATAAACCTCTTGAGTTCTGAGTTAGAAAGATAAGGAGGGGGGTGCCTGGGTGCGAGTGGTGTGGGGTGCAGCTATCAGGAAGTGGACGGGGCCCCTAGAAGCAACAAAAAGTGTTTTAAATATTATTATGTATGTTTTAAATATTATTATGTATGTTTGGGACTCCTTAGCATACAGATTTTATTTTATCTATTTATTTCTTAAAAGATTTTATTTTTTTAATTTTTTTATTTTTTTAAAGATTTTATTTATTTATTTGACAGAGAGAGATCACAAGCAGGCAGAGAGGCAGGCAGAGAGAGAGGAGGAAGCAGGCTCCCTGCTGAGCAGAGAGCCCTATGCGGGGCTCGATCCCAGGACCCCGGGATTACGACCTGAGCAGAAGGCAGCGGCTTAACCCACTGAGCCACCCAGGCGCCCCAAAAGATTTTATTTTTAAGTAATCTCTATACCCAACATGGAGCTCAAACTCACGGCCCCAAGATCAAGGGTCACGTGCTCTGCTGAATGAGCCACCAGGCGCCCTAGCACTCAAATGTTAAAACCTCAGAACTGCATGAAGAGACCAAGGGAGTGAGGGCAGACAGAGGAGAAAATGGGACAAACGATGACCTAGTCCAGAAATCTGACACTGCAGTGAACTGGAGACTTGATATTATTATAATAATATTTCTTTATAATCAAAGAGTTTAGAAGCAGAGAAGCATGGAAGCCAGTAAGTAAGAAAATAGTCACAGAAATTAAGACAATTCTGACCTAAGCCATAAAATTTGAATTCTGAAGAAAAGCAATTCTGGAACTTAAGGAATTTCGGGGCAGTAGCCATTTTCTTTCTTTCTTCCTTTTTTTTTTTTTTTTAAGATTTTATTTATTTATTTGACAGTGAGAGCACAAGCAGGGGGAGCAGCAGACAGAGGGAGAAGGAGAAGCAGGCTCCCAGCTAAGCAGGGAGCCCGAGGCAGGGCTTGAATCAGGACCCAGAGATTATGACCTGAGCCGAAGGCAGATGCCCAACCACTGAGCCACGCAGGCACACCCAGTAGCCACTTTCCCTGAACACAGTCAGATAAATAAGAAGTGTTCCCTAGTAAATAGGTTGCATCGGTTCTATACAATTAGCATAATACATTGGATAATGCCTGGCAATTATCCATCTGTTTTCATAAAGATGGGACCTATGTAATCTTTAAATTAGACAATCAAGAAATTAAACTGAGGAATTTTACCGACAATATAATGCCTCAAGATATTTTATGGAACTCTCTCATCTGCTATATATAACCATTTCCATAACATAAGTGTAGTAACAAACAAAATAGTAAGAAAGTAGCTAATTTAGACAGACTCACCTAGCAGCTGATGACACAGCTGAACATTTAGTCTCAAGTCCTGCATTAACCCTCTCCTCTTACCAGTGATCAAGACCACCTACCTTTTATTTTTATTTATTTATTTTATTATTATTTTTTTAAAGATTCATTTATTTATTTGATGGAGAAAGAGCGATCACAAGCAGGCAGAGACAGACGTGGGGCTCGATCCCAGGACCCAGGGATCATGACCTGAGTGGAAGGCAGAGGCAACCCACTAAGCCACCCAGGTGCCCCCCCACACTTTTAATCAGAACAGCAGTTACTAGTTCACTAAGGATGGAAAGCACGGCTTCCTCCTACCTAGAGAGGCAATCGCGAACATTCTATAGAAATCCCATTCCTTGGCATATCTGATGAAGTCGTTAGGGTCAGTGTTCTGGTTCGAATCTTGAAGCCGCCACCATCTCAGGTACGCCTCACAAAGCAAACAGAATATGCAGAGCTTTCCATGCATCTGGGTGTCAAAAACACAATGCCAATCACAGGGTAAAGAAACAATTATATGGAATATTAAATAGGTACAGACACAGCTAAGTATTTGCGGTTTGGAGGATGCTCCCATCTCATAGCTCTTCAAATTCAGAACTGCTCAGTTAAGGGGGTCATTGTGTCGTCTGTAAACCGGGGCTTCTTTGTGAGCAATGTCCATCAGAATCACGGGAAGATTCTTTAGACTGCAAAGGTCTAGGCCCCGATCCTGATCCGGGATCTTTGGAGGTAATCCTAGACATGCAACTTTGAAACAGTTCTAGGGGTAAGGAGGATTCTGATGTATACCCCTAGTTAAGAAACACTGCTTTAAACAGTACTTCACCCTTCACTATGCTTTCAGCATCCGTCCTGAATGAGAACAGAATCAGGCACAGAATTTCTGTGCCTCATGGATAGGTGGAAGCAGCCATGAGAACAGATTTAACCTGAAGATTCCATCATACCTCACAGGAAGCTATTAGTCTGAACATAAATTAAAAAAAAAAAAAAAAAAGGCCCTATGCCTGATGAGGATGAATTCATTTACTGAAGACAGAAATTAAAAGGTAGAAAGTCCCCTGTAAGTTTAAAAGGCTGAAATTCTGGCAAAAAAGAAAATACCAGGTACCAAGAATCAGCTTTTTTAAAAAAAAAAATTCTTTTTAGGCAGGCTCCATGTCCAGCATGAAGCCCAAGAATGGGGGTCAAAATCACAACCCTGAGATCAAGACCTGAGCAGAGATGAGGAGGCAGACACTTAGCCAACTGAGCTACCCAGGAACCCCAAGAACTGGGTTTTTATTTTAGTATTTTATTTTATTTTAGATTTATTTATTTGAGAGAGAGAGACAGAGATAAGGAGAGAGAGCACAAGCTGGGAGGAGAGGGAGAAGCAGGCTCCCCACTGAGCCAGGAACCCTAGGTGGGGCTCAATCCCAGGAACCTGGGGTCATGACCTGAGCCGAAGGGAGATGCTTAACTGACTGAGCCACCCAGGCACCGAAGAATTGTCTTTTTAAAATACATTGCTCTACTGGGCACCTGGACAGCTCAGTTGGTTGGTTGTTGGACTCTTGGTTTCATCTCAGGTCGTGAATTCAGGGTCATGGGATCTAAGCCCTGCATCAGGCTCTGTGCTCAGCTCCTACCCCCAGGGCGTGTGTGTGCTCTCTCTCTCTCTAATAAAGAAAATCTTTTAAAAAAATTAAAAATAAAAAAATACATTACTCTTATGAGTTGGACTGTCTATGTCAATAGAAAGTGGGGAAAATAAAGTGTGTGTGTGTAAACATGATGTAGTCTAGGAACAGTTATCACTGTAGATTTCTGAGCTTCTTAGTCTAGTTGGTTCCACCCTGGAATTACCTGGGGAGTTTTAAGAAATACTGATGCCTGAACCCATCCCCAAAGATTCTGATTTAATTGATTCTAGGTGAGGCCTCACTTGGAGAGATTAACTGCCCTACCTCTCTTCCACACAATTCTATGGTGTACCAAAGTTTGGGAATCAATGGTCCAGCAGTTTAAAAACTACCCTGGTTATTTAACTTGGGGGGTGGAGGGGAGGGATTCCCTCAGTAGAATAAGAACGCAGTAAATTGTTTAAAAATATTTCTCTTTTAATGTTTGCTGACTTCTTCTAGGTGTAATTCTCTCCCTGCCTGGATATATTTAATTTTATATTAGATATAATTTATATTAATTGTATTGTTAGAAATAATTGACGTCTTTTTTAAAAGGTAACCCACTAAAAGGCAAACTAGTAGCCCTGGTTTGTCAGTTTCTTCCCAGTGACCCTATTCTTAAATATTCACTAAAACATTGTGCACTGTGTTTATCAATGCCTGTTATTTCTAGCAACTTCCAGATGCTGTTGAGATAAAAGACCCATCCTCGTTAGCATCTCTTTCTCTTCTTTTCTTTTTTGAAGATTTTCCTTATTTATCTGACAGAGAGCAGCACAGCAAGTGAGAGAAAGCACAACTGGGGGGTGGTGGGGGCAGGTAGCGGCAGAGGGAGAAGGAGAAGCAGACTCCTCACTGAGCAGGGAGCCCGATGCGGGGCTTGCTCCTGGGGCCCCAGGATCATGACCTGAGCTGAAGGCAGACATCCCACTGACTGAGCCACCCAGGCGCCCCTAGAATCTTTTTATTAAATAATGCTCTTTAATTCTGTTCAAAATTATTATTCTTTAAAAGTACAAAAGCATTATCAAGTAAAATTAGAAAATAAAAAATGATCATAACTTACGTTTATTTTAGTATTGAAAAGAATATGTCTGTAGGCCTGGGCTTTGCATAAAATAGCATTAATCAAGATGATAACAGGATCATACTCGATATATTTGTCTACAGGTTTCTGGCAGGATTTCTGAAATAATGTGAGATAATATTAGAACAAGCAAATGTATACATTCTGAAATCTTAAAGGCTTTCAAACTAGCAGAGTCTATTTTGGACTTCGACAGCAATAAGTACAGACCAGCATTAATTTAAATTAACTTCTCTCCAGACACAAAATGTTCACCTACAGAAGCCCTGGTTTCAGAAATGACAATATAGTCTTCTAGGTGTGAGACAGTAATCTTTTAATCTCATATGTAAGAAGCTAAAAAGATATTTGATTTAAAGACTGATTTTAGGCAGAAAAGTATCCCAGAAAATCCTACTTTCAATTTGTAGGACTTATTATAAAATAAGTAAATACATTTATAACATACTCTTATTGAGAAATTGTTCCCTGTTGGCTAGATGGCCATCAACTTTGTGGTTCTTGAAACACGATTTGGAGGAAGGGATTCAGAAGAGTAACCCCCACACCCAAAGCTTCTGAAAGCTAAAAGCAGGTAAAGTGTGTGGAGCAGCATCAACAATCTGGGGGATGGCAGATACCAAGAGAAACTTGTTTTTTCTCCTCCACTAACATCGAGACTATGGAAAGAAAATGGGTGGTCTCTGTGACAGCGAAGACCCTGGAGGATCGTGAGCTGTAAAAAAAGGAGTGGGTTGGTCAGCTTGGGTCTAGGCGACCCGAAGCAAGACCCCTGGGCTCTCCTATGAGACTCTCCTCTGACTCCTGTGAAATTGCCCTTTTTAGGGACATGTGATTACAATATTTATCAAATCCCAGCATCATCAGAACATATAAAACACAGGTGTACAAGAACAAGCTCATCAGAAATGTGACATCTGAAACAGTTTTAGTTACAAAAGTTGAATCAAGGCTACTATTCTAATGGCTACAATTTCAACAAAATATTTTGAAACTCTGAGAAGATAAAATGGAAACAGAAGTGATGAACATGGAAACATACCCAGGGATGGCCTTTTAATTACATCAAAGCCCTGAGGCGGGAAATGAAGTGTGCTGAAGGATATTAACTCTCTAATCCAAATGTAATGAACAAATCACTTCCAATTTAAGAGTCTCTGCACTTCACTCATGTAATTTACAAGAAATGGGTATGCTTTTGAGTCATCAATCAAGTGAACCAATGAAGGGAGATGTGCTATTATCCCAAATTTAAATGCACCTAATAAAACCGAGGCTTAAGAGGTGAATAATTTTGCAGTTTTTCAGTTGGGCAAACAGTAAGCCAGGGCCTAAACAGAAGGCACAGAATCAGAAATCCCATGTTCACGACAAGGAGCTGTTTTCTAGACACCCTCCCTATGCTACCAGTGTGGAAAACGCTTCCTCTTTGCAAACCACACTGTAACACCTGCTGTAATGCTGCTTCATTGTAAAACGCTGCTGCTTCATTGAAAATGAAACTGCTGGTGGGTCAAGGGTCTTTTCTCTGTCCTTTAAAAGTCCCCTAAACCTCATCTTCAGACACTGCAAGCCTATGTCAGGATTTAGACAATTTTTAGAAGGAGGTAGGCAGAAACCAGCATTGGCGGACACGGTGGGACCGATGTGTTTGGAGTGGCTACAACATTCATTAGAACAGCCATCTCCGTCTTTTCTATGGACCAGGCACCTCCAAGGTGCCGGATATTCACTTTGAGACTAAGTCTCTATCCTCCAGGACCTTACAGTTCAGAAAAGGCAGACGAATAAGCCTGCTACCGCAAGGGTTTCAGTGGAATGAACACAGGGACATGAGTGCAAACAAGGAGCAGCTTCTGGCCTCATGTGCTATGCTCTGTTCTATGCCTTCCCTTCCTCGCCTTCTGAATATTTCATAAACACTGAAAATTCATTAGGGTCTGCTGGTTCCTTCCCTATCAGCTTCAGCCTCCTTTTTCCTTGTTCACTTCCTATTACTTGCTTTTCCCTTGGGTGCTTCCTTCACCTCCAATGTAAGGATCTGGGAAACCACACACACACACAAACAAATATAGTAAAACATCTGAGTGACTGACCGCTACATTTAGATACATTTTCTGATTTTGAAAAAAATTGTTCCATTCCATTTACTACTTACTAGACAAATATCCTGAAACAGAAAGTTGTCCTCTAAGAAATCCCTACAGCACGGGACCATGCACAGCCCAGAAACTCAAACACTTCCACCATCTCTATCTCACCATGGGTATGAATGACTCTCTGATGCTACGCTCTCCAGTCTCTAGTGAATCACATCTCTTTTAGAATATACACTGGCCAACATTTTGTGAATATTTTGGCTGCTTCTTCCTCCCCTTCATCTCTAGGGCCGTGCCCTTCCCCACTCATTCTCAAATCTGTTTCATTTCAGCACCACAATAAGCAAATATGTATCTTTTTAAAAAAATATATATTTTATTTATTTGTCAAAGAGAGAGAGAGAGCGCACATGTGCAAGTGTGCACAAGGAGAGGGAACAGCAGGCAGAGGGACAAGCACGCCCTCCGCTGAGCAAGAAGGAGTCTGGGATCATGACCTGAGCATGACCCAAAGGCAGAGGCTTAACTGATTGAGCCACCCAGGCGCCCCGGAGAACACATATCTTGAAAGCAGAACCTCCTAGGCTTTAAGTTCCTTGAGGGCAGGACAGTGTCCTACTCATCTCTGCAGCCAGCATCTAAGTGTGGCAGCTCAATAGTGTAGTACTGAACAGACTCGAAATTTAGGAGGATGTCGAAGGAGTCTGGTTTTGTTACCATCATGAACTTATCAAATATCTGAGCACAGGTAAGAGTCCAGCTGCTACAGGAGATCAAAAGTACTAGATCTTTAAACATAATTATAATAAACTGTGAACAGCTGAGGGAGAGGGAATGGTTAAAAGCAAGGGACACACTTCTATTAGATGGAGGAGAATGAGGGAAACCCAAAGGGGCAAGTGGGGAGGCCTGGCAGTGGAAAAATAGGAAGAACAAAGAGAAAGAGAAACACAGGGAGATCAGGATGAGTATGCTGCTGGCTCCAAAGACAGCAGCTAAGAGACCAAAGTGTGCATGAATTACCAGCTTATAGAAACTTGGGCCATTTTTGTCCAGAACAAATAGCCTGATGTCTAAAAACTTTTTACTCTCAAGACTTGGGAGAGCCTTTAAAAAATGAATTATTTTACAATTTAATTTTCAGAGTTCAGCATCCATGAAATGATTTTTCCTAAATAATACCACTATGGGTATTACTATGTATTATCACGACAAAGATGAGGATATTACGCACTCTAAGTCATCAGGGAATGACTGTGTACAATAATGTACTGTATCATCACTCAGTATTCCAAATTAATCCTAGAGAAGCCAGCACTGGTGAGTAGGAAAAGGATTTTGTTAGCTTAATGCCAATAATTTTAAAAAAGATAAAGATTAATTTGTATCATTAAAAATCACTAACTGCAGAGACAGTTACAGCTTTACTGGATGAAAGACTGTATTCACAGTTATGTGGTTGTCATCTTTAGGACAGATCATTTAACTAGGCCAGTACAGAAGTCATTAAATTTAGATGCTATACAACTCACAAGGCCACCAGAATGGCCAATGATATGAGCATTGAAAAATCTAGAAATGGTTCATGCATTCAGCAGATATTTATTGTGTACTTACTATGTGTCAGGTACTGTCCTGGGTGAGCCAACTGTATTAATGAAGAAATTATACATACTCACATACTCTCTGTCCTTGTGTAGCTTATATTTCAGTGGGAGGAGATAGGCAATAAATAACAAATAAGTCAATTGTATAGAATATTCAAAGTAAGCAATAAATAAATAAGTCAATTGCATAGAATATTCAAAGATGACAGGTGCTATGGGAAAGATAAAGCAGGGAGAGTTGATACGCATACCTGAGTCCGGAGGAGGAATCACAATTTATAACAGGGTGGTCAGACGAGGCCTCTCTGAGACGTTAAAAATAAAAATAATTGAAGGAGGGAGTTATGTCAGACACCTGACCGAACAGCGCTCCACGCGGAGTGCAGAGGCCCTGAGGAAGCAACCTGTCTGGTTTAAGAACATTCCAGAAGCAATGGAGCTGCAGGAGAGTAAGGGAAGCGTTAGGACAATCACCCAGGTGAGACATGATGACAGCGGGAGTCATGGTTGTAGAGGTGGTCAAAAGCAGAGGATTCGAAACATAATCTGAAGACATAATCCAAAGACTAACAGAGGCTCTGCCAAGGAAACGAATGAGGAATGTGGGAGAAAGAAATCAAGGTTGAGTACAAGGCTTTTTGGCCTTAGGAACTAAAATGGTTGAGTTGCTATTAACTGTGAAAGTCTGACGCAACTACAAAAATCCATTTGGAGAAATCAAGTAGGTAGTTGGACATGCGGGGACATTGTGGAGTTCAAGGAAGAGATTCAGGCTGGAGGTTTAAATCTGGGAATTGTCAAAGTTTAGATGGAATTTAAAGCCACGAGTCAGCAGGAGTTCTTCAAAGGAGAGTGTGTAGAGAGGTAGAGGCCCAAGATCGGAGCCTTAACATACTTCATGGTTAAAAGGTAAGGCAGGTGAGGAAGAACCAGAAATGAAACTGAGAAGAATAGCCAGTGAGATAAGACAACTAGGGGCACCTGGGTGGCTCAGTGGGTTGTGGCCTCTGCCTTTGGCTTGGGTCGTGGTCTCGGGGTCCTGGTATCAAGCACAGCATCGGGCTCCCTGCTCAGTGGGGAGCCTGTTTCCCCCTCCTCTCTCTGACTGCCTCTCTGCCTGCCTGTGATCTTTGTCTGTCAAGTAAATAAATAAAATCTTGAAAAAAAAGATAAGAAAACTAGAAGAGTCTGGTGTCCTGGCAACTGCACACAGCAGTGTGAGAATGGATAATGGGATTTAGTGAAGTAGAAGTCAGCAATCGTGATCTTAACAGTCTCCGGTGTCATGGTGGGTGGAGGAAAGTGTGTCTGAAGTCGATTCAAGAGAAAGTAGGAAAGGAAATAAAGATAGCAAGTACAAATATCTCTTAAAGGACGATTGCTGTCAAAGCGAAGGGGAAAAGAGGAGGAGCTAAAGGAGGAAGCGAGGGACCGTGCCTGTGTTTCTTAAAGGAAGTCTAGTACATACATTGGTGGGAAGGATCCAGCAGAGAGCAGAAGAGTACTGTGGCAGAGAAGTCCCTAAGTAAATGGAAGAAGATGGATGGGTCAAGGGCACAAGAGCAGGCTGGTTGGAGACAAGTGTATGGACGGTTCATCCATTCTAACAAGAGGAAAGAAAGAGCATATGAATAACGGGTGCAAATACTAGGTTTATGTGGTTGCAAAGCGTGTGCAAGTTCTCTCTCTCTCTCTCTTTTTTATTTAGCAAAGCAGGGAAGCATACATGGGAAACCCGAGAGAAGGTTTGTGAGGATGGTTCATCAGAATAGGAATGTGAATGGATTAGTGAAATGTACTGTGATGGCCAGATGGCATCAAGGGCTACACGAGGTTAGTGAATTTAGGTGATTTTTCCTCAGTTGAAGTACAGCCGAAAGGGTGAGGAGGCAGATCAGATGGTATGTTGGATTTAACCAGGTGGAGATCTTTCCAAGGGAAGGAAACCACTTGAGAGAGGAAAAGTGATTATGTCAGTGGACAACAATGACAAAGTACACATTCACACTTTGTCTACTCTCTTTTGTATTACTGCAGACCATGTTTTTCTAATGAGGATTATTATTAGAAAATCATCAGGAGAACAGAAATGGGACAAAAACACGTGGACTGCATATTATGTGGCGGGTTCTCTTGTACTACCCCAAAAAGAGCCTCCAATTTTGTGACCTTTGAAACATTCAACCATTCTCTCTAGACTATGAACACCTTGAAAGCAAAATGTGTACTTCATCATTTTTGTTTTGATTATCACCGAGGTCAAGCTTGGGGCTCTGCATCCAACACACACCGTGCGTTCAATAACCAGAAAGGATGAAACCGGGGACATTGACTACGGGTGTGGACCGCACGGGTGGTAACATTCATCCATGAACCGGAGAACCGCTAAGAACCGAAGAGTCTGGGCATGAACTCGGACGTCAACCTAATCCTGTCTCTAAGTTTCTCCGCACGACGTCTACACCCAACTGCGTTGGCGGATCCGTTCCCCACGCTGGGTCTCACCAGCAAACACCGCGAGCGCGAGAAAGCCGCCGTCGGCTGGTGGGTTCTCTCCCACGACAGGTAACCACGCAAACGCTCCACGATCCCGGACGGGAACGTCGAGTTCCGAACTGAGGGCTATACAAGGGGACCCCGAAAGTCGTCGGGTTTTACTGCCCTAAAAAGCTGATATACAGACCCCACGCCCCCCCCACGGTCCCCTAATCCGCTCCGGTTCTTCCCAAGGACACCCCGCGCCTGACCACTCACGCAGATGGTTATCTTCAGCACTCCGTGGTTATAGTCTCGGTACAACTCCCTGGCCTCTTGGTTGCATTCGATGCACCTGTACGGGCAGGAGGCCGAGGCAGCTGCAGGAGTTGCTGCAACCCCATCCGCGCTCCCCTTGCCCGCGGCCACGCCTTCTGTGCTTCCCTTGCCGGGCCGTAGCCCACTCCGCCCACCGGTGCCCATTTCCACGCAACTGCAGCCGAGAACTTCCGATTCAGTGGCGGCGGGGGAATAAGTCAGAAACCGAACCGGAAAGCCTGTCCCGTGCGGTGCTTGCTGGGATTCGTAGTCTCAGTCGCGGAAAGGGGGCTCGCGGCTGGCCGAGTTGAGACTACAACTCCCAGCAGGCAACGCCACACCCCTTCCCCGCCCCCTTGCCACGGCCCACCTGCCCACCGCGGGTTAAGGCTGGGAGGCCGCAACGTGCAGCGAGGGCCGCCGCACATGCGCCTTGAGGAAAGATGGCACCTGCCGGCTGCTGCCGCTGTTACTGCTGCTGGGGCGGCGCTGTGGCTGCCGCGGACGCCGCCCGGCGCGTCCTGGTGCTGCTGCTGCTGGGGGTCCTGTCCGCCGGGCCGTGCCCGGGCACCCTGGCCACAGAGCACTACTCGCCGCTGTCCCTGCTCAAGCAGGAGCTGCAGCACCGGCAGCAGCAGGAGGCCCCCGCAGGCGGCGGCTGCAGCCCGCAGTCCGGGGACTGGGGAGACCAGTACTCGGTCGAGTGCGGCGGTGAGTGGGCGGCGGCGGGCGGGCGTCCGGGTCGCCCGGGGCCGCGGGGGCGGCGGGGCCGTGGGAACGGCGGGCCCCGGGGCCGAGGTGCGGGGCCGCCCGGGCCTCGCCGCCGGCAGCCGCGTCGCTGCGTGTGCTCCTGCGGGAGCCGGCCCCGGGGGTGTCGC
The DNA here is from genome assembly GCF_022355385.1 of Mustela nigripes. Lineage (NCBI taxonomy): Eukaryota > Metazoa > Chordata > Mammalia > Carnivora > Mustelidae > Mustela > Mustela nigripes. The sequence continues at coordinate 112,607,453 of NC_081560.1, forward strand.
GCCGTGGCGGCTTCCCGCCGCTCGCACCCACGCCGCTGCGCGCGGTCCTCTCGTAGCAGCCGTGGGGAGGTTGGTGAGTGGAGAAGAGAGCGGACAGCCTGTTCCTGGGGCCAGAGCCGCCCCTCCGGAGTCCTAGCAACTGTTGAAAGGGTGGAAGAGAGGATGGCAAGTGGCCCGGGGCGGCCCCGGTACCCGCTCTGGGCCCCGCGGGTGCCGGGGAGCGAGGGAGGGACGACACTGGGGCCGGCGCCGGGAGAGGGGATGCCTGGCCCGTCTTAGGCCGGAAATCAGGTTTTCTGACCTCCTGGGTTGATGTCTTGTATTAAACACAACCTCTTAAAATTTGATGCTTGAGAGAAAGAAGGGAACAAAAAATCAAGCCCGTTTTATCTGCTCGATGACATCTTGCTTCCGGTTCTTAAAGACTGACCTGTGACCTGTCAGATGTCTCCCAGGGGGCAAAAAGGGCCCTGCAGGCCTTGAGCCCCTGTACATCCGAGCTGTATGTGTACTGGATCTAGGCCAGCTCCTTCATTAAGATGGGCGCTATTGCCCTCAGCTTAGTAAATCACAGCAGACGCCTGGGGGGCAAAATGCATGTGTGTGGGGTTTTTTTGTTTTGAGGTTTTCCATTGGGTCTTTTCCTCCTCCAATCCCCTCCCCTCCCTTTTCTCTTCCTGTCCTTTTCCTCTTCCCCAGAATTCACTCAAGATTTGGTTTTGAAAGGTCTGGGGCTACCGAACTCCCTAGAAGCTGGCTGGTTGCTTTTATGGTCCCATGTCAGGGTTCTTTACTATTGTGTAGCTCTGAAGACAATAAGTAATTTTTAGTTGAGATGAAATGTTAAGATTAGCACACTCTGATTTCCTTTAAGTACAATCTGACTCCCTTAAGGAAGTGTCACTCACTAGAAGGTATGTGACTTTATTTTGTGGTGGACCTTGGCTAGTAACGGCATCCAGAACACAGCCAACATTGTAGCGTGGGAAAAGAATGGCTTTTGTACCTCTATCGCTTTCTGTGACTCTGTGTCAGTTAATTGCTTGTCTTTGCAAAATTGCCGCCTCTCTAATATGAAGACCCTATTACCTAATTACAGGGTTTCATTTTCTTCACAAGAGGGCTGTGAGGAAAGTCAGAAAGAGCCAACATACATGGAGTTGCTTGCTGTATGCCGGGTTTTTCTGTAAGGTTTAGCTTTAGGTTGGTTAGCCTGTTCTCTTAAATCAGTCCGCATCCCAGCCACTACCTCATTGGATGGTAGCTCCTTTTCCTCAGATGGGGAACCTAAGACACGGTGAAATCAGCACTTTCCTGAGCCCCCAAGCTGTAAAGGGAGGGGCCCAGGTGGGCAGGGTCTAGAGGAAACTTTGTCTTAGGCACTAAGTGCTTACAGGTGGGAAACCATATCTGTAGAATTTGCTAGCATATAATACGCTGTTCTGTAAGTCTTCATTTTCCTTTCCTTCCTGTAGTCCTGTGGTGGTGCTCACTGGCTCAGGGAGACCCAGATTCTAGGCAATGGAAGATGAAAATCGATTTCTGTTGTGAAATTGCTTCATCTTCTCGACCTAGATGGTTCATTTCACTCTGTGGCATCAGGCTTATGCCAGGGTTTGCATCCTTATTTGAGCCAGTTTTGACCTGCATTTTGCTTTTCCCCCTAGATTGTATAGGTTTTCATGAACGAGGCATTTGGAGGAATTCTTTACATTCTAGCAATTCTCTCCTATGTGGAAACCATCACTTGGTGTTCTCTGCTTGAGGAAGGACACTCTGTTACGAGATTTTAAGCATAATTTATTCATGTGTTTCAACTATCTATTTCCCCCACGTACTTATTTTCATCGTTTGGAAGTCCACATGTGCTGTTGCAAATGTGTGGCGTGAGTCTTCGAGCTGGCCGCCCCTGGGCTGACATCAGTATCCTGGAGCCGCCAACAGGTGCTGAAGTGGTTTGCCGCTGCCATTAGCCCCAGTTAATCATTCCCAAAGGCAGCTGCTGATGCTCCTTGGCACTCCAGCTGTTTCTCTTAGCTTCGTTGGCTACAGTACATGACAGAAGCCATCTCTGTTGTGGTAGCAATCCCTGGAGTGTCTCTCATTTCTCCCTCCTCATCTTGACAAGAGGCCAGAAGCTGGGCCCTATGAAACCTGCCCCCGGTCCCTTTCTGTCCTAACAAGAACAGATGTAGGAACAAATTCAGGATTTGCAGCTAACCCTATCGTAACTTAGGGGCTCATGTTCTGAATCCAGAGGCCCCTTCTGATCAACACGAGGAACTAGATAAGTGCCAGGATCCAGAACGAGCCAGTTTTTTGGAGCCTTGCTGTCTGTTAATCATATCGTCCTCCCTTGCTGCCCTTTGCAGTCACAAGCTTGTCCGTATCAAGCCAGTTCCTGTACAGGGGACAGACACAGAAGCCACTTTTGAGAAACCTTCCCACAGCATTTGGATTCAGATGGATGAATGGATGCCTGCTTGGGTCTAAGCCTGCACACCTTCTGATGAGCTGTGTGGGTGCTCTCTTAAGACAGAACCCCTGGTGATTATAGAGCCAAAGGCAACAGCTGGTGGGAGCCCATAGGTCTGAACACAGCACTGGCAATGGCTGTGCTATGTGGACCACCATCAAGTGGAATCCAGTGCCCCAGGAGCAACCTTATGCTGAGGGGGTCGGGCCTCCCTGGGGTCACCGGGCCTCCCTGGGGTCCAGCTGCAGAGACAAGCATGGATGACCCAGGTTTCAGGGGTCTCAGCCTGACTTTGCTGTTCCCAGGCCCCTTTTAACTTTCACTTCCAGCACAATTTTTTGTATTTTGCTTGAAAGGCACGTATAACCACAGACATCAGATCATCTCACTGTTTTCCTGTGGGAAAAATAATCTTTTAAAAAGAGGGAACACTGTAATGTCCATGTGTTTTTCTTTTTTAAAAAGATATTATTTATCTATCAGAGAGAGAGAACAAGCAGGGGGAGGAGCAGTGGGAGAAGCAGACTCCTTGCCGAGCAGGGAGCCCGATGCGGGGCTCGATCCCAGGACCCTGCAATCATGACCTGAGTCCAAGGCAGATGCCTAACTGACTGAGCCACCCAAGCATCCCCATATTTTTCAAATAAAAATGAGATTTCCCTTCCTTGTTACCATTGCCCCTTTGTAGTTTGGAATTGTGGGAAGAAATAGGGACAGGAGTTTCCCCCCAATTTTTTACCTGGTTTCATATCTGTAAATACTGTGTACATTCTTATTTAATCCTCAGCACAGCGGCTGGTACCGTTTTTATCCTCATTTTACCTAAGGAGAAACTGAGGCAGAAAGAAATTAGGGATGATTCTATGGTAGATCGTATTGAGTCAGGGTTTGAACCTGGCCTCCTGACCGTTTGTGTATTATTTCCTCAGTAATATTTGCCTCTTAGTATAATTTCTTATCAGTATTCATGATCAAGTCCTACACCTTTCACCTTTGTTGAAAGGTACACTCTTAAATAACTTCTCTGGAATTTTATATCCACATAGATGGAAGGATGCTTGACTGCACCTGGTATTTTGAACTGCAGAGCTAGCATGGGTCTGTTCTTTCCCAGGAAAGCTATCCATGTGCCTACTGCTTGCTACTCAGTGTTCTGGACCCTGGGGATACAGCACAGCCAGCCAGCTTCCCTCCGTGGAGCCTGCGTTCTGGTGGGGGAGGAGCTGAGTGTGTAGTAGGCCCACTGATAAGTGCCTTGATCAATAAAAAATACTGTGTAGCTCTTCGAAGGGGTCAGGGAAAGCCTCTGGTAAGGTGGCGTGAACACAGCCCCGGAAAGAGTGAGCTTTGACACCCCAGTGTTGTCGATTTGGTAAGTTACAGTCTAGATCAACTGTAGTGTGTCTGAGAATTGAAGACTTCATCTCTCTCTCCTCTGCTCTTCCTACCAAAGCTGATCTGCATCTCATTCGAAGATGGCATTCATTGTGTATTAAATATACCCACATGTTCTTTACACACTAAAATGTATTTTAATTGTTCAAACGTGTGTACTTCTTGTAATTGTTTCGGGAATACTTTGATTTTCCTTTTTTGAAAATGGAATATTGGTGGCGCCTGGGTGGCTCAGTGGGTTAAGCCGCTGCCTTCGGCTCAGGTCATGATCTCAAGAGTCCTGGGATGGAGCTCCGCATCGGGCTCTCTGCTCAGCAGGGAGCCTGCTTCCTCCTCTCTCTGTGCCTGCCTCTCTGCCTGCTTGTGATCTCTCTCTGTTAGATAAATAAATAAAATCTTAAAAAAAAAAAAAAAGAAAATGGAATATTAATAGGAACGGTGACTTTGATTTTTTTTTCTTTTTACTGTCTTCTTAAGACTTTTGTCTGCTCTGAAGTGAGGTAGTCCTTGTACTCGATGTCTTTAGGGCGCTTCTGAAATGCCTGTCATCATCTAGGATTAGCACCAACCTGTGCCTATTGCCTCGATCAATTTCAACGATTCATTTACAACCAGAAGTCTTTTTTTTTTTTTTTTAGTTCATGGAAATTAATAATGCAAGATTTGAGCTTGTTTTCCCACAGTTCTTTGTGAAGAAAGGAGCATTTGTGTCTGATTCGGGAGGTGTTAAATGCCAGAAAAATAAGGAAGTAGGTACAAACCTCACTGTGTTTTTGACAATAAGACTTAAAGATTGTTTATATATCTTTCCTAATGGAGAAATCAGCTATTTAAATAGATGCCATCAGTCTTATTGCTCACAGCGTCTGAATCATTGCTGTGCCTTTAAAGTGGCAGAGAATCAGTAGAGGGACACTTTTATAATGAGAGTTATTTCCTTTTTGGTTCTGGCTATGAGGAAGTTAAGGACCAAATTTTATGCTCAGTCATGGTAACTGTGGTAACCCTTACTGTTATATTTGCTTGATCCTTTTTCTCTTGGCCCTGGTTTTCTTTATGTGTTATTGCATATAGTTTTGTGGCAGGTCTCTTCCATTTTATTTTTTAAGGTATACATAAGTGAATTTACCAGTATAAGGTATGCAGCTTATTTTGGGTGCAGAGACCAAGGCATAGATAGAGTGGTAAAGAGATTTCTATCCCCCAGCCCTGGGGCCTGTGGTGTTGTCTGGGGGAGGCTTGCCAATTTTCTACCTGAATAGCTTCTTTCAGAAAGTTTCTCCTTTAAGAGCTGCTTTTCATAGCCTGAACCCTATGAAGATGATAGCTGTGGTATTTGCATATTCATTAATTTTCTCAAACAGATCTGTTGTCGTTAAGAATTATATTTACCTTTTGAAAGGTCTGTACGTGGCCGTGATCATATAGTGGTTAGTACTCTGCGTTGTGAAAGGTCTGTACGCTGGTAGACACATTCAGCTTTGGTTACTGAGGGTTTGTTTTCTGCCCTGCTCTGGAGGAGGGCAAAAGCTGGTTTCAGAACCTACCCTATGTATCCTCTGCCTTCAGGAAGTGGCAGGACACTTTGTGCGTACAGACTTTTCAAGAAGTTGTGTAGCATGTAGACACGGCTTGGCTTCGCTGCACTCCCCAAATACGTGGCCAACTGACCAACTTTTGAAGTTTCCCCTTTTCACAATGTGGTGTTTTAAGGACCATTTTATCTTTTGTTGGGGCTTGTTATCTTGCAGATAGAATAAATGCAAAACTTGTTGAAGTAGCAGCATTTTAATACTTTTCACTTCGCATTAATGCTAAGATTTTCCTCTGTGACTTTTTTTTTTTTTAATTTTTACTTTTTGTTGGAATGTGACATATATGCAGATAGATGTGTCACTGGTGTTTGCTTCATGACTTCTCACAAACTGAGCAACCTGTGTAACTAGAAAGAACCCCAAATACATAACCGATAGCTGGTTTTAAGCTTGCTCATAAAGTCTCATGCCACGTTACCTTCACTGCATTTGGAGATAATTGGGTATGACTTGATTTCTGGTTCAGGTACCAGCACAGTGGATCTGCATCAGGCAGGTGCTGGTGTTCTGTACACAGACACCCAGAAGTGCTGGGTCAGCACGTCTGCCTCTTGTACGCGGAAGAGCAATTGAGTTCTCTCATAACCTTTGCTGCCTATGTTTGTGGTGTTCAAAGTGACTCTGGGGGTATCTAAGAGGCTCAGTTAAGTATCTGCTGTCAGCCCAGGTCCTGATCCTCGGGTCCGGGATCTAGATCGAGCCCTGCGTGGGGCTCCCTGCTCTGTGGGGAGTCTGCTTGACTCTCCCTCTGCCTCTCCCCTGCCCCACCCCCCCTTCAGGGGTATGTGCTCACTCTCTGTCTCTCTGAGATAAATAAATAAAATCTTCTAAGTGACTGTTCCCTTTTTGCTAAGGGTTCCCATCATTGCGAAGATTTGCTTCAGCTTTCCCAGTAGAGTTGATGCTATTTGAGAGCATGTGTAGGTTTATGAGAAAGTGTTTGGCTCTTAAAAGTATGTGTCACTTGGAACATCTGCTGTGTCTTCAGTCCATGCTACAACCCCTGGCTAAGTGAGTAGCCTTCGCGGCTCGGGCTGGCTGCTCACTTTGCTGGCTCCAGCACCCCCGTGCAGTTCTGTTCTTGGATCGGTGCCACATCATTTGCTTCCCTGCCTCTTTTTCCATCCTGCACAGCTGGCCAGCTCCTTTTGTTTTGGTTGTACACATTCTTTTCGTGTGTTAATACTTTTGTGTGGGTTAATGTAGCTTTGATCAGATTATATTTATGCTTGGTTAGAAAACCATTCTGTCTCTTTAAGATGGCCTTTGCAAATCTTTGTTCTAATGGATTAATTATATGTTGACCTTATAATCTAATTCCCAGGGGATAGCCTCTGTTTTCAAGTTGTTTTATGATAATTTAACACATCTCAGGTACAGATGAATAATATTTTGTTAGAGCAAAAGAAGCATATGAATTCAGAAGAGGAGAACTTTTCTTCGTCCTCCTTTTCCTGTTATTACATTAAAGAAACTTACCATTCGGGACCATCAACCATGTGACGTATGAGGTCCTCAACAGTGGTTGTCTTACAAATGCAGAAATTGATAAAAGCAAAAGGCAGCATATTGATGAGGCCGAGCAGCTGCGTGACCTTCTGGATCACTCCCCCAGCCACGGTATCGCTCAGTGCTCTCCCCTGGCCACCCTACATGTTGGACTAGAATTGCCTGACTTCCAAGTTCTAGCCCATCCACGGGAAAAGCCCGGTCATCCTTGTTTCAGGTGAACTTGGCACACTTCTATAACTAGAGCAAGGGGTCAAGGGGTGAATGCAGCCCGGCAGCCGTCGAGTTCCTTATAAAACGTCCTCCTTCCGGAGGTGCCTCTAGGTTTGCTGTTCACAGGCTTTTAGTCCGTTTTACCTGCTGACCTGAATGTATGACAAATACCTGCGACTTCCAAAGCCACCGTCGCCTCGCCTCATGGGGAGGTCGTCTGGTTTGACTGAGAAGGAGGTAGTCAAAGGAGAACTTCCCCAGGATCCTAGCTATGGTCTGCATGCAGCTCTCGCCATAGCTTTTGCTTCTGGTCCTGTCTCCATGTGGCGTCCTTGGAGCCTCCATGAGTGTGACCTTCTTGTGTGGCTGATCTCTCATTCCCTCCTGTCTTCCTTCAGCATGCATAAGTGGCTGTAATAGCTCCTGTCTAGAAAAAATATGGAACAAAGACGGGAACACCCATCCTTCCAGCGGCCCCTCTGCTCTCTCCTTCCTCAGAGGAGATGTTTCTATGTACTGTCTCCACATCTCCAGTTATTTCTGGAACCTACCGCACTCCTCGTGCCTCCACCAAAACCTGGCTTAAAATCAGCTGTCTGCGGGGTTTGGGAGGACAGGAAAGAAGTTTGATGGCATCGCTCTACCCAAACCATCTCTTACTAGGACCCGGCATTGGCAGGATGGGTGGCGACAAGTGGACCGTGCCTCTCAAGTGGTGTGGTGTCCTTGAGCATGGACGTGGCCAGGCTCACCTTTGCAATTTCTTCGTCTTGTGACCTTAGACACATCCCTTCACGCTGAGCTCATTTCCCCATGTGTGTGACAAGCCTAAAGCGTGTTCTACCTCCCCCAGAGGATGGAGGACCAAAGGAAAGTGTTGTGAGAGCATTTGGAAAGCTGTAAAGTGCTGTGAAAACCAAAATAATCTTAAGAAGGAAGAAGAAATGAACAGGAAAACCCTCCCAACAATTTTAGCCTGGATGTGCATACAGTGGACCCTTGAACAATGTGGGGGTTAGGGGCACCAATCCTGTCCCTCCCCCCCCCAGTGCACACCATCAGAAATCCATGTACAACTTCTGATCCCCAAAAACTTAACTACCAATAGCCTACTGTTGACTAGAAGCCTTACTAGTGACAAGTAATTGATGGACACATATTTCGTATATGTGTTATATTACCGTATTCTTAGAATGAAATAAGCTAGGGAAAAGGAAACATGGTTAAGAAAATCATATGGAAGAGAAAATACATTTATAGTAGTATACTGTATTTATTTAAAAAATCTATGTGTAAGAGGACCCACGCCATTCAAACCCAACCCTTTCCTGTGAATTGTAGGCTCCATATCCCCTCCTCACAAGAGCCCTGGGAGGGTGTGTGGTGGCAGCTGTTCCTGTTTTACAAATGAGGAGACAGACTAAGAGATACACAAGGACTTGTGCAGTCAGCCAGCCGGTGAGGCGTCTGATGGGGGTCAGTCTGGCTCCACAGCCCACGCCCTGAACTGCTCACACGCTTTGCCTCCAAACTAACTACTCTTCTCTGACATCACATTTAATTAGATTAGAGATGCTTCTTTGAAAATACTGGTAACGTCAAGACAATTATCTGGCAAGGCTCATCAAGAAAAAGGAGAAGAAACAAATATTTGACTTTAGGGATCAGGGAGTATAATGGAACGTGAAAATCACCGTAACAACTCTATGAATAGCTGTATGGCAAAGATGTAAGACAATTCAAAGAAATGTTCTTCAGATAGTTCTTTAGGAAGAAAAGGCAAATTACCAAGTTGATTTTCCCTCGTCCTCTTTAATACCTTGCCCCACCAGGGTCAGCTTTATTTTTCTTGTTAAACTTAAGCTTCCCGTGTTGTCCTGGAGATTCTACCTCCACCCCCTGTTTACTCATCCATTGTTAAGTTAATTATGGTCAAATTCATACCTGTAGCTCTTATCTTTCTTTGGAATTTCCCAAGTATATCCGTGACAGCACAGCTGGTTGAGTATCTCCTGAGCACTGGGCTCTCCACCGCCCTCCGGAACCCTTCTTCCTCCTAAACTTCCCATTTCGGTTAATGTCCCCGCATCTTGTGTTGCTGCACAAACTGAAAACCAGTGCCTTTGTCCTCTTTCCATGCCTGATTTTTCTCACAGCCCTGTCTTTTTTTACTTCATAGACCTTTTTGGAGTCTGACCCTCTATTTCAACCCAGTAGTCTCTGCCTTTGTTTGGACTTTTCCCCTTTTTTAGTGAGCTGCGCCTTCCCACTTGGCCTCTCTCATCTGTCTTCTGCCTCTTCTCTCGCACAACTGTCTGTGATCTTTCTTCTGCTTAAGCCTTTGACAGCTTATTCGTATTAAAAAAGACAGGGAATAAATGACTTGGAAACTAAGCTTGAGCAACAAGAAAAGGAAATAAGGGAAATTGGAGACAATGCCTAGAACAAAGCCAGAATAAATGAATGAGAAACAGCAACAATAGAATCGATAAATAGATCTAACAGTTGGTGTTTTAAAAAAGACTAAAATACATCATCCTGCTCAGCTAACACATAAATAGGTGAGCAGAGGCAAATGTACAAGAGGAATGAGGGGCCATGTGGACAGTTGTAGAGGCCATGAGAATTTAGACACAAATGTGGAGAAATTCCTGCTAATAAGATGAAAATATGAATCAATCAATAAATGTTTAAGAAGATGATCTAGAAGAGAAAGATAAGATTCTGTATTGTGTTTTGAGACTATTCCTATAGTAATTATCTTGACATTTTACTTGTGGGGCCCTGGGTGGCTCAGTCGATTAAGCATCTGCCTTCAGCTCAGGTCATCATCCCGGGGTCCTGGGATCGAGCCCCGCATCGGGCTCCTGCTCAGCTGGGGTGGTGTAGGGGGTGGTGTCTACTTCTCCCTCTCCTTCTGACCCTCCTCCCTATTCATGCTCTCTCTGTCTCTCTTTCAAATAAAATCTTGAAAAATATATAAAATAAGTATTATTTGCGTTATCTGAGTAAGGAGGAAAACAAAGTTTTCCTGACCCTGTGGAAATTTATACCATCCAAATACGGATGGTTGGGTGGTTATTGTAAAGTAATCAAAGCCATAGTGAGCTAAACAATTTTAGATTGAAGAACAAATTTAACCTTCTGTTCCAGACAACTCTGGGTATAGTATAACAAACCATTTTTCTCTCACAGATCCTACCAAAGCAGCAAAAATACTGATGCCAGAATTTAATATAGTTGTGAGGGGGTGGGAAGTAAGCTATAAAATAGTTACATAAATCTTCAGTAAAATATTAATAAGCTAAAGCCAGCTATCAATTAAAGTAATGATGTGCCTTGGCCAATTAGAATTTATTTTAGAAGTATAAAGATGGCTCAACTTTTTTTTTTTTAATCAAATTAATCACCATAACAGGTCAAAGGAGAAAAATCATATGAGTATCATAAAGAAATTTCCAAAAGCACTTGAGAAAGTTCAGCCAGCTTTCCTGATTTAAAATCTTTGATAAAATAAAGAATAGAAGAATCCTTCCTTTATATGGTAAAATATATCAATATTAACCCATCACCATATAGAGCATCCTCCCACTGGATGCTTAAATGAAAAGTCTTATCATTAAAACTTGAAGGAATTCTGGGTTGTTCAGTGAAGTACAAATGTCAGGAATAAGCAGGTGTACTAGTATTGAGCACTTTTTTGGAGGTTTTATCTAGTAAAGTAAGATGCTAAGTGAGTATAAATATTAAAAAGACCTTGATATCATTACATGTAGATGATCCAGTTATCCACCAAATAAATGGAAGCATTAATAGAGCTATTAAGAATTCAGTAATGTGGGGAGGGGTGAAAAAAAAAAGAATTCAGTAATGTGGGTAGATAAAATATGGAGCTCTAGCCGGTTAAGACGGAAGATTTACAATGTGCTCTCTTTCTCTCTGGACTACTCTACCCATCCTGCCGGCTGTCCGTGGACTGTCAACTTTTTAAATCTGAAACTTCCCTCTGGTCTCCCTTCACTGTCAACTTTTTAAATCTGAAACTTCCTTCTGGTCTCCCTTCACTGTCTCCGGCACAGATCCAGAACCAGACTGGGCTCAAATCCCACCTGCACTGCTTTTGTCAGAGGGTAGCCATGGGCAAGTCACTTAGCCTCTCAGCCTCATTTTCCCTGTTTTTGCAGTGGGGATCAGAAGTGTTCCTCCAACAGGTGAACTCTATCAGAATGAGCTGAGAAACTGTCCCTGCCTATTGCTACAGCTGACTGCTCTAGCTGTTTCTTAAAGGGGCTGTGACTTGACATTTCTGTGTTGTTTTTTTGTTTGTTTGTTTGTTTTTTGCAGGCTCCCTGCTGAGCAGAGAGCCCAATGTGGGGCTCGATCTCAGGACCCTGAGATCATGACCTGAGCCGAAGGCAGAGGCTTTAACCCACTGAGCCACCGAGGCGCCCCTGTGTGATTTTGATTACTGTTGGTTTCCCTCATTGAACTATAATCTTTTTAACAAATTTTTTTTCTTAATTTTTTTTATCTTTAAAAATAAAGATTTTATCTTTACTTATTTGCCAGAGAGAGCAAAAGAGAGCGTAAGCAGGGAGAGTGGCAGGCAGAGGGAGAAGTAGGCTCCCCCTGAGCAAGGAGACTGATGCAGAACTTGATCCTGCATCATGACCCTGAGATCATGACCTGAGCTGAAGGCAGACACTTAACAGACTGAGCCACCCAGGCACTCCTGAACTATAATCTTCATATGGAAGGACAGGGGTCGTTTTTGGTGTTGAAAACCACTGAGCAGTGCATGGAATGTAATAGATGCTCAACAAATAAGTACTGAATCAGTGGTCATCCACCAATTTTCTTTTTAATCAAAACAAATTTGAATGTGTAAATTCTGTAGAAAAACTGTAAAGTTTTGCATAGGTTAATAAGAGTTGAATAAATAGATTAAATTTTGTAAAGAAGTACTCCTCCCCTCCTTAATCTATAGTTTTAACAATTTTTATTAGTAAAAATCATAGAGTGGGGGCTCCTGGGTGGCTCAGTTGGTTAAACGTCTGAAGCTTGAGCTCAGCTCAGGTCTTGATCTCAGTGTTGTGAGTTCAAGCCCCACTTTGGACTCCATGCTGGGCATGGAGCCTACCTAAAACAAACAAACAAAAAATACAAGAAAAAGTCACAGAGGGACTTTTTTGTTTTGCAACCTAAACAAAATGGAGTTTATCTCAAAGAAGAATGTTGATCCAAGTAGCCAAGAAACTTCTGGGGAAAAAAATGATGAGACTTTGCTTTGCATTAAAATGTATGCATTTATTAAAAGGATGCAGTATTGAAATGATGTGGTACTACTGAAATCAGAATAAGCAGATCATTATAAGGGATTAGTCTAGAAACCATAACAAGAAAATAAAGGTTTATTGTAGAGAATTAGAATTTTAAAGATATTAAGTTAAAAATCTTATTCAATCTCTCTAAGTTTGAATTGAAATAATGCAGAAGGAAATTTGCTCATTTGGGGAAGTGTTTATACTGTTACATTAAAAGGGCAGTTACAAAACAGTGTATCTCCTTCCATTCTCACAACCTAATGGTAACAATAGTAGCAAACATCTTTTAGTTCTTTCTTTGTGCCAGAAACAGTACCAAATACTTGACTTCTATCTCTTTGTTTAAATCAAGCACTCCTGTGAAGTATATACTCTCATTGACCCTGTTTTGCAAATGAGGAAACCAAAGATTGATTAAGGTAGGTCAGTGGCCAAGAGCTAGTAAGTAGTGGCAGACAGCAGGAATTCACAGCCAGGCCATCTGATTTTAGCATTGTCCCTCTTAATTACATTAATTACATTAAAATTTTCACATTGGCTCTCAATGTGTGGTAGTATTCTAAATGACTTTTATTTATGTTTTGTGAGTTTTCTGTATTTTCTAGAATGGACATGAGTTACTATTGTCATTTTAAAAATATCAGTGTCCATGTGGATGGGACGGTTATCTGTCAGAGCTGTTGTCACAGGATGTAAATAGTCGCAAAGATTTCTTTAAAAAAAATAAATAAAAGTCTAGAAGACAGCCCCCAGTGACTATAATGTGAAGGTGGTATTCAAATTAATAATTTATTGAGTGGCCAGAGATAATATTCTCTTCTCTATCTTAGGCCAGAAGAGTTGAAGTAATCTGAGACTTACCAAAGGAAATCCATGATTTACAAAAAAGAGATACAAATAGCCTGTAAACCAAAAGTTGGACCCCACTAGTGCTATTTTCAGATTAGGAAGAGATTTAAAAAAAAAAAAAAAAAAAGCAGTACTCTGAGAGGGAAACAGACTGTCTTCGACACTGGTAGGTGGGAATAAAATTGTTATTACCTGCTGGGAGGAAAATGAGTGAAAGGTGCAGGTCTTTTCACTGTTTACACCCTTTGCCTCACCAGCTGTACTTAACCTTCAATTTAGTTGCCAAATTGGGTGATTTTGCAAAAAGATCTTGCAAAAATCGGGTCAAGCATACTTAGGAAACACTTGGCGTTAAAGGGCAAAGGACATCCTAATTACTCAAAGACAGGGGGATAGGTAAGTTTCATGCGAGGAAGTGCTCTGTGGCCACTTGAAATTATACAGATGGATATTTACTGAAGCAGAAATGAATTCCATGAAGTGGAGGGATTGTTAGAAATAAGGCCACCTATGTGCCGTGCTTACCAAGTGCTTAGCGTATGTCAAGTTCTCCGATGTAGCTTTAAAAAGAAATGGCTTATAAATCAGTGCGTATCCAGTTAGCTACTCACAACTACTACTGGTTCTTCACCCTTGTCAGACTAAATTCTTTTTCATGGGTGCGGGACTTCCCCCAGCCTGAATGCTCCTTTTCCAACCTCAGATTTTTTCTTTTCCAACACCCGACTCCCACCACAGCATTGTTTGCCTGCTGCCCTGTGATATTTTCTTACCCTTGTTCTTGTGTGTGCACCACGCATCCCACCTGGAGCACCCACGGCCTTTCTGTACCCCAGTCCAAACGCACCCATCCTTTTAAACCCTGCCTGTGTCTTGTGAAATTTAACCCTTCCAGCTTCAGTAGTTGCTCACCATCCTGGCCTGCTTTGGCCTAACAGGTCGGGTCTCCGGTTGTTAAGACAGACACAACTGAGAATTTATCTCAGTCAGTTCACGTGGTCCCTTGAACATAATCTGATGCTCTTTAATGGCTGCTGAGTTACATCACATCTTTAAAAATAATTATTGGGGGGCACCTGGCTGGCTCAGTTGGTAGAGCATGTGATGCTTGATCTCAGCATCGCGAGTTCAAGCCCCAATCTGGGCATGGAGCCTACTTAAAAAATAAATAAAAATAAATAATTATTGAGACTAAATTCACATAACCTGAAATTATCTGTTTTCCAGTGAACTGTTCAGTGGCATTGAATATAGTCACTGTGTTGTACAACTACCCCAAAACATTTTTGTCATTCCAAAGTAAGCCCCTTTACCCACTCAGCAGTTTCTCTCCCTTCCCTCCCTCAGCCAGCAATGTGCATTCTGCCTCTATGGATTCACCTGTTCGGGTTATTTTCTATCAGTGGGATCATACAATAGGTGACCTTTTGTTTCTGGCTTCTTTCACTTTTGTTTTGGAGGTTCTTATATATTATTCGTGTTTGGGGGGGTTCTTTCCTATTGTATGAATTAGTATTCTTTTTAAAAACATATCTTTAATATTTGAATATTGAATATGCAAATTCAAATGAAACATTTTAAAGTGTTTCATAAATATGCTCGACCCATCTTTTGGCAAATTCGTCCAATACGGCAATTACATTGATTTCTAACAAATGTTATTGCTGAGGCAAAGGGTGTAAACAGTGATAAGGACTTTTATATGGGCAGCACCTTTGAATATTTCCAAAAACAGGCAAGCATTTTAGATGTTGCTTAGAGTGAAGTCTCCCAACTGTGAAATTCTGTAAGTGAGCTGAAGTATAAATGTAGGTTTATTATTATAGGAGTAAGGTGTTGTACTAATTCATGATTGTAGTATTTCCTTTTTTAAGGCTGAATAATATTCTCCTGGATGTATATACCACAATTTACCCATCATCTGTTGAGCTCTTTCTACTCTCTGGTTATTATAGTGCTTCTGTGAAGATGCCTGTACACGTCCTTGTTTGAGTTCCTGTTTTTAGTCCTCTGGGTTGTATACTCGGGAATGGACTAGTGGGACTGTATGGTAATTCTGTGTTGAACTTTTTGATGAGCCAGTAAACTGATTTCCACAGCAGCCAAACCTCTTTATTGCCTCATCAGCAGTGCACAGGGGGCTCTAATTTCCCTACATTCTTGCCAACACTTGTGATTTCCCATTTTTGAAAATAATGTAGCCATCCTTGTGGGCATGAAGTGATACCTCATTATTGTTTGATTTGCAGTCCCTAATTAACAATGGTGTAGAGCATCTTTTTTTTTAAGATTTTATTTATTTAACAGAGGGATCACAAGTAGAACAGCAGGTGGCGGTGGGGTGGGCAGGCTCCCCACTGAGCAGAGACCCCCCCAACGTGGGACTCGATCCCAGGACCCTGAGATCATGACCAGAGCCGAAGGCAGAGGCTTAACCCATTGAGTCACCCAGACACCCTTTCTTTGCCCAGTTTTTAATTAGGTTGTCTTTTTCTTGTTGAAATCAGGAGATAATTTATATATTCAGGATACTAGACCCCTTACTTAGTACATACATTCTTTTTTCTTTTTTTTTTTCTTTTAAGATTTTATTTTTAAATAATCTCTATACCCGACATGGTGCTTGGACCTAAAAACCCAAGATCAAGAGTCACACATTCCAGCCACCTGAGCCAGCTGGGCATCCCTGTACTTATCATTTAACGTTAGATCCCCCTGGCTCGACTTGGGTCTCCCCTTTGTGATTTTTAAAAATCTCTAGTAAGTGCTACGGGGTAGGAGATGTCTACCAAAAGGATCTTATCAACTACTCTATTAATGATTGGTCATGAGGGCATTTGCAAACCACAGAATGTTACACAGCTATAAAGTGGAAGACAAGATGCCCCTTTTAGTGTTTTTTGCTTTGTCCTTAGTTTGGTTTTGAGGACTCTTCACATTATAATTCATGGTTAGACACCTAAGAGCCATACATTTAAGGTGAGGAGAATAACCAGGAATGTTTGCTTTTCAGAGTCCTCCTTTTTGAACTTCCATGACTCAGACTGCGAACCCAAAGGACCACCACCCTGTGACTCATTGCTTTCCCTCAACACTGAAAAGATTCTGGTATGTGTCTTCCATTCATGCCTTCTGGTTTTGTGAACTACAGCACAATGGTACTGCTTTCAAAAGGAGGAGGTCACCTCTGTTTGTCAACTAGGAGTTGGTTGGGTCAGATAAAGATGGGGCGTCTGGTATTTAGTCTCATTGAATTATTATGACTTATGCATTGGGTGGTTGATCATTCTATATTTTTCTAGATTATTCTAGATCTAGATTTTTTACTTTTAAGTTCCAGGAATAAAGGGGGAGATCATGGCAGGATCTTATTTCTAGAAACTTCATGTATTTGAAGGTATCATGTATCTTCTTTTTCTAGTCTTTGCCTATGTGGGAATCTTTTATGTTTTTAATTATCAGTACCAGCCAAACTGTGTAGGAGACCTCGCCACTCCAGCGGTGAGCACTGGGAGCTGTATAACGCCTTTCTCTGCCTCCCATGGCAGCACATGCGCTCCTCCAGGCTCGCTGCCTTGAGGTGGAAGGCCCTGCTTTTGGCTCACACTTCATTCGGTGAAGCTGAGTGGTTCTTTTGGTGCCCAAGGCTAACATATTTTTTTCTCCAGACCTTTTCCTTCAACATCCATGTAGATACTGTTTGCTTCTTTCGTTTGAAATTTCCCTTTAGGATAGATACTCTTTCTTCTCCAGACAGAGCTTTGCCTTTGCATGTGAGAACTACTGAAAACAGGTAGAAATTGCAAGCTAGAGAATGATCAACAGGTTTTACCTAGTTCACTGCTTAGCAGTCAGCCTGATATATGGAAAAACTTCAGTTAGACTGGTGTCAAACCAGAGTGCGCTACCTTGTAAAGTACTGAGTTGGCCATCACTAAAAGCATTTAAGTAGAAATTGGGTAATCCCCACCTTGGGTAGATGATTAGATTCTTAGAATTATTAGGGACCTACCTTCTTATTGACAGGAGTTCAAATATTTTCTATGTGTTGCGTTTCTAGTTTAAGATGACACTAGCCAGTAACCTATGGGAGAAAGCTCATCAATCTTGGCCTTTCATTTTCCCTAGGTTGGAAATATGGGAGTCCGACTATTCATTTCTTCATTAATTCTCCAGATATTTATTTTGCACCTATTATGTGCCAGGCGTTGTGCTAAGTAAGTACTGGGAATACCATAGTGAGCTAGCTAGCCTCAGTCCCTATGCTCGCGACTCCTAGGCACTAACCCAATAATTACACAAAAGGTAATCTCCCTTAAATTAGGGGGAGCAGGTAGGACAGTTTTCAGTAATGGAAACATAAGCAGGGACCTGACGGTTGGGCTGGAGTTAGTCGCCCAGGGAAGTTGGGCTGTGTGCAGAAACTTCCTTGGTCACAGCTTCTCACCACTGTCCCCGGAGGGTATCGATAGATTTGGGGTCAGAAGTGGGAAAGATTCTGATCAAGAGGTCAGTTTGTCCATACTATACTTTCCTGCCCACTTCTGTCAGGTTTTAATTTCTAATAATATAAAAGCACTTAGCTCAGATAGGCTCCCCAGTAGAGTCTTGATGTTATTTGGTAAATGATTCCTTTTTATGGGATTTCATTTGTGTGGCCTTCCCATATCTTTCTGCACAAAGGTTTGGCAAATGGGTGACTCTGCTTGAATACTGGATTTTTTTAAGCACTAAAAGCATTATTCATAGACTCCTTTTCTGGGCTCTTAAGCCATTTATTAAGCAGGAAAATTTTTTATGTCTCTGTGCTTATCTGTGACCATCTGACAAAGAGGAAAGTCTCATGTCTGGTCACACCCGGAAGTATGCACTGTGATGTCTTCACATGTTGTTAAATCTGCCGGTAGAATTTTCAGATGTTTCATTTTGTCTGGGGTTCTGAATGGGGTGAAGTGAGCATCCTGCTGACCTGGGATACCCTTCTGGCCTATAGGCTTTAACTCGTGTTCTAACCCCAGAGGTAGCTTTTTCTTGACCTGTCTAACCTACGTATTTTTTTAAATTTAAATTCAGTGAATTAACATGTAGTGTATTATTAGTTTCAGGTGTAGAGTTCAGTGATTCGTCAGTTGCAAACAACACCCAATGCTCATTACATCATGTGTCCCATCCCCCACCTCCCCTCCAGCAACCCTCAGTTTGTTTCCTATAGTTGAGAGTCTCCTATGCTTTGCCTTCCTCTCTGATTTCGTCTTGACCCATTTTATAGGCGTACTAAATACCACACTGTATCTGAACATAGACTAGATTTTGAGAGTACAGGGTGTTTAAATGGAAATGCCTTGTTACTGTTATTTGACTCAGTGAAGCCCAAGGGGCCACAGTTCATTACTGCTAATAAACACCAGTCATTAGCTGAAGAGCACATACAGTAGTTGGAAGAGCATCTCATGTAAAATTATTTGGCTAATGTATGCCTGTAGGTGTCTACTATGCATTTTTAGAAAGAGGAACTCGGTTAATTGGGATGTCACAGGGTTCTAATCCTGTAGTTTTGCCAAAAGCCACAAATCTTCAATCTCTATCTTAGTTTTTGCTGTCTCTTGTGTGTGTACACGTTTTAATTATGTCTTAGGCGAATCTGGTGTGGAGGAATCACATTAACATGTGCCCTATAACTATGCACATCACAAGTTAGCATCACCAGCTGAATCTTCCGGTGAAGGGACAGCTGTTGTATCAGACATGATTTGTCTCCAAAACACTACGGAGCCGTCATTATACAGTAGACCAGTACTGCCTATAAAATCACTCCAGTTCCTAAGCGAACTTATTTACTTCGTATTCCCCTGGTTTCCACTCTTGTTTTAGCTTTCCTGCCAAATGTGCGTATGTCTGTATAATTTCTTCGTAGGCAGATTTACTGTCTTCAGTAGGAGGGAGGTGTTCATCTGCTGTGCTTTTTCACTAGAACGGCTTGTTTCTTGGTCAGATTGTGTTGGTCCTTTGGTGGCATCATCTCCGTACAATTTGTAGCTCTTCTTTCTAAAATATTTTTAGTTTAAAAAGCGGCATTCTGTCATCCAGCCCCATGGGAGGACTGATGGCTAGAATGTGATCTTTGCAACATGATTGAGGTCACTAAATAGTTTCTGCAAACGTGGAAGGATTATGAGTCAGCCGGCAGGATGAGTCCCCGTGGAAGTGAAAAGAAACTCTTTCTTAGAAACAGAACCACTGGGGTGCCTGGGTGGCTCAGTCGGTTAAGCACCTGACTCATAGTTTTGGCTCACGTCAGGATCTCAGTGTCATGGGACTGAGCCCTGCTTCGGGCTCTGCGCTCAGCACAGAGTCTGCTTAAGTTTCTCTGTCCCTCTCCCTCCCCCTCTGCCACACCTCCCCCAATTCCCACTCTGTCTTTCCCTCTCTCAAATAAAAAAAAAGTCAAAAAAAGAAACAGATCCACTAATGCTAGGGGAGGAAACACATCAGTCACACTACAAGCTATGTGGTACACGTAGCTATGATGTACACGATTGGTATTTATTAAAGTGAATCTTTTTTCCATATCAATCCAATGGAGCTTTAATTTTTTTTTAAAGATTTTATTTATTTATTTGTCAGAGAGAGAGAGAGAGAGCGAGCGAGCACAGGCAGACAGAGTGGCAGCAGAGACAGAGAGAGAAGCAGGCTCCCTGCTGAGCAAGGAGCCCAATGTGGGACTTGATCCCAGGACGCTGGGATCATGACCTGAGCCGAAGGCAGCCACTTAACCGACTGAGCCACCCAGGCATCCCATGGAGCTTTAATTTTTTTAAAAAATGCAGGTCTTCACTTGAAACCTTGTCTTCATCTGCAATAAGCTAAAATGTATGTTCGTCTGTTTCTTTTTCAGAGCCAGGCCAAGTCAATTGCAGAACAAAAGAGATTCCCGTTTGCTACAGATAATGACAGCACAAACGAAGAGCTAGGTGAGATTTCAGTCTGAGGGAGGGGGCATGCCTGGGTCATCTGCCTAGATTTTATGATTCAGTGCCGAGCAGGGAAGCAGGGTGCTGGAGGAGAAAGCACACGGACGTGGGCCTGGCCAGCAGGAGCCCTGTGTTCTTGGGTGGGGCGTTCAACCCTGTGCGGGTCGGTGCGTTACATGTCAGTATAATAGGAAATAGTGAAAATACAGGGTCTGGAGAAAATGATCAGTAAGAACATCTGTGTTTCTCTGGACATTAACAATGATGGTAATGGGTCCTTAGGCATGCTTATCATTGATTAAAGGTAACTTGTGCTGTCATCGAACAGGAACAACACAGACATGAAAGCAGAGGAGACTCACACCTACTGCAATCTTCTGTGTAATAAAATAGCCAGGTATAAGTTAATTTTACTGTGGGTGTGGAAAGGTTGAGTTCATTCGGATCCGCAGAGGGGTCCTGTAGTTCGTCTTGCTGTGGGCCTGTTTTCAAACAGGCTGGTTCCTCCAGGGTCTGATACACACTGGGTGTGCCTTGCCCATTGTCGGGTCAGCTCACTGTTGAAGGATTGAAAACAAAATTGAATACAGGACTGAAGAGGGCATCTGGACAGACTTCACAGAAGCATTGCTCCTGCCTGGTGGCCTGAAGCACCTTTGGAAATTCTTTCCTATCTGATTTACATGTAATTATTTTATCCTTTCTGTGGCCATGTGCATTTTATATTAAGGCGGAGCACCTCAGGGCGCTTGGCTGGTGCAGTTGGTAGATCTCCTGACTTCTGATCATGAGTTCAAGCCCCACACTGGACCTAGAGCTTACTAAAAAAAAAAAAAAAAAAAAAAAAATTACTGAGCACTTCTTGTATTGGCTCCTTTGCTCTGTTAGTGCAGATGATTAAGAGTTGACTGTTTTGAAAGTA
This sequence comes from Mustela nigripes, assembly GCF_022355385.1. Lineage (NCBI taxonomy): Eukaryota > Metazoa > Chordata > Mammalia > Carnivora > Mustelidae > Mustela > Mustela nigripes. Next base: position 112,628,707 of record NC_081560.1, read on the forward strand.
TTAATCAATTTTTGGTGATGTTCTTTGAGTAGGCTCTGAGAATTAATTATCTGTTAAGAAATCAGATTTGTCTTTTCCGAGGTGCCTGGGTTCTGGTCAGCGTCTTCATTTTTTATGTCCTGAATTAAGAGCCCAGGATGTGCCAGGCCTATTCTGTGCTCTAAGACTAATCCTGCTAGACCTCTAGGCCCTAAGCTGCCTTAGGATCTTCCATATCACAATATTTTTTCCTTGGAAGAGCAGCTTCTGTCAATTTACACGTTGCTAGGAGATGTGGAATTGATGGATAGTAATGATTTCTGTGAGAGTTCCAGTGCTTTCTTTTCTTTTTTTTTTTTTTTAAAGATTTTATTTACTTACTTGACACAGAGAGAGAGATCCCAAGTAGGCAGAGAGGCAGACAGAGAGAAAGGGGAAAGCAGGCTCCCCGCTGAGCAGAGAGCCCGATGTGGGGCTCGATCCCAGGACCCTGGGATCACGACCTGAGCCGAAGGCAGAGGCTTTAACCCACTGAGCCACCCAGGCGCCCCTCCAGTGCTTTCTTTATGTCTTTGGACTTCTACAACAAAATTTAGATCCTAATAGCTATTTTATAGTTTTGCAAGATTTGGATTTTTTTTTTTAATGAGTACTTTTGCGTTTTTCTCGAAAAAGTGTTTACTTTTAGATAGAAAGATTTGAAAAGTGCATTTGGTTTTATTTAAGTGGACTTCAACAGCCTAGCCATGGAGAACAATTTAAACATGTTCCTAAGTACAGTAATATTTATGCCCTAAAACTATATTCGTTTTTATGGGTCACTTATTCATTTGTTTGTTCAGTAGATATTTATACTGGTTATGGGGAGAGAGCTAGGAAAATTCTAAAACTTCAGATCTGAAAGGAATGTAAGAAGATGTCCTAGAAGCTTGTTAAGCAAGACCCAGAAAGAGGTGAGAAGTGGTTGAGGTCGCCATGATCACACCGCTGTTGGGTAGCAGAGCCAGAACCCGAGCCCAGATCCTGGCTTTCTGAGAGATGGCCATCTTCCTGCCTTCATAGAAGGACGCGTCTGCGTTTCCATCCCTGTTTATGTGATCATCCAGAAATTCAAACCGTTTTTGCCGTCTAGCCCAGCACACAGCAGTTTCAGTACAGACTTGATTTATTTCAGGGGAGTGTGTTAGGGGAGGTCCCAGAGCAGGCAGCCTGGGTCCTTTGTCTCCCTTCAGTCGTGTTCAGCTGTACTGTGCTTCATCTGCTTGTCTTTGAACGGGGATAAGAACTGTACCTGCCTCCCTGCGATCATTACTACATGGAAATGGACAGAGTGCCACGCACACACATGTCACACTTATTTTGACTGCTCATATTCCTGGCCCCCCCACCAGAAGTGTCTCAGCTCTTCTTGTTCTCTGAGGCATCTGAATGGGATCCATTCGTATCATTCCAAATATGAATTTGACCTTAATTTTATCTTTTTAAACAAATTGTGACAAAACCAGCCCTCTTTAGTTTGAAGAATGCCCTTAAAGCTGTTGTCTTATTATGACATTCAGTGCTTCTGAAGTTTATTTTTCTCAGGTTAGTTATGGGGACACTCTAAGTCTCTTTCTGCATGGAATGTTTTTACTCCTTTTGACTCTCAGGACATTTCAGCTCTTCACGCCAGTAAGAAGTTTTAGTTGTCTGTCCCCTTGAACACCTCTTAGGTTCTAGGACTGGAGTCTTGGGATAAAGGCTTTTTTTTTTTGTGAAGAAATGTGATCAAAATAGTATTGTGTTGAGTGAGAAATACAGTTTTTTCGGGGATATTTGGGGATTTAAGGAGTTAGGGTAAATTTTATATATGAAAAGTAATCTAGATTACCAATAATATAATAATGTAATATAGATGGAATGTAATCTAGACTGCCAATAATTTATTGCATTTTGGACAGGTGAAAAAATTTAGTTCATCTATTGCTGTGTTTTAAGAGGTTGTCATGGCTCAAATTTCAAAATACCAGTTACTGACACCATTTGATCAGAAACTGTGTATTCATCTTTAGTGTATATTTTGAGTAGTGTTTGACTGTATTTTGAACAGAAGAGGTAGGAAAAAGACCACTATTGCACTGCGCTGGTGTGAATTACGCATTCTCTTAATATGTATTAATTTGAGCCTCAGCTTTTGTAACTCAGTCACTGGCAGTAAGTTCAGCACCCCCAGAGGCTAAGATCCGTGGTGCTGTTTGGGTATTTCTTGGAACTGTCGCAGTAAAATCACATTGCCATGTTCTGGACTTATTCGGGCTCCTCACTAGCTCTTCTGATAGATCGAGAGGAAACATCACAAAGGTTATTTGTATTTGAAAGTGAGTGGTGGACCCAGAAAAAGATAATTACTTCTTGTAGGCAATGTTTTATAGATGGCTTTAATAATTTAATTCTTGAGAGCACTGGAAGACTGATAGAAGGTGCCAAGTGGTGGAAGCATTCAAGTACATCTTATTAACTTCCCGGTTTTCTTTAACTACTTCTGGTCCTCGGAGCTGCCTGTTAGGACTCGGCAAAGAATTTATTTACTGATTCTGCTCGGCGAGCCTTCATTCTTTCCTTTCATATTTTTGTATTTTGTTTCATAGCTATTGCTTACGTGTTGATTGGCAGTGGACTCTATGATGAAGCAATAAGACATTTTTCAACAATGCTTCAGGTAATTTTTCTTCTTAATTATGAAATTTCAAGTTGATGGTTATGACAGAAATACAGACATATGCATGGCTAGAGTCTGCAAGAATGTATTGCTTTTAGGATCATAGAAGAAGGTAAAGGAAATCAGCCCTGACTGAGCACTTTGTTGGCGCAGGCCTTGAAACGGTGCTCTCATTTAATCTTTGCAGTATTAACTTTATTTCAAATGAGGAAAATGAGATCAAAGGAGATGAAGCAATTTGCTCATAGTCTCCACACCGCCCGCCCCCCCCAAACCATCAGCTGGAAGACAGGGGACGCAAGTGCAGTTTAAAAGAAAAAAACCAAAAACTAGCTTAGTTCACTTTCCTCTCTACCATGCTATCTCCCATAAAACGTGGATGCTGGAAGTTCCTGGATGTCCATATGTTTACTTTCCGTGCAGGAGCTGATCTGCATGGTTCCACTCATGGATTTGTTTCTCACCAAAGTGTAACTGTGGGACTCTTCAGCAGAAGTACTGACCCTTTCCTGATGGATGGCTGCTTTAAAAATGCATAAATTAAGATAAAAGGCTTGAACAAAGGTCTAAGAGTTGCAGGGGAGACCCGTAATGCAGCCTAACATTGTTGGCCTTATACCCCTTATCTTTATTTAGCTGTGTTCTTGTGGAGCAGACCATTATCGATACATTGTCAATAAGTCTGTACAGTAGACTACAGTGAAGAAATGTGACCTTTAGAGTTGAAGATACCCATGTTCTAATCCCCTGTACTGGTTGTTTGCAAGTTATTTTACCTCCTGGCTCATGGAGATAATAACCATAACCTCCAAAACTATTCTTGTTAGGTTTTTTTTTTTTTAAGATTTTATTTATTTATTTGACAGACAGAGATCACAAGTAGGCAGAGAGGCAGGCAGAGGGGGAGGGAGAAGCAGACTCCCTGCCAAGCAGAGAGCCCAATGTGGGGCTCGATCCCAGGACCCCAAGATCATGACCTGAGCTGAAGGCAGAGGCTTTAACCCACTGAGCCACCCAGGCGCCCCTCTTGTTAGGTTTAAATGAGATATTCTACAAAGTCCTTAGTACCTAATGCCTGGCACATAATAAGTGCTCAGTTAATTTTAGCTCCTCAAAGCACCGTTCTAACAAACTCCTGTTCATAGAACAAACAGATAATTTACAATCCAGCAGGTAAAATTCATTTAAAAATATTAATTTTTAAATTCCTGCTCTACTTTTTTTTCTTTAAACATAGAATTAATTATATTGACAATTCTGTCTTTGTTCCCAAAAAAAGTCACAGAGATAGTTTTAGGGATGACTTCAAAGTCCCCAGATCCAAACAGTTGTGTGTTTGAGTGCTTGTATGGATTGACAGTCTTCAGCAGTGTTTAAAGTATGAAGGGTAGATTCTTAGTAGTTTTACAAATCACCTTTCTGGTAGGCATTGCAGTACTTAAAAAGGTAAGTAAGCACTTCACACAATTAACACTCGGCCCTGGTTTGGCAGGGAGGTTTTGGTACATTTATAGGAGAAATGTTGGTTAATGTATGGCAACTAATAGCAGAAAATGATGAGAACTTGCCAATATATTATCAGTGCATTCAACTTTTTAAAAAATATTATCGTTGCAGTTGAAGGCAATATAACAATGTTAAAGAAAGAACCCTAAATAAAAATTTTCCTAATTCTGCCACTCTACCATTATTGAAGTTTTTTGCTTTTGACCTTTTCAAAGTATGCATTTGTGCTTCGTAATTTGAATGTCTACTATTTTGTATTACTTTTCCACTGGAGTTTATACTGTAAATTTTTCTCTATTTCTAATCTTACGCTTTTAATAGCTCTGTACTGTCCCTCGTGTTGTCCGTTTATTGTTGTAAAACTTCTTTCTCTTGCAACTACATTCAGAAAGTAGGTCAGAATTTCTCTCTTTGTGCCAAGAAAAGGTCTTAATATTGAAATTTGATAGATCATGTTCATCAGTCTGCAATACAATGGGTTGCTTTCAAGTGGGAAATTTCTCTTTGAGAATGTGTGGTTCATAAGGTGGGACTCCTTTTCTGCTGATGTAAGCTGTTGATGGGGCAGGAGCAGAGGATGGGGAGCAGCCGAAGTTCAAATACTTCCGGCCCACAGAAGACAGCCTGGGCGACCACTTAATAACATATTTTGATGAAGAACCAAGAGTGCCTTTTTCTGTCCTGTTGGTGCTTTTCTTAGATTTCTGTCTTCTCTCCTTTTATTTTGGTACTTCGCAGCCTTTTCCACATCATGACACAGGTAGATAATCCTGTTTGCATCACCTTGGGAGTAAACACAGGACCAAATTTAGACGCATCTGGATGGAGCTCAGTGAAAATTTGTCACATTTTCTTTGTGTTATATAACTATATATATATTATATATAATAAAGATTGATAAAATACACTAAAATTCTTTTCAAAAAATTTAGTTTTTTAGGGGCGCCTGGGTGGCTCAGAGGGTTCAGCTCAGGTCATGATCTCAGAGTCCTGGGATCAAGCCCTGCATCAGGCTCTCTGCTCAGCAGGGAGCTTGCTTCCCCCACTCTCTCTGCCTGCCTCCCTGCCTACTTGTGATCTCTGTCTGTCAAATAAATAAATAAAATATTTTTTTAAAATTTAATTTTTTAGATTTTTATTTATTTGTCTATTTGATAGAGAGAACATGAATAGGGGGAAGGGCAGAGGCAGAGGGAGAAGCAGATTCCCACTGAGCGAGGAGCCCAATGAGGGACTCGATCCCAGGACCCCAGGATCACACCCTGAGCTGAAGGCAGACACTTAACTGACTGAGCCACCAGGTGCCCCTGTTCAAAAATTTTAATAAGAAACTCAGTCCTGTTTTTCCAGGACTGAGGTTTTATGTTCAAAAGTGATGCACATGATTCCTATTTAAGAGCTTTCCATTTTCATCGAATTCTTGATAGCCGATCTCATCAGGAAACTGCACAAGTAGGGGGTAGCAGGTGTCCGAAGAAGAGTTAGTGTTCTTTCCCCAGTTGACCAAAACTCCTTTTCGTACCATGAATCAGATTTTGCAGAAGTCAGTCTCTTCAGGTTATATTTCAAAAGCACGAGACTTCTTTACATCTGACTGCGCTTCCTTTTCTTTCACGGGCAAATGCAGTGGAACTCTTTCTTGCGGTAATGACATAGGTTGTTGTCCCAGCATTGCTTTTCCATGGCCCAGGTTCAGGAGAGCAGTTTGCTATCACCCTGCAGCCTTGCCCTCTTTGTCCTAGGACTGGCCCAAGTACCACTGCAGAGCCTGCCGCCACCGGGTGTCCTCCTGTTGCTTGTGGGGCCCACACACCTGCTGATACTCTCGATCTGTAAGCTAGCCGGTGGTCTCTAGCAGCTCTGCAGTGGCAGCCCCTGGTACACAAACTTTTCAGGGTTTTTGAGTTCACATATGCTTGATAAAACTTCTCTTTCGGACAGCCCAGGAACTCCAGTATGCCGCAGCATACCTCATGGGACCATGAGGGCTTGGCTTGTATTAGAGTCACCATTTTTACAACATCATTTAGTGTGACATTGGGATCTGTGCGTGAGGGCTGCCTAGAATTCCAGAATGACCTTCTGCTGTAAAGCTCTGAAACCTTCCTTTTGTCTTAGCTGTACCACGAGGAGCAAACTCAGACGATATATCCCCGGTCTCTGCTGTTGTGAGCTGTGTTTGAGTAGTTATTTAACTACGGGATATGTGGTACATGTATAAAGGAAACAGAAATGCTCCTCAGGGTTTCTCACTGAGCACAGCTTCAAGCGTAATAGATGTGTCAGACTGCACTGAAAACTTGTGATTGAAAAGCTTGTGCATTCGTGTTGTCTATACATCACTGTCCTTCCTCCGGTGTCCGTGCAGTGACGATGGTGCTCTGGGAAAGCGGGACATTCCCCAGCTGCCATGCTGCTTTGGTCCCCAGGCAGGGCTTGGTAACATTAGTGGTGCAAAAATCGACTGAGGCCTTTGTTATTAATTGTGGGAACTTGAGCTCATCTGATTTGGGTAGAACTGAATTCATAAAAGTGTTTGTTTATTATTTTACATCAGCAGACAAAATGTGAACTTGCCTCTGCATACGAACTGTAAACATCCTTCTTGTAATTAGGTGCGTGGGTCTGCCAGTTGGGCAAACCTGACTCCTCATTGCCAGCGCTGTGCAGGGGCTCGCTTGAGTTCATTTGTCTTCGATTCTGTGACTTTTGAATTTTAATCAAAAAGCCAGCCTTGCTGGTCGAAAAATAAATATTTGTAAAATTTAAGTCACTGTGTAAATGGTATAATGAGGACAGTAAATGAGACCTTTTTGAATGTAAAAAGATCGATGTCTTGGGAAATGAGACATCTAATGGACATGACTCCAATAAGGTAACTGTTGTATTATACCATGATTTTGCATTTGCATAAAGTAGGTAAGATTGGAAGATTAAAATACTAGTTTTCATTTAAATCATTTAAAATTCTGAGCACTGGTTGTGGTGCATAAACAATGAATCTTGGAACACTAAAAAAAGATAAAATTATAATATTGAAAAATTTCTGAACACTTGATAAAATGTAAATATTGTTAGATGTATATACTCAAAAAGTATTTTTGAAAAATGGATATTCCGAGCCCAATTTGCTTTTAGAAATAGACACTGGATTTTATTTGAAAGTATAGTTCATTATGACATTTCATAAAGAGTTTTGACTTCTTGTTAACATCCAAAGCCGATGACAGATAAAATAAAGTAATAAAGCTGTATCAATCAAGGAAAGTAATAAAATCCACCATCTACATTTAGGAACCCTTATCACTAGATTATGACTGAGATAACAACCACAGCAATCCTTTACAGATCTTTCTCTGATTTAGGTTTTCTTATTCCATTTATTCTTTCTTTTGAGAACTTTTTTTCAACAGCATAGGACGTATCATTTACTGTTGTTGTTAAATAATAGATTTTATTTCTTTTCCTGGTTGATGCGACTTGTTATCTGTCACTGGCGGAATGGAAAGGCGCTGCTGTGGTCATGATGAGACCACGTCGGGGGGATCAGGAGGCCACTATAGGGTCATGGTAGGCTCTCGGCCGGGAGGGGGCCACACGTAGAACCCCCCGAGCTGAAATGATGATGGCTGAGCACAGGAAGTTGTCAGTGTTCAGATATTTTGACTGTTGCAAAGTTGTGAATGGCTGTTTCCTAAAGGTTTAACATTTTGTCCAGCAAAGGGAAGGCACCCCTGGGGCACACCGTCATACACCTTTGCCTTCCGGAAGCCCGGATCTGGCTCTTCACCAATAACTACCCCGTCGTTTCTGTCCAGGTCGTCTGCTTGCTTCTCCTGTGAGAAGGGCAGGCCAGGCTGAGCTGACTTCAATCTGACAGGCTTTAACATGCATCGAGATCTCCTCAGTCACCTTGGAAATGGCCCTTGTCTGTGGCTGACTAGGAACTGTTATATATGACACTTCACGTGTCAGGCACTGTGCTGGAGGCCGCAGAGCCAAACATGACAAGACATTGCCTCAATATTGTGTGCCCGTGGGTGACAAGAGTACAAATGCAAAATAACGAATAATAAGAGAACTACCTTAATGGAATTCTAGCCATTAAGAGGTTCCAACTCAACTGCGTGCCCTCCCCGGATCCCTGCACACCCCGACCATAAGTGAGAGAGGATCCTAGTCCGGCTCCAGAGTTGCCCACCTCAGTGGGTGGCACGCTCTCCGCGGCGTGCATGAGTCCCCCTGCTCCGCACATCTGTATGCTGCTTCCTTCAGCATCCCCTCTATCCGGACACCTTCCAAGTACCCCTGACGTCCATCCACTTCTCCTGGCTTGGTTCAAACCCCAGCCAGGCCACTGCTAGCTGCCAGGTGACTGGCACAGCCCTCTTAACTGCCTCATCACTTCATACCCTTTGCATACATGCACGCCATCCATTCACGGGCACTTGAAACACACACACACCTTGCTGTTGCTTTTAGGTTAAAGAGTAAAGTCCTTACTAAGGTCCCTGCCTACCTCTTCAGCCTTGTCTTGGGGCAGATCCTATGCTCCCTGTTTGTCTTGGGCCGCCTCTGCCTGGACCAGCTGCTCTGAGCTTCCCTCACCCCCGACACAGTTGAGCCCGGTACTTCTCAGGGAAGCCCTCCTAACTGTGTCTAATCTTCATGCCATTTTCCAAAGGTACCATTTACCACTACAGCACTTACTGCAGATGTTAACTTTGCATTTGTATTTGTGATTCTCTGGCTGTGCTCCAAAAAGACAAGAGTCTTGCCTTCTGTCTTGTTTTTGCTTACTATAGTATTTCTAGCATGTGGAACCGGACATGGTAATAACTGACCCTAAGTAAATATTTGTTGACTGAGTGACTAATGTCTGTACAACATACAGACATTAGGAACCGAGGAACCGAGGCCTATTTACCTAGGAACTGAGGCCTATTTACCTTTCAGGAGAGTCTGGAAGGAGTCAGAGGAGAGGTAGTGTTGGAGCTGAGGCTGCAGGTGGATATTCTAGGCAGGTGGGCTGTGCCCCGAGCCAGGGAGAGCATGTTGTGTCCAGAGAGCTGTGAAGTAGTGCTGATTTCTAGAGTATGAAGTATGGGTGGAAAGTGGAAGGAGATGAGATACAACCGTAAGGCAGGAAAATGATCAGTATTTTCTACAAAAGCATTTAGATGTAACCTCATTGTTTTTCCAATTGTGAGTTGCAACCTTTTTAGTAGGGGCTGAAATTGATTGGCAAGTGAAGACTAGTGCTTTTCAAAAAGTGAAATACACTAGAATAGAAAATAGGCTGCAGTGTAAATAGTAAGACTAGGTTTGACTTAGTGCTCCTGATGTGTGTGTGTGTGCGTGCATTATGTACATATATATGTGTGTGTACTGGGTTACAACGTAAAATGAGTTTTACCGTGGGTTAGAGTAAAAACGTGTTTGAATGGGGCTGTTGGAGGTGTTGCAGAGCCAAGGAATAATTCATCCAGGGTGACTTGATCGAACATCATTGTTAGGTGACTCTTAGTGTGGGTCTGGAGACTGGACGGGAGGAACAGGAACGTGGTTAAGATGGTTGCAGTAGTGTAAGTGGGTGAGGGAGGAGTCCAATAGGGCAGTGCATTGGGAGGGGGAGAGGCAGCAGGTGCATTGAGACTGCTGGGATCTCCTGAGTAGGCATGTCGATGGGGAGATGAGGATGACCCTCCCTCACCTAGTGGCTGGCTCTGGCCATGGGGTGTATGTAGATGCCCCTTCAGTAGAAGAACTGTTTATTTAGGTTTGTTAGGTACACTTTTTCCCGATATACCCCTTGGTCATCATAAATTTTTTTTTGTTTTAGGAGGAAAGCTTCTTAGGTAGTCTATTTTGAGACGTTACAAATTTGAGAGGAGGTGTTCCCCTCACTAGAGAATGTCTTCCATGTGGGCTCACTGCCCCCTGCCCCAACCTGGACGAGGGGCTTCTGGGCACTCTTCTGTCTCCTGGCAGGTGCTACTGCTGTGGAAACACATGAAGTCAGTCTTCACTTTATTTTGTGATCGGGTCGCTGTTTTTCCTGCTCCTCCTCTCCCTCTGTACCCGTATCCCTCTCCTTCCAAACGACATCCTCTGCCTTTTTTTTTTCCCAAGCCAGGAAGGATATTTAAAATGTTTTTAAGTGTTATCTCTGTGTGGCAGAATGATTAGTTGCCCTTTACCTTCTTTTTTGTGCTTTTCTTCATTTTCTAAATTTTCTGTAATTTATAATAAATATTCCAACTACTTATTTGGATAAAATTTTTATTTGTGCTAACAATTTCTTTTATATGGTGTGTATTACTTAAAACATCTTTTTTCTGATTACGAATGTATGCATGTTTGTTTTAAGCCATGAAAAGGCATACAGCAGTGTAGTGAGTAGAATGGGAACACATCTAGCAATCTCACTCCCAACAGAAAATTACCGTTAGTGTTTTAAAGCCCTTTTTTATGTATATGTACTCACCCACACAATCATGTATAAGTATTATTCATAAAATTGCTGTTCCTCTGTAGTTCTATTAGCTTGTGCTTTTTTCTACTTAGTGAATAGCATGGAGCCTTTTATACCAATCATGTGTAAGTTCTAGATCACAACTCTGAAGAGAACTGTGTAGGGCCAGGGCAGTGACCGAAATGAGCAAAGTACATTGCCATGACCTAGAGGTGATGGGTGACGGGTGGGCTTCCGGTACGCAGATGAATGCACACCCCTCATCTAAGGAGGCAGCCAGTACTTAGCTCTAGTTGTTTTTTCTTTTTTCATTCAAGAATGCAAAAATATGGGCTTATCTTTGTTGCATATTTGGATTTTTCAAGAAAAGTTAGAGATCTGTAATTGCTTACTTGAATTTTTCCAATTTTTGTACATGATGGGCTGGTCTGCTGGCCAGGCTGGGGCCAGTGATGCATCCGTCTGCCCCTTGCTACAGGTGTACTGGATTCTGTTTAGTCTTTTGTTTTCCAGTATATGGCATCTTCTCCTCTATTCCGTCTTATCCACTCATCATTGAGGTTGATGTGTCTTTTTCTGCAGTGTGGGCAGACTCCATCTCTCAGATTTGCAACTTAATGGTAGATTGATTAGTCTATAAAATGCCTCATCTGGTACTGTTCTATGAGAGTCTCTTTTCTTATTGTTGTTTTTTTTTTAAGATTTTATTTATTTTTGCCTGCATGCCTATGCATAAGCAGAGGGAGAAGCAACCTTCCCGTGGAGCGGGAGCCCAATGTTGGACTCTGTCCCAGGATCCAGGGATCACGATCTGAGCCGAAGGCAGACACTTACCTGACTGAGCCACCCCAGTGCCCCTGTTCTGTTAGATTCCTTAGCAGTGTCAGGAGTTTTACCCCCGAATGTATAGCCAGAGGCTGCTCAGTCTTTTTTTCTTAAATATAGGGGAAGGCTTCAGAGAAGCGGTAGAAATTGCAGAGGCTAAATGTAGAGGAGAGGCATCTCCCTCAGGAGGAGGGACGGCTCATACCACCTGTTAGGGGAGGTAGTGGCGGGGCAGCGGACCCCGTCCTTGGGCCAGAGGGCGATTTCGTCTAGTCCATCTGGGGCAGTCTGCAGGAAGGGTCTAATTCCTGTTCTGACGCACAGTGTAAACAGACTGGAATGGACGTCTTTCTTGTTGCTCAATGGGGCAGGCACTGAGAGGTTCTTCCCTTTTCAGATTATTTCATGACTGGGAAGGGGACAAACCAGGAAGAGGCACTACCTAGCACTTCACTCCTTACTTCCTTCCTTGAGCCTCCGTTTCCCCTGTGAGACATGATCTCAGATGCTGCTGGTCATAGAGTTTTTGGAAGGATTGCATTTTTTTAAAAAATTTTAAATTTTTTATAAACATATAATATATTATTAGCCCCAGGGGTACAGGTCTGTGAATCACCAGGCTTACACACTTCACAGTACTCACCATAGCACATGCCCTCCCCAGTGTCCAACACCCTACCACCCTCTCCCTCCCCACCTCCCCCCAGCAACCCTCAGTTTGTTTTGTGAGATTAAGAGTCTCTTATGGTTTGTCTCCCTCCCGATCCCATTTTGTTTCATTTATTCTTTTCCCACCCCCCAAACCCCCACGTTGCATCTCTACTTCCTCATATCAAGGAGATCATATGATAGTGGTCTTTCTCCGATTGGGGAGGATTGCATTTTAGATGAGATGGCCATGTGACAGAAGCTAATGCAGGGCTCCCTAATATTGGTTCTCTGTATTATTTTTTCAGTGCAAAACTCTTATTACGTGTCTCATGCAAATGACCTTCAAGAACACATCTTCTGGTTGGGGACTGTGCATGTCCACGTATGTGTGGTGGCAGCGTAAAGTAGAGCTTGTCACTTGGGGCATTAACGTGCTTTAAGCAGAAACTGATTTTTTTGTTTTGTTTTGTTTTGTTTATAGTTTTTGACGTGTTTCTGTTTTGGTCTGACTTAGGAGGAGCCTGATCTGGTTAGTGCAATTTATGGCCGAGGGATAGCCTATGGAAAGAAGGGACTACATGTGAGTATGGAATAGCTCCGTTTGCCATAGTGCCTCCATGACCTGACCCGGACCAGGGTTCCGACAGAACCACTCCCTGTTCATTGAGCTCTGATGGACATGAAGTGGTGTCACGCCAGTTCCCAGATGAGAAAATGGCAGGAGACAATGTACTCAGGATCCCATAGCTAGGAAGGGTGGGGGGTGGGACTTGCGATCTCTATCCAAGGCTTCTGGAAGTCAGTCTCGCCATACTTTCTACTCCCAAAAGGACAGCCTTTGCCAGCCTAAACTTTATTTGGTGATGAGCTGGACCTAGACTGAGGAAAGGGTGAGACTTTGACTGAATATCTAAGAAATATTAATTGGTAAAAATGGAGTCTAGCATCTATAGCGCAGTAAGACTTACAATTTTGTTTCTTTCACAATTTTTAAAGGTCGAATAAAAGAACAAAAGGTTTTTTTTTTTTTTTGGTAAAATTTATTTTTATTTCTTATCATATATGATACTTACCCTGGCCAGATAAGTATATTGTTGTAGCCTACATCTCCTTATTTCTCTGGGGGAATATGGGGGAAAGGTTATAATAAATTTATATTTTAAAAGATTTTATTTACTTGAGAGAGAGAGAGCACATAAGTGGGTAGGGAGATGGAGGGAGAAGCAGACTCCCCGCTGAACAGGGAGCCCAATGGTGGGCTCTTCCCGGGACCCTGGGTTCATGACCTGAGCAGAAGGCAACCACTCACCTGACTGAGCCACCCAGGTGCCCCAATATAATAAATATATTTTACTCAATAAGGTACCGTGGTATAAAAAGGAAGATTCCCTGAGATTATGTAGTAAATAATAAAATAGTTTAAGATTCAGATCTCCATATTTACAGTCTAGAACATTATACATGAACTTTTCTGTTGTCTTACTGTGTATTAGAAATGTTCAAATAAAATGATGATTGAGAAAGAAACATCACTTTTGTGTCTTCGCCAATTTAAAAAAATTCTACTAATCAGGTTCTGGCCTATTGGAGAGATTTTATATAGTATTTGTATAATTCTGAGACATAGAGGACTGAGAACAAGCTCAGATTTGGGGATAACAGAGGTGGTAGGAAGTGAGAACATCAGTAAATGACAGAAGTTGACCTACTAAAGGTCAGAGATAAGATGCTTCCTAATTCTCATTTGTAATATTATATCTCAACATGAAATTTGCTTGTATCTTTAATGTGTTTCTAATGTAAAAGTAACATGCTCCTATTTTTAATATAAGAATAACATGCAGATTTTAAAGTGAACTTATGTAGACTTGCTAAGGTGTAGGTGTGTGGGCTTAGGGGTTTTGGTCAACACTGACTCGGCCCTGTGCTGCTCCCACACCTCCACTGGTCAGCATTGTTCTGCATGCTGGTGTCCATCCATATCCTCATCCCTCGAAATTCATTGATTTGGTTTTAAAATAGGTTAAATTTAGAAAATGTCCTACCAGCAGTGGAACTTGTGATATGTGACCAGGTCTAACGGGCTGTTGATGGGCAGGTAGACTCGAGTGAGTTAAATACTTATAATATAACTTACTTAAACCAGCAGATCTTTTGTACAGAAGCGAAGTTCCTTTTTATTTCTAAATACGTAGTTATATCGTGACTAAATTATTAGTTTTTTCAGAAAAACTATTCAACCTGGTTTTGAGGAACAGTGTATCTCATACTGAGCTAATACCTTTTCAAGGACATTAAGAACGCTGAGCTTGCTCTGTTCGAACTGAGCCGAGTAATTACCTTGGAACCAGATCGTCCAGAGGTATTTGAACAGCGAGCAGAAGTGAGTGTGGTTTTCTTTTTCCCTCTGTCATTATTGGACTAGAATCTCGGAATTTTTTTTCCCCTTTATCTTATTACTTGTAAATTTTAAAGCTCCCTGATACCTATTGTGTTTTCCTCCATAGGTACTGAATGCCTTTAAACATGGTTGAAATTACTAGAAACTATGGGCTGGGTGGTACTCCCAATTTAATGCTTAATAGTAATATTTAGTATAAAAATATGTGGTTATGACATGTGCCACTGTCAGTGTTCACTGAAAAATATATCACACATCATGTTTGCCATGTGTATATATGACGTATTTTAGCAAAACTCTATGACAGTATGGTCAAAATGAAATTCATAACCACTGGAAGTGTGCACGTATGTGTGTGAGCATGCATGTGCGTGTGTTTGTTTACGCTTACATATACTTCTTGTGAGATGTGCATAGAGATGTAGATAGGTAAGGGTGACCACAGCTGGTCTTTGAGGGAACTTAGGACTTGAAGGGGAGACAGAGGTAACGCGGTGAAGATACCAGGTAACATTTGTGACAGGAGACACGAAGAGGAGGTGCTTCTTCAGGGACAGAAAGGCGTACCTGTGGGGGCCTGGGGGAGTGCTGGCAGGGGCAGGTGTGGGTGTGTCTGCAGAGGCCTCGTGAGCAGGTGCCGCTAGAGCCAATGAGAGCCCTGGTCTTTGGGGACAAGGTGGAGAATGGGGTGTGGAGACGCATTCCTTTTAATGTTTTTAAATGAAATGTGTTCATCTTACCGTTTGCGTAATTAATAGTCAACTACAGGATTTCATTTTACTGTTCATTTAACCATACTAAGGGCTTTAGAATTTGCTAATGTATCCAGTCAGGAGAAGACGTAGTCATCTGACCTTATGGGATTCCATAGTTCAACTAAAGGAAAAATGACATTAACCCCCCACCCCCCACCTCCGCCTTTTAGGGGAAGAAAACTCAGAACTAAAGAAAAAAACTAAATGTTTTAGTAATTTAAAAACTGTGTTTTTGGTGTTTGTATTCGCAAAGTTAGAGTCTCTACAGTTCCATTTCTTGAAGTGAATTTTATGTTTTATTGGGAATTTGGGTTTCTGAATAAAAATCTTTCTCAATTAATGATATAGTTCATTATCTCTTTTCTATTTTGGATTGCAACCATAAGGGTTAAGTGATTGTAATTTGTTTGTTACTGCACGAGAACCTTGTTGGTATTTAAGGTGAGCATTTGGTGGCCAATTTGGTGATATTTGCTGTGGGGAGGGGGTGCTGATGCTTTTTCCCTCCATTACTCTGATGTTACATTAAAATATTATGTTAAAGCAAGAACTTAAGTGTGCATAGAAAGATTTATATAGTAGCTTTAGAAGATTTGTGTGCCAAATAAAAAGCTAGTTGTGTACCCAAAAATAATATCAGTAATCCAAAAAGTAATTTTTGGTGATCTTAAATATATATAATAATATTCCCCTTCTCTGGCATTACTGGGCAATAATATCAGTACTGAGTGATTTTTGCAGCTTATTATAGTATATCATTTATTTATGTCAGAAATCATTTAATGAGAGTGCTTTCTCTTTCCTACTTGCTGAAAGTCTATATTTAATGAACATAATTTAACCTTTTTTTAGTTACTCGGGTCATTATTATGCATGTTAATTATTATGCTGGAGTGTGATAATTCATTTATATACCTAGGAATTAATAAACTAGGTAGGGATGTTCTTCCTTCCAAAATATAACCCCCGACTGCTATGCTTTTTGAATTCTGAGCTATATATTCTTTAATTCACTTCTTTCCCTTTTCTGAGCTGCCATTCTTGCCACTATTGATGTGCCTTCCTGAATCCTGTCTCTTTTGCCAGCCCTAAGTTCCTGCAGAGTAGGAAGCCACCTAGTAGAACCTGATGGAAATGACCTGTATCACTATATCATGAGAACAAAATTCAGCCTAATTTCAGGACATTCGCTCAGGGTGAAATGCTTGAGCTTGAATGCATGAGTACTGATACCCATTTTGGATCTTCTTATGTCTTATTGCTGTACTTTTGCATTCTGAACTGTCTTCTCTGTTGTCATTGTCACCTGCACGAGCTCATTGCTGGATCACAAGGGCTTCCCAAGCAAGCTTGCTCTGTAGATGGTGACCAATGAGCTGGGAGTTAACAGAAAGGGGCTCTTGGAATCTTAGATGGTCCGCCAGCACTTTCTACCACAGAGGGCAGGGCGAAGGCCATGGGGAACTCCACTCTGTGTCCAACAATTTCTCTGCTTTTAGTAGTTCAAAGTTATCTTTCAGATTAACCTTGAAATGCTAAATTTTGTTTTGAAAGGGGGTGAGGAAAGAAAATTCCCAATTCAAAAAAAGCAACATCTGTTGTAACCCAGAATGTGAAACCGTGACAAAGCAATTTACGTGGTTAGTTCATCAGCCTCCCCCTCGGCTAGACAGACTAGGGGCCACTCAGCCTGTTGACTTTGAACCTTGCTGTGTAGTCTGTGGAGTCAGGTTCCTTGTGGGCCAAGAAAGTAATCCTGTGAGTGGAGTGTGGTGAAGTGGAATTGAGAAGTCAGACGCATTGGCAGTTTTGGGGTTGATCCCTGGAAGGTTTCGTCCCTAATCACTTTTTGGATTTATAGATTCTGTCCCCTCTGGGACGAATTAATGAAGCAGTGAACGATCTCACCAAAGCTATCCAGCTTCAGCCCTCAGCACGGCTGTACAGACACCGGGGGACACTGTACTTCATATCAGAGGCAAGTTGTTTTGACCTGGACACATTCCCTTTTGTGGTGATAAAGACTGGACTTTTCCATTTACTTCCAAAAGCCGCTATTTAGTAGATTTGGGTTTGGGGCTTTATAATAACATGTTTGTGATACAAGACAGTTAAAAAAGCACTTTCTTTAGCTGAAATTGAACCGAGTAGAGAAATGTTAAGTACCAAGAGCACACATTTTCTTGCTTGAGCTGTCAGCAGTAAGTAATTCTAGACTCGGAGGGATGAAAAGAAAGAAGAGAAGAGAAATTTGGTTCATTGACTATACTTCCGCTTTTTCTGCAAATGTCAGCATAGAGAAACAGATGTTCATGTTTTTGACGTGATTATTAAGCTGAAAAGCACAGTTTGAATTTCCTTGGGTATCACACCCAAGAGCCTTAACCAAAACCAATGTGGGTTCCCAGACTGGAGCTTCTCTGTGAAAGTGGCCAGATCTGGCAAGGTTCTCTTTTATCATCATAATGATATTTATGGTTGTCACAATTAGTAAATAGTGGGTTTACATCATTTTAGTAACAATTCCCTGTTGCCCAAGAAAATAGGTTTGAAAAATTCTCAGCATAACACATTTTAAGGTTGACCTATGGCATAATTATTGTACAAGTGTCCAGTGTAATAAGGTGTTAGTACCAGAAACGATAAGTTGTCAAGTTTCTCTAACAGATTATAACCTTAATACTATTTTTTACAAATAATCTTTTTTGTAGTTGAGACAGTCTATTTTTTAAATTTTTTTATAAAGATTTTATTTATTAAATTTGACAGAGAGAGAGAGAGATCACAAGTAGGCAGGCAGGGGGGCAGGGAGAAGCAGGCTCCTGGCTGAGCAGAGAGCCCGATGCAGGGCTCGATCCCAGGACCCTGGGATCATGACCTGAGCCAAAGGCAGAGGCTTAACCCACTGAGCCACCCAGGCACCCCGAGAGAAGTCTATTTAAATTAAACGCTTGGGGGGTTTTCCCCTTCAGTTTCCTAAGGAGATCAACTATTTCAACAAAGAGGATAAGAATTCAACGGATATTTGTGGATATGAAATGTTCCCTTTAAAGCCAAAAAGGGCACAGAATGAATTGTTTTTTTTTTTTTCTTCTCGACCAGTCAGAAGTAAGAAATGTCTGAATGTCTAATGAATACTACTTTATTTTTTCCCCCACTCTCCTTTTTGTAGGACTATGCAACAGCCCACGAAGACTTTCAGCAGTCCTTAGAACTGAACAAAAACCAGCCTATAGCTATGCTATACAAAGGTCTAACTTTCTTTCACAGAGGACTTTTGAAGGTGAAAGTGTTGTATACTGTGTATACAGTATCATGATTCTGCTTTTCTCTGCGGGTGGGAGGATCTTAGTGGGTTTCATTTGGTGTGTTTTAAAAATGACAACTCATGTGTCTATCTAATCGGTTTATTTTAGGAAGGAGTTGGATTCTACATACTTATTGAGCTCCTACTGTGTGGAAGGTACTTGGAGGAAGGTGCAGGCGGAGAAAGGATAAAGGGTTAGTGAGAGGGAGAAAGAATTCATCACACTTGACACTGAGGAAGGATACAGTTTACAAAGTTTTCTTCCACATATAATTTATCATTTGGTAGAGACACTAAAAAAAAAGTGGCATGAACAAAGAAAGTGCTTTGGTAACAGAGATCAGATTCACTGAAACTGCAGCATTAGAGAAGGTTCCAGAGAACAAGTACACCTTGTCCTGGGCCTTGCAGGCGGAGCGGACTAGGGGCAGCAGCTGCTTCAGGCAGAGAGGAGAGTACAAGCGCTGGCACAGAGCGTGGAGGCAGCCAGGCTGTGGTGTAGCGCATAGTCAGGCTTGAGCACAGGCTGCTGAGCGGGCCCGTGGGCCAAGGGGAGGCCCTCAGCTGTCTCCAGTGCTATATGCAGAGCACCTTGACTTTAATTCGTAGGCCCAGAGGAGCTACAAATCTAGATTTGGGGGAAAGCAGATCACCGAGACCCCATCTGCCACTTAGGAAGGGGGTTCTGACACGCCAGTGGCTGGAGAGGTTAGGGACAGAGGGCCATGGGGAGACATTGGCAGTGTTCTGGGGGCTGCAGGAGCAGGTCTGGAGACAGTTTTCCAGCAAGCACGTTGCTGCTGCCGCTTGGAGACCGCTATTAGCTGGGACGGGGTTGAGGGAAGCAGGAAAGGGGTCATCCAAGCCGACTGACATATGGGGTGACGACGTCCCTTCCAACCTGTCTCTGCCTCCTGCCCTTGGTCGGTCCCTGAGGGTGCTGAGGACCTATTGTGCAGCAGCCTGGCCTTGGGGCAGACACCCGGCTAGGAGCCGAGAGTGGAGCTCTGGTCCTCACAGGGAGGACCATCTCTGGTCCTCGGTGCCCATGGCCCGCACAAGGTCAGAGCTCTAATGCAGGTCCCATCCCCGTCTGATTGAAAACCGGCTGGCCCGAAAGTCAGCCTCTGCAGGCGAGAAACACTTCCCGCTAACCAGGAGCTCAACAGAGTCTTCCCAGACGGGTTGTTCGTCACCGGAGCATTGAGAGTTGTGTAGAAGTTCAATAGCGCCTGGCAGGAAGGACACACATTTGATTGTGGAAAGTAGTTCCTCGGGGGTCGTGCGCAGACTCTTGGAGGGCAGGGACGGCTTACCTTCCCAAAGGCCTCTGTTGTAAACCCTCAGTGTTGTGGGCTGTGCCTGTCCCGTAGAAGGTGCTCAGTAAGTCCGAGAGGAATAAATGATCTCAAGGACAGAGCCTTGGACTTGAAGCTGGAAGGCCTTGGCTCAAGCGTCCACCCTGCATCCTGCAAACTCTGCCACTGGCCACAGGACTTCAGCTTTTCAGCCCCTCCCCCTCCGTCTGTGGCGGAGAGAGGATTCTGCCCCCCACCTCTGGAAGGGCTTGCGGGGGGATTCAGTAAAATCGTGTGTGTGCAGGGGCTGTGAGCATGGATCAGGTCTCTGTGATGACAGATTTTGTTTCATTTCATCTCAGTTTCACGGACTCTAGAAAGATAATTCCCATCCGCTAAAACCCAAACTGGAGGGGACTGCATGCAGGTTTCCTTTCCTTCTGTCCTTCCTGCGAGTCTGTGGAGGGTGGTCCGCACCCAGGCTCTTCCTGTCTTGCCCGGGTTCAGACCCGCGGTTGTAGGCACTGAGAGCAGGTATTTGAAATGTGCTTTGCGCAGCTGCCAGATGGGCTTTTCCAGCTTCTTTTGTATCTGCCCGCTATTCCTCTTACGTTCTCTCAGTTGCCTTAAATTAAAAAGTTCACAATCACAATACTATAGTTGAAGTCTCTGCCTCGAATATCTCATGGAGGAGAACAAGATTGGAAATGCAAAAAAATACCAGCAATCAGTACTGAGAGGTAAAAAAAATATTCTTTGAAGTGAGCAAATGCAAACAGAGAATTTCACCGTAGACTCTAAAGCTGGTTTAGGAACGCGGGTAGGGAGGGCTCTTTGTGTTACTTTGAAATGAGAATCTTTCCGAAAAGAGCCGTAACAGAGACGCTAACTGCACATCGGACAAGGGCTGACACTCAGTTTGGTTTATTCCAAATCCATGGGATAAGAACCCAGACCTTGTACTTCTGTTCCACGAGCACTAGAAGCCCCTCAGTGAACTGGTCTCGCCAAATGATTTGGTGCTTTCTCCTCCTCACTGTGCTCATAAACACAATATCAGCGTGTGGAATAGATGGGAACTTTTTCTTTGCATTTTTCTAGATCTGCTGTCCGAGGTGGTCAGAGAGTTTACGTATTATCTCATTCATCCCAGTGGCATCCCCGTGAAGTGTAGAAGGAGCATAGGGTGTCCCAGTTACACAGATTGGAAAACTGAGTCAGTGGTGACATGCCTTCATTAAATTAACGAACTTAGTTTAGCTCTCTTTAGTTTCTCTTGTTAACCGTAGAGACAACATATTACACGGACCCATGAATTGGAGCTATCCTTGTATCCTAAAGCTGGTCTCTTTAGGCCAAATCAATTTAGAAATTAATTAAGTGGGTGATGTGTTTATTTACTTTACGGTATAATACATTAGAAATCTTTTAGGCGATATTCCATGACAAATATCACAACTGTCCGATCAGGTAGATACAGCAGACGTTTTGGATTTCCCTGGGGAAAACACAGTGAAGACTTTTATCTGTGGTGTAAAGATACTTCAAACATTGTGTATCTTGAGCTCCTGTTTTTGGGTCAGCCTTCACTTAGAGAGTCCCGGAAGACTGTTCTCTTTGTTGCAATAAATGCGGGACGCGTGAGGGACTACTGCCCGCTGCCAGCCAAGACGGTGGCAGATGAAGGTGGCGGCGCTCCCGCTGGCGGTGCAGATCAACTCACAGCCAGTCCGTGTGCTTAGACATTGACTCATTCGAACGTAGTGTCTTTGTTCCCAGTGGCTTCAGATCTTGATTCTGCTATGTCCCCTCTTTGGCAGAATGAGGTAGAGAGCTGTGCAGTGATTAGACAGGAACCCCGAAACCAAAGACTCTTAAAAGCTGAAGAGAAATCAGACTTTGAAGAACTGTGGCGTCCCAGCATGCTGTAAGTGCAGTGGGCAGCAGATGTCTCCCGGGCATCTCTCCTAGACGTCCACAAACACCCCAGACTCGGCACACCCCGGCTGGACTCCTGACCTCCTCCCACCCCCGCCCCGCCCCGCTCCGCCCCGCAGCTGTCCCCCCTACTTCCTTATGTTCGTTCATGCTCTCACCTTCTACCCAGGCTCCCCAGCTTTGAACTTCTCCCCTTCCTTCTCCCTCATTCCCCATATCCACAGCCAGCAGATTCTTTGTTGGCCTTTAAGAATATTTCCGGAGTTTGACCCTCCTTTTCTGTCTTCAGGGACAGAGTCTCAGTTTGAGCTTCCATGATCTCCTGCGTGGACCTCTGTAGTCACTTCCTCGTGGGGCTCCGCTCCCTTCCCTGTCCAACCCGTCTGCCCTGTCGTGGCTCGTGGCATTTTCTCTAAAGAGTCAGTTTGGTGAGGTCCCACAGCCACTCACAGCCCCCAGTTCTCACCACTGGCAGGTGATGTCCCGACTGTGGAGCATGGCAGAGGTCCTTCTCCCCACACCCACCGCCCCGGCCCCAGCTCCCCACACCAGCCTGCGCCCCATCTTTTCCCTCTCCTCCACTCCTGCCTTCCCCGCCACTGCTGAGCACCCTGCCACTGCACCACTGTCCCCCCTGTCCACGATGCCCTCTTTTTTCTTTACCAAACTCCTTCTCCTCCCCGATCCAGCTCAGTCGCCACTTCCTCCATGAAACCTCTCCTGGTGTCCCCGTCTCAGTTAGTTCTTCCTTTCTCTTTATTCCCCGAGACTTTGACTCATATCTCTATCGTAGCTCTTAGTTTGTATTCTAATAACCTGGTTAAGTAATTGGCTTTCTAACTAGACTGAGTTCTTCGAGGCCAGAGAGAATGACTTGCTCGTCTTTGTGTCCTCTACCCCCTCACACTGCCCCTGGCACATAGTAGGCGCTCAATACATGTTTGTTGAATTTAAAATATAGTTGTAATGCTCCCAAAAGATCCAAGAAAAGGCCAGGGCCAGAAGTCTAATGAGGAGTAGTCTTCATTTCAGAAGTGATAAAATTTATCCGTTCTCATCCTTCTACCAAACAGAACACGTTCGGTGGGACTCCTTAAAGAGTAGGTGGTTGTCCCCATCGTGGCCTTAGAAGAGTTTGGAAGCCAGCCTCTCTGACCCTGCTCCCCCTACAGAGAAAATCAGGAAGCAGGGAATGGGTGATTTTTGGAAAAGAATTAGGATTATGTGTCTATGAAATCATTAAATATTTATTGAGTGCCTACCATGTGCAAGGCATACGACATCTCTCGTAGTTTTTTTGCTATGAATTATCTAATTAGTTGTGAAATACACAGACATTTTAGCCTTTCTCTTCAAAGCCATTAGAGATCATGATAACTTTGTAGCCACTGACTTAAGTAAGACACGTCTTTTCCTTGGGAAATGTGTGAAATGTCTTTATAATTTTTTATTACAGTAGTCAAGTCATAATGGAAAGTACACTGAATACAGTTTAAGACTATTATCGTGAAGCAGAACGGTATATTTCATTAACAGTTTCCAGAGGTTTCCACAGTAGCCAGTTGCACTGTGTGTCCCAGGGGCTCCTCCCTAGAGCACAGCACCTGTGCTCCCTTCTCCACTGCCGGCAGGAGCTATGCCCCAGATGCCCCCAACTCAAGGCTTCTGTTTGATTTGTTTTTGCTCTTTCTTTTTCCTGTAGATCATGGGAATCCTCCTGATTCCCAGTCAGTCTGGGAGCCCTGTTGCTTTTTTTATGAACAACGTCAGGCTGGGCTTACTTTTTTGTCTCTTTTGTTGGTTCATTTTAAGGGCTGCTGGTTACGGTCACTTAAGACTATACTTCACACAGTTAGTAAGCTGACTTTCATTTCGCAAGGCCTTTATTAATTAAAGAAATGATTTTGACACAAGGGTGATATCATTAGTAATCAAAGCCCTAATGAAAAAGGTAGTAAGAAGCCATTTTCCCATCTGGAAGGGAGATATTTCTACGGCTCTGTTATTATTCATAGCAATGCCTTTGTTTACTGTTGAAATTAAGTCCTCCTGCCTCATACTCTCTACCTGTCTTTTTTTTGAAGTCCTCGTATTTAAAAAAATCACTCTGAGACCATGTGTACTATATTTTTAAGTCCTTTAGTGATTTAAGTGAAACTCGACTTCAACAATTATGCCGATGACATAATTTTCTATGTCCTTTTTTCAGGAAGCTATTGAATCCTTCAAAGAAGCCTTGAAGCAGAAAGTTGATTTTATTGATGCATATAAAAGTCTGGGACAGGCCTATAGGTAAGAAAAGCAATAGTAGTCGGGATAGGAGGTAGGGCGTACAGTGGGGGGGACAAGAGAGCCTCACATCGTAGTGATATTTTAAAAGACATTCCATTTCTTAACCAAAAGAGATTGTCATTCTGAATCACATAAGCACTTACAAGCTTGTTGAGACGTTCTCTGTAATACAGAAAGAACTGTGTCAGAGGATATCATAATACATATTGTTACCCCTTCCCCTCTTTTATTTCTTTATTGTGAACTTTTTTTTTTTTATTAACATAGAATGTATTATTTGCCCCAGGGGTACAGGTCTGTGAATCGTCAGGCTTACACACTTCACAGCAGTCACCATAGCACATATCCTCCCCAGTGTCCATCACCCAACCATCCTCTCCATAATATTATTACCTCTTTAAACAACTTCTCTTCATATATATTGGTCTAGAAAATGTTAGTTCTTCGAGGGTGGTCGTTTTGAATAGTGGCCTTATACGTTGTTGAGTCACAGATGCTGCTGCTGCTTTCTAGGCAATAAGGAAGCTGGATTCCCACATCACTGTGATTGTTTGAAGATCCTAGATGGAAGGCTGGAAAATGATGCTGCATCCCTATCACTAACAGGATAGATTATGAGATAGTTATGATGCATCTCTATCAGGACTGAGAAGTTGTGCCTAGACTCTGGCATCCGATTCCATGCATTACCCTGACCAGTATTGACTTTCAAACATTTTTACACTCTGACCTGAAAAGGAGATTGTGTGGCGTGAAAGAAGGGGCTCGGGATTCGGGAGTCAAGAGGTGTGGTTCCAGTTCTAGCTGGCCCATGTTATACTTGGATGTCCTTGATTTCCCTGAGTTTCGGGGTTCTCCCTTGCAAGCTACTGTAAAAGTTAGAAAAGACACAGTGACAGAGGTCCAGGGTCAAATCCAAGAGCTTATTTATCTGATGGCGGCAGCCGGAGAAGCCCTCTTACACTAACTTGAGGAAAGTGTCTTTGGATTTGTTTTGGGTTTAAGTGATAACCTTTATCCTTACTATCCCACAGAATTGCTGGGGACGCACACTGAAAACAGATTTGAAAGCACCCAGAGTAATTAGTAAAATGTAGAAATTTAAGTGAATGTTATATTATTTAAGAACGTTCATTATTAACAGAAAATTGACACATGGAACATTTCGAAGGTGATTTTTTTATTTGTAAACATGTAATACATAAAAGAAGGCTGGTAGTAATCATTTCTATTCTGAAATGACCACAACTCTAAAGTAGACTTTGGTTTTAAATTTTAAATTATGAAACGATTTGCCATATTTTAAGTGAAGTTAACTTCTGTGACAGAAAAAATAAAATATAAACTTCTGAATTTGATTCAGAATGATGAACCTATGTATGATTGTAAACTACATGGTTTTTCCCCCCACAAGGAAGAAGCATGGTTTTATCCAAATACGAAAATTTACACGTGGTTTTTAGGGATTGGAGCTCATGAATTGGGGTAAAGATTTTGAATAGGTGCTTGTCTTTGGGAATCAGTAAGTTCATCCCCCAAAGACTTCCCAGGGCTTTGTGCGTGTCTACAATCTGGTAGCATTTAGGAAAAGTAAGTGGGATGTAGCTGAGCCGTAAAATGGCAAACTGGAGACGGGAACATCCGCATCAAGGTGTGGTCGGGTTCACATGTGGGACCATAATCCTGAAGCCAGCGTACTCCGTGTGTTCACTGAAATGCTCTGCAATGTGCTCATCACTGTTGCCCAATACCTAGAGAACTGGGCAATTT